>NW_024412376.1:132323744-132451564 GCF_014898765.1 Herpailurus yagouaroundi | reverse complement strand
GAACTGGAGAGTGTGATGCTAAGTGAAATAAGCCATACAGAGAAAGACAGATACCATATGGTTTCACTCTTATGTGGATCCTGAGAAACTTAACAGGAACCCATGGGGGAGGGGAAGGAAAAAAAAAAAAAAGAGGTTAGAGTGGGAGAGAGCCAAAGCATAAGAGACTGTTAAAAACTGAGAACAAACTGAGGGTTGATGGGGGGTGGGAGGGAGGAGAGGGTGGGTGATGGGTATTGAGGAGGGCACCTTTTGGGATGAGCACTGGGTGTTGTATGGAAACCAATTTGACAATAAATTTCATATATTAAAAAAAAAAAAAAAAGGGAAGAAGCAGAAGATGCTAGACTTCTTAAAGTCTGGGCTGAGAGGTTCCAGAACATCATATCCCTCACTTCCTTTTGGTCGAAACAAATCATAAGACCAGCTTAGATGCAAGGTGAGGGGACAGATTCCATCTTTCCATGAGTGATGAGACATGGCTACAGGGAGGGAAGGTAGTGATGGTGGCCATCATTAGATATTAGCTACCACAAGTGTATATAGGGAGCTGGGGAAATATGATTGGAGAGGTTCCTGGAGCCAGGTAATGGAGTCAGTCCTGGGTTGTGTTCTGCTGTATGGAGCTGATTGGCTTTGCTTATGAGCTTCTAGAGCCAGACTGTGGTGGCTGCGGGTACCAGGAAACGTGCCCAGTATTTTCCACCCATGTTGTGAACTGCCCTAAAAGGCTTTTAGAGTCTCCATAATGATAAAGTCTTTTTTAATGGTTTTATCATTTTTTTTCATCTGACTGCATTTTGTTTTTTTTTCATCTTTCCCCTGCTGTTGAAAATTTGGGCTCAGGATTGTAGAAAATACCGCAATAAATATCTTTGTGAATGTAATTCTTATATAGTTAGAGTATCTTTTTTAGAGAACTTTCCAAAAACAAGAAAATGGAAGCCAAGGGCATTAACATTTTAATGTAATTCAAATATTGAGCAAAGAACACGGACATTTTAGTATAATCAGGACCTGAGCTGTTGCTCTTCTCTGCTCACCCTCTTAAATGTAATTCTAAATTTACAACTTCATTATTTTCTTCTTTTTGCTTTGATAGGATACTTTTGAGGATCATTGTGCAATTTCTTGAGTTTACTTTCTTTAAGGAATAAAAACTCATGGATTTGAATTTACTTCTTTTAAAAATAAATTTTTTTAATGTCTATTTCTGAGACAGAAAGAGACAGAGCATGAGTGGGGGAGGGACAGAGAGAGAGGGAGACACAGAATCTGAAACAGGCTCCAGGCTCTGAGCTGTCAGCACAGAGCCCGACACGGGGCTTGAACTCACAGACTGTGAGATTATGACCTGAGCCAAAGTTGGTTCCTCAACAGACTGAGCCACCCAGGAACCCCTGAATTTACTTCTTAAAACTGCTTTCACTATGTATGTAAGTTTGATCCGTAACATTTTTTGTTTTTATTTTTTTTAAGTTTCTTTATTTGAGAGAAACAGTGTGTATGTGTGTGCACAGGAGGGGCAGAGAGAGAGAATCTTAAGCAGGCTTTGCACTCTCAGTGTGGAGCCCCATGTGGGGCACTAAGTCACAAACCCTGAGATCTTGACCTGAGTCAAAATCAAGAGTTAGATGCTTAACTAACTAAGCAACCCAGGTGCCCCAATCTGTAACATTTTAATTTTTATGTAAAGTAGTTGGTAATTTCAGTTTTTTTTTTCTCTCTTTGACCTAATTGTTCTTTGGAGAATGGGTTCATTTCCAAGATATTTTTTAATCTGGTTTTACATTTAACTATTTGTTTCTAATTGTATTGCATTGTGGTCAAATAATATGACCTATGAGATGATTACTGTTTGGAATTTATTGATTGATGTTTTCTATGTAGTCTAATATATAATAAAGTTATGTAAGATTTTCATGGCTTCTTGAGAAGAACAGGTAACCTCTATTTTGACAGATATATATATATATATATATATATATATATATATATATAAATAAAACACAGTGTTTTAATTATATAATTATGCCATTCAAGGGGCGCCTGGGTGGCTCAGTTGGTTGAGCGACCGACTTTGGCTCAGGTCATGATCTCATGGTCTGTGAGTTCGAGCCTCGCGTCGGGCTCTGTGCTGACAGCTCAGAGCCTGGAGCCTGCTTCTGATTCTGTCTCCCTCTCTCTCTGCCCCTCCCCCGCTCATGCTATGTCTCTCTCTGTCTCAAAAATAAATAAACATTAAAACAAATTTTATAGGGGCGCCTGGGTGGCTCAGTTGGTTAAGCGTCCGACTTCGGCTCAGGTCGTGATCTCACGGTCTGTGAGTTCGAGAGCCCTGCATCAGGCTCTGTGCTGACAGCTCAGAGCCTGAAGCCTGCTTCAGATCTTGTGTCTCCCTCTCTCTCTGACCCTCCACCGTTCATGCTCTGTCTCTCTCTGTCCCCAAAAAAATAAAAAAAAAATTTTTTAATAAAAAATAAATAAAACAAATTTTATAATTATACCATTCGAATACTCTGATTTTTATTTCAATCTTTTTTTCCCATCAAATTCTTAGGGTCAGCTAATATACTTTAGTCTTTATCGATGTGGCTTCATATATTTAAATATGTAGAAATAGATACATTCATGGCTTTTTCTAATAATCATCTTTGATAAATCAGTGCTTTTTGGCTTGAATTTTTCTTGTCTTATATCACTGCTCACACAGCCCACTCTGTATCTCCCATGGTATATTTATGTACTTTATTTTTGTTTGCCTGTATTCTTTTGCTTAGTAATTTTGATTTAGGTATTTCTTTTGTAAACAAAATTATACTTGGATTTTATTTGACATAATTTGTGAATCTTTATGTTTCAGGAAGAGAATTAATCCATTTAAATTTATGGTCATCACTAGGGGCCCCTGGGTGGCTCAGTCAGCTAAGCATCTGACTCTTGATTTTGGCTCAGGTCATGATCTCATGGTTTTTGGATTCAAGCCCTGCATCAGGCTCTGCACTGGTAGTGAGGAACCTGCTTGGGATCCTCCCTGTCCCTTGCTCTCCACCCCTCCACTCCCCTGATCACACTCACTCTCTCTCTATCAAAATAAACTTAAAAAAATTTTATTGTCATCACTAGAATTTTTTTCTTTAGTGTTGTCATTCTATTTTGTCTTTTGTGTATTTTTCTATTTTCTGTTATCTTTAAAAACAAAACCTAACTCTGGGGCACCTGGGTAGCTCAGTTGGTTAATTGTCTGGCTCTTGATTTTGGCTCAGGTCCTGATCATGGGATCAAGGCCCACATTGGGCTCCGGGCTAAGCGTGGAGCCTGCTTAAGATTCTCTCTCTCCCTCTCCCTCTGCCCCTCCCCTGCTCACTCTCTTTCTGTCTCTCTCTAAATAACAAACAAGGAAACAAACAAACAAAAACAAAAAACTTTCTTTTGTTAAATGTACTGTGCTTTCTTTGTGGTCTAAGGAGAACCAGTTGGAGATTGCACGTAAGGTATTTGCAAGAATACGCTGCCTCTTTCAGTGAGGCCTCTGGCACGTGCTTAGAGCACTGTGAGCAAGTGTGAACTCTGCCATCACTGCTCAATCATTCCTGGATCAGAAGCCCTTCTCTGTAGCTGACGATGTATAACAGTGTTTCTCAACCTTTTTATTTTTCGTTATTGCCCTCTATCTGCATGAGTTTGTATATCATCATAGAGTATATATCACTTTCTCCCACCCCCTAAGAATCAACTTTCACTTCCTTGGAGACAATGCTGTTCTTTTTGAGGACGCTCGCTGGACAGAGATCACCTGACTGCCACTCAGCTCTGAATGAGCAGGTGTTGATCAAGTGTTTGAAGCCATGCACTTCCCCCCGGTCATACAGCCTCTTTAATGGCAGAGTTCATGGAAATTTCAGTCCTGTTTGCCCTTCCTTTTACAGCATTTCCTTTAAGACCCTGGCATATGGATATTACCCTGTCCTAGTTCTTAATCACTAAATCAAATTTTTCGTAGCTCTTACGTTCCTTTTTCTTTTCCAGGGAAATTTGTTAGTGGAGGATAGAGGAGTTAGATCCAAGGGCTAATTGTCACCGTCTCACGTAGGTATCCGTACGGCTGCTTCCTAAGAAATTTCTGGAACACAACCACAGGCATGGTGTTAAAATGAAACTGAGCAAATGCCCTTCTTCAGAGAGCTAAGTAATTTAACATGATTGATAATTAATAGGAGAAGGGGAAGCCCTACAAGTCAAACCTGGGATCACTGGGATGTCAATTTCTCTGCACACCAACAGTCATTCTTTAAAGTAATTAGAGCACAGATGACTAATTTATTGTGATTTTGTGCTTTGTTATTACAGGCGATTAATTATGCAGCCTGCTATTTTTTTCTGCCTTTGAAGATTGCCAGCACTTTATTATTAGATGCATAATTTTCATTTTTCTCTCTGGTTACAATTTCCCTGCTTAGAACTCCAATATTAGTGTGGAAAAGAGTTGGAAATAAGATTTGTTCACGTTATATTATATACATTCATAGTGGATCATGCTCTTTCCTCAGTGACCTAAAAACTCTCGTCCTCGTTTTCATATCGGGACCCAGAAGCCCGTAATGTTTGGTAGCTTGATTCAGGCACATAACGTCCAAAATGCCTTTGCACTGCTCATGGCTAACAGTACCTGCAGAATGTTAAAGTGAGCTGGTTGTGAGTCGGGGTAAAGTTCACATGTTTTAGTACAATTATTTAAATCTAAAATATAATTAAATTCCCTTCTTAAAAAGATTTTAAAATATTTTTATAACAATGTTAACATTTCTGTAGTTCTCTTGGTTTATCAATTTTTAAAATGTCTTGCATTTCCTTCTTACATTTCCAATTTGGGGAGAAAAAATAATGAAAGCATAGTGTTTCTTAAAAACTTTTTTTTTCCTCTTCTCCTTTCTTAGCCCCCATTACACGTACTATACTTTACTTCAACTTTGAAAATGGCAAATGCCGCTTTAATTCGTGGTAGGATTGCTTTCTTTCCTACCTTCATTTCTTCCTTACTTTCAGTTAAAGTGTGTTTTATGTCTCATAGGCAAAACATACATGAAATTAGAGGAACAGCTGAAAATGTGCTCCTGGCCAGATGGAAGCAATTCGCTTCCGTAACATCTCAGGAACACCCCCTTCATCTTCATTATCTGTCTCCTTCCTGCTTCTCCTGGACTCTGGGTTATTAATTCCTTGATGCATTGCTACCTTGAGCTGGCAAAGTGGGAGAATGTAGTGAGGGTGCAGATTTTTGCTTTTAGCCTCTCGTGCCAATTTCAGAACAGTGAGCCCTAGTTTTCAATGACTTAATTTCAGCTAAAAAATATTGTTATGCTCCAGGTAGGCTGTGCCGGATGCTGTGTATATTCTGAGGAGTGAAACAAACGTGTCTCTTCTCTCTTTCATAAATAAGCAAGTGTGGAAGAAAATGGACCAGAGCTCTGTGAGCATAGCCTTTATTTGATAATGCCCACCACAAGAATGCTTGGCAGGAGCTAGGTTACTAGGGAAAAGAAGAGGAAGGGCACCCAGGTGGCTTAGTTCGCAAACGTCTGGCTCCTGGTTTCAGCTCAGGTCATGACCTCACAGTTTGGTGGGTTCAAGCCCCACGTCGGGCTCTGCACTGGCAGCACAGAGCCTGCTTGGGATTCTCTCTCTCTCCCTCTCTCTGTGTCCCTCCCCCACTTGAGTGGTCTCTGTGTCTCTCAAAATAAACTTAAAAAAAAAAAGGAGAGAAAATGTTTTATAGGACTGTATCACGCATAGGTGAGTGGAAATTCACCAAGTTTAAGGAATAATTGGCTAAAACTGGTTCTTGAAAAAGTGACCATTGTTTTTTTTGTAGATTGGCAACAACTGCTCGTCAGTATGGACAGTATCAGGAAGGAGGGAGAGGATGGGTTAGGGGCTGAAGTCATTGTGTAGGAGGGTATGGAAGAGAAACAGCTTCAGGAGACAAAACAGGAAGCCCAAATGAAAATTTTTCAGTCTTTCAGTGTGTCTCATTCTACATGATATGAGACGTTGCTAGGAGGAAATAAAGAGACAGAGAATCCAATTAACTCTGCCCCAGTATACTAGGTAATTCTAAGATCATCAAAATTCTTATGTGGATTGGGGAAAATTGCAAAGTGAATGAAGGATCACACCTGTGCCTTGGCTGGACTCCAGCTGCTTCTGAAGTGGGGGCAGGAAATTGTGCACGTTGAATACCCCACTGAGTACGTGCTGCCCTTCAGTTTATCCCACAAATTGTATTGAGTGCTTCCCGTGTACAGTTTTTCTCTTACGATCTAGTGAAAGACACAAACTCTAGCAGTCATCCTAATAATCACAAAGTGAGCGATATGTTCTGCAAGAAAAGAATGGGGTCTTTAAGAACATCTAATAGAGTACTTTTACCCAGATAAGGGTGCTAGGGAAGACTTTCCTGAGGAAGTATGAGGGTAGGCTGTAAGGGGGAGTAAGTGCTAGAGAGGAACAGTTGATTAGGTCGGAATTTTGAGAAGTTCATTGTTAGCTTATTTGTATGTGTTACTTTGAAATAAATTTGCAATTTAGATATTTTCTTGAACATTTTTTATTGGGAAAACAAAAGGCATTATAAACATTAAAAATAGGGGCGCCTGGGTGGCTCAGTCAGTTGAGCCTCCGACTTGGGCTCAGGGCATGACCTCACAGTTGGGATTCGAGCCCGACGTCTGTCTCTGTGCTGACAGCTCAGAGCCTGGAGTGTTTCAGATTCTGTGTCTCCTTCTCTCTCTGCCCCCTCCTCAATTTGTGCTCTCTCTCTCTCTCTCTCTCTCTGTGTTTCTGTCTCCCTCTCAAAAGTAAATAAATAAACATTTAAACATTAAAAATATACAATACACAGGATTTTTAGGGAAAATACTCTGTATGATACTATAATGATGGATATATGTCATTATACATTTGTCCAATCCCCTAGAGTGTACAATACTGAGTGTCAACCCTCATATAAATCGTGGACTTCAATGATAATGATGTCAGTTTAGGTTCATCAGTTGTAACCATGGGCCACTCTGGTGGGGAATGTTGATAATGGGAGAACAGGGAATATATGGGAAATCTCTGTACTTTTATCTCAGTTTTGCTGTGAACCTAAAACTACTCTAGGAAAAAAGAAATTGTCTTTAATAAGAAAAATACATAGTATTACTGCCTTCATACAATCATGTTCATTTTTCTATATTCCCTTCCAGTATGTATGTATGTATATATGTATACACATGGTTTTATATATTTTATGGTGACATTTCACAACGAATGAACTATTTTTCTCTGCTTTTTAAGCCTAGTATTTATGAAAAACAGCATTCACTTTTCCCCTAGTACTTATAATTAAACTTGAGAATGACTTTATTATATATCATCATGGTGACATATTTGAATTTGTAAAAATCTTTCACTCTTCTTGGAAATTCTTTCCAGTTTTGTGGTTTGCTTTATAGAGAATGTTGGATATAGATTTTTGTTCCTGTTGAATTGTGTTTTGGGGACAAAATCCCAGATATGGGAATATTAAGCTATCGTTGTATTTCAGCAATATTGATCAATAAACTTTAGTTTTCCTGCTTTGGACAATTTCCAGCGTGTTTTTATCAGTAAGAGTTTTTTAAAATGTTTATTTATACATGTATTTTCTTTGCACGTGTGGAAGCGGTCTATTTAAGAATATTTCTGGTAGCAGTAACTGTTTTTTGGTTTTTTGTTTGTTTTGGAAGGGAATGAAGCGGTATGTATCATTTTCCCTCTTCGTTTGGATTTTGCTGGAAGAGATGATTTGCACATCTATGTACCAACCACTAGGAGTCACTAGTTTACCACATCCACGCTATAAGAAACTTGTATCTGCAGTCCTATACAGCCGAATTGGCAGTGTTTGGGAAAGCACACGTGGGGCAAATGTTACTAAAATTCCAGTGCATCTGCTACATTAAATAAAAAGTACATTACGTATATGTGTGCCACACTTTAAGTCAATACAATGAATTGGCAAATTAGGGAATGACATTGTAGATTTTTAATGGTTCTTCCCTTCTAAGGCAGTGTGCAAAATAAACAGAATTTTACCTTTGAAGAATTGAAGGGCCCACTCAGCCAGCTCAAGACAAGGTCTCATGGAGTCTGAGAGCTGAGAAGTTGTTTAAAGCAAAACTATGGTATAATTGTTCAGGCAAAACCAGCTTTCCTACTGCTGTTTACTCTTACCAGAGAACACCTCAGATATAAACATCCTAAAGCTTTCAGATTTCATTACCCTACTTCATCACGGGAAGCATTTAATCAATAAAGAGTAGATATCATTTTTCGAGACTATTGTGGTTACTTTAGAAACCTGAAGAAAAAAATTATATATTTTCTCCAAGTAGGTTTTTAAAGATGAAATTTAGGGTCAAACTGATATCATTAGAAACAAAATTATTATGGGAGTGAAGTGGAAATTTAATCTGATTTATAAATCCTGCTTATATGCAATGTCACAGAAATCTATCTCTAACATAAATAGAGTTACAGTCATCTGTCCTTGTGACTTGTGGTTTGCTCTGCTGTGGCTAATACTGTCTGATTAAAAATACACATTATGGCAGGGTAGAAATAGCTTTGGTTACAATATGACAGGGAACAAAGCAAAGACATAAATTTACTACATCCACTGCTATTTTATGACCCTAATAAGTCATCTTTAACTTTGACCTAAAGTTACTTGGAGAATAAATCATCGTCGTTTTTTTCAACTTCTACTTTTTGATATGTGAACCCTTTGGTTTGCACAATGAAAAAATCTTGACTAATAATCTATGTATTTGGAAGGTATATTTTTTTAATTCTAGTATCATAAAAGATTTGCCTGTGACCAGTTTTTACTTTTGCTTTAAAAATTGTCAAGTATTCACCGCTTTGCAAATTTACATAGCAAAGCCCATAAATCCTCCAAGTTTAGATTTATTGTGGAGAGCTGTCATTCTTAATTGCAGTGTTTTGAAGATGACTGTTACATACCCTCAAAACTGCAATTATAAAAGATGCTAAAATAGCATCTTGACTGTATACAAATGTAAACTCCAGTAGATACTATACATTTTATAAGTTAATCTTTCATACTAACAAAATAGGCATTAATCAAAGATGAGTATCTTACAATATGCGTGTGTATTCCTCTTTGTCTCTCATCACTCACAATGGGATGGTCACCCTTGGTTACGATCCCTTGACCTACAGGAACTCTGGATTCTACCTCCTGAATATTGTTTCTTTCTGTTCCTTTTCCTTAATTCCTACCGCATTAATTCAGGCTCTTATGTTGAGTCTGTAACCATTTTGACAATTTATTGAGCAAATGAATGGCATACAAACTGTGTGTCACTTATGGTTATCTTAACTGATAGATGTATAAAAGATTCTATGTTAATAGGAGATTATTACTCATAGGAATGATACCTTTTGGGTAGATAATGTCTTTAAATAGATCACTGGAAGTTGAAATTTGGATTACCTATATGCTATTTCCTTTTCTGCCATCTATGAGAAACTTCAAATATTTGGTGAAGTTAACAATAAATTATGGAAATATAGATGATTGCAGGGTGCCTGGGTGGCTCAGTCGGTTAAGCTTCCGACTTCAGCTCAGGTCATGATCTCACAGTTCGTGGGTTCAGGCTCTGTGCTGACAGCTCAGAGCCTGGAGCCTGCTTTGAATTCTGTGCCTCCTTCTCTCTCAGTTCCTCCCCTATTTGTGCTCTCTCACTCTCTCTCTCAAAAATAAATTAAAAATTATTAAAAAAAAGAAATATAAATGATTGAATAAAAGTCATCCAAGTGGCCAAGTTTTATAAGGGAAAAAAACTCTGTGTCTTTTCATTGAAAAAATAAAACAAAGCAAATACAGCAGGGTCTGCATTCGGGCAGGCCTACTTGAATTTCGTGATGATTGCATTTCCCAGCAGAGAATCACCTCATCTGCAAATGGGAGGCATGTCCTAACTACTTCATAATGCAGAGGGTTTGTTTCAGGGAATAATGACCTCTGAAGACAGAAATTTAAACAAGAATTTTTTTTACTTTTTTCATCTTGCTTCTTGACTTTGGTCATTGCTCAGTTTTATCTGTCACGGATAATTTTTTTTTAAGTTTATTTATTTCTTTTGAGACAGAGAGAGAAAGAGAGAGAGAGAGAGAGAGAGAGAGAGAGAGAGAGAGAGAGATCATGAGCAGGGGAGGGGCAGAGAGAGAGAGAGAAAGAGAAAGAGAGAATCCCAAGCAGGCTCTGCACGGTCAGTGCAGAGCCTGACACAGGGCTCCAACTCACAAACTGTGAGATCATGACCTGAGTTGAAATCAGAGTCGGACACTTAAAGGACTGAGCCACCCAGGCGTCCCTGTCACAGATAAATTTTGAGAACTGACTTAAAAAAAAAAAAAAACAAAAACTGATTAACAAATTAACAGATTTGGCTCTATTGACTTTGAAATACAACTCGTGTTGTTGATCTGGTATTTAGTACCTACATTTAGTCCTTCTGGGACATCAAAAAGTATTTTAAAATTAACAATTTCAAACAAAGGTCTTAACCGAAGCACAACTCACATGACACCTGGGTCACCTGACCGCTTAGGATTTGGGTGACATTCAATTAAAGTGTAAAACTTCATTCCTGATGCATGTCCAACATCCTCACTGTGATTTTCATGAATTCTGGAGGGTGAAAGGGGAATGAGGGTAGAGAGATTAGCATCCTTTTTTTTTTTTTTATTTTAATTTTTTTACGTTTATTTATTTTTGATAGAGACAGAGCACAAGTGGGGGAAGGGCAAAGAGAGAAGGAGACACAGAATCTGAAGCAGGCTCCAGCCTGCGAGCTGTCAGCACAGAGCCCAATGTGGGGCTCGAACTCACAAACTGTGAGATCATGACCTGAGCCAAAGTCTGACGCTTAACCAACTGAGCCACCCAGGTGCCCCAGAGAGAGATTAGCATTCTTGAGATCACTTCTGCTGCGGATGCATTTCTTCTTTGTGCAGTTTCTCTCCTGTGGCATACTCAGCCTTGACATGAAATTTAGTCTTTTGCTGGCTTCTCTGTACATGATACCCACAAAACAAGCGGGAGCAGAATTTACTCAAGACTCAGAGCAGAATTTACCCAAGACTTGCTTCGCGCTAAACAAACATGCTTTGACAGAGACAACTTCCAATTAAACAGGAGCGTCTTCAAAGTTGTTTTGGCTGCAGGGCCCTTCAGGTGCCTCACCACATAGCCTCGGATTGCCCCCGTTTATCACTGCACTCCCTCCCCTCACCCCGCCACTCTCTCAGTCCTCTGTCCTCTTTCTCTCAAAGCAAACACAAAGAATCTTTGTCTATCTCCTACAGAACGGCGAGGCCATGCTCCTTGGCCACCTCTTGTTTCTACTCCTTCCATCCTCAGGCTTACCTTTTCCCTCAAGCGGCCCCCAAACACGGCATATCCCTGCCACAGCTTTTTCCCTTAAAGGTATCTTGCTTGAGGCAACAGCGAGAATTAAAAAACAAAACAAAAAACAAAACAAAACAAAAAAACTCCTATAAAGTTCATCATTCACTGAGTTAAAACAAACAAAAGAAAGCTTTCATTTATTAATACCTCAGAAAAGCATATGGTTGGCTCAACAATGTGTAAGCATCAGCAAGCAGACAACAAGCCTACTCCATTGGATATCAGAGGGTTGCTGGAGTTTAATTTCACCTTAATGTCCCGTTTGTTATTTGTGATGGTATATAAGCCTGCACTGGTTGTGTTAGTATCAAACCACATGGTGGGAGGAGGCTAAGACCGTATTACCAGTTCATGGATTTTTCAGCCATACACCAGGGATAACATGTGCAGCTACAGGCATTTTCCTCCTTCTTCCATTCAACTCTTACCTCTTCCTCAGAGATTGTTGGATGGCTTTGTACTACGGCCAGATTTTCTTTCCTTGATCTTCAATTGAGTGTGTTTGAAGTAAAATATGCTTCCAGTGAGTCTCTGCGTCATTTCTTTGCTTGCCTTAAATATGGTTGTCTAAGTTAGTTAGGTTTTGAATTCACCTTGAGCAGGGGCAAAAGCCCGTCATGCCTCCCTGGATGATAGCTCGGCATGGGGTTTGATGCTCAACTTTGCAGAGGCTCATGCTTGCTCTCTCAGTTGAGTTTTTGACTCTTGGAAAGTATCCGATGTAAAACACTGAATTCCGGAGCCAGTGACAGTTATTTATTCTGCACTGTGAGAAATGGTGTCTGGATTTACGTGGAGTTTCTCTGCAGGGGAAAACTATTTGTACTCTTCAGAGTATACGTCCTTAGCAGTGTGTGTACCTTACTGGGGGCTTCCGAATGCCTTGCTTGTGATTATTGGGCATGCATGTGATATCCATCTTATATTTTAGTTGATTTGTTCCTGAATGCTGAGCTAAGTGAACCAGGGCTATGATTTTTCTTTTTTCCTTCTTCTTTTTCCTGTCCTCTTTTATCCTGATCAGAAATGTCAGGGATAAAGAGCTGATAGTTGATTTTGGTCTCATAGAAAAGGTTATTGATACTTGTGGTCTGATATAGACAAAACCTGTATTGAACAGAATTTAGTTTCTGGGTGTTTGCCGGCATCTTTAATTTAAAAAATATGCCCATATGTCATGGTAGCCTTTGAGAGACTGGTTGGATGCATTTTCTTGTTTGTAACACATTCTTTAGCTTTAATTCTATGCTCCTTTTTTGTGGGCTGGTGCGTATGTATTAAGTTGAACCATAACAAATTGCTGATGTTTGCTCATTTTTGGCAATGATGACAATGCCGTGCCATTCAACCTTATTTTGTTCAAGAACAAAGAGTCACTATAGGACAAGAGACTGTGACCAGATTGCAAACTATACCCATCAAGGAGATGGCCACAGAATTCAATCTTGTTGTACCCAGTTATCCTGACACTAATATCCAAGGTGGGCAGGATTCATGGGCAAGTGAGATGCCAGGTGTGGGTGAAGGGCATGTAGACCAAGCATCCTGCTTTCTGTTCCTTGGTTCTGAATCATGAGGATTCTTGTCCACTAGGGAGTCCAAAGCCTTGGAAAGGAAGTCCGCTCTGTGGTGTTTCATTCAGCAAATATTTATGAGAAACAAATAGGAGTCCAGCCTGACGCCAGATCCCAGTTATATACAGTGTTGAATTAAATAGCTTATTGTCTCTACTTCTATGGAGCTTACATTCTCCTAGAGGAGATGAGCAGGTAAATAAATATGTACTAAATTATAGATTGTAAACTGCTAGGAAGTTAATAGGATCTGGGATTCAGAGTAATTAGAAAAAGGTTTAATTAATTTGGGTGATCTGAGAAAGGTTTGTCTGAGGATCTGGGACTTAAAGCTAAGACTTGGAGCATGACGATGAGGCCATTATAAAGAGATCCTGGGAGTTGTGCATTCTGATTGTAGAGATTTGGTCCATTTAAGTACATGCCAACACTCTAAGGCAGGAACAAGCTGGCATGTTCTAAGAGTAAAAGAACATGGAAAGAAAGCCCAATGAGAAGTTTGTGAGCTTGAGACAGAGGTGAGTCTAACCCACAGGGTGGGTTAGAGAATTAGGACCATGGTGCACAGGGTCCTATATGTCACAGTAAGAGATCTGGCTTCTGATATAAATGGAAAGCAAAGGTGCTTGCTGCTTTGAATCAGGAGAAAGCAAGTGAAGCGACCCTTCTGAATTTGTAAAATATTATTCTGGCCACCATGGAGAAAAGAATTGGAGGCATGCAGGAATAAAAGCAGGGAATTGCAGTAGAGGTGATGAGAAATGGGCCGATTCAAACTGAACATTGCAGGTGAATCCACAGGATTTCCCGATGGGTTGGATGTGAGGTGATAAAAACCGAGGAGGCAAGATCGACTGATGGCTATGATGCTGATTAGAGGACCTGGCTACTTGGTGGTACCTTTTATAGTTTAGTAACTAGGTGCTTTGGCTTTGAAAGCCTGGTAGTTTCCATACGAGGGTTTATGCTTCTGGTCTCAGAGGCTGCCTCGTTTATACGTTCTAATAAAACTCTTTGGCTTTTATTATCATACCTCGTAATATCTTAACTGGTTAATTTCCTATCTTCAAATATTTTTTCCCATTTTGTTTTTAAAATGTTTCTGGGACTCTCTTTATCTTAATTATCTTAGTCTGCTATGTCCTTGGTTATAATATTTTATTTCACTAATATCTTTTTCCTAGTTTTTATTTGCTTCATTTTCTCTAGTTTTCATTGGTTATATTACACTTCTTTTTATCTTGGAATCCACTTTTTTATTTTACATTTTACTGCTTCAAGTATGCTTTCATTTCTCTTACTTTATTTCATCTTTTTAGTATTAGTATATTCTTTATTATCTATGGCTTTGCTTTACCTTATTAAATGGTTGGGTGAGATAAATGGTCATTTTTTGGATAACTTTTGCATTAGCTTGTCTTCTAAGTAAGAGGGCTCATATTTACTCTCTGGATGCCCTGAAACACACCTGCCTATGTCCTTTGACAGATTGCCTCAATTTCCAACCATTTACTTCTGTGCTTCAGGAAGGCAAATAGGAGACCTGACACAGGTCAGGACTTTAAGGCAGAAGTTTGCCTACATTGATGGCTTAAATGAAATGCTGAAGCAGTCTCTGGGACCCAAGAAATGACAAGATCTAAAATCTATGGTCTTTGTCATCTACCATCACTGAACATTAGATAAAACTTGTGATATATTAATATCGTGGTGTATAAGTATAGTACAAAAGTTATAGTAATGATAGTAGTAATGGGCATTATTTTTAAAAATTTTTTAGAGAGAGAGAGCAAGAGAGCGTGAGCAGGGGAGAGAGTCAGAGGGAGCGCGAATCTTAAGCAGGCTCCATGCTCAGTGAAGAGCCCAATGTGGGGCTCGATTCCACGATCCTGGAATCATGACCTGAGCCAAAATCAAGAGTGCGACACTCAACTGACTGAGCCACCCAGGTGCCCCTGGTGCACTTATTATGTTCTATATTAAACTGTGGCTTAACATGTGTTAATATCGTGCTTTATTCTCATAGTAACACTTAGAGGTAGATATTATTTGTAAATATATATATGGAAAAAGTGAAGTTCAGTGAAGAAAAGCAGTCTTTCGAACCAGGTAGATCTAGATTTGAACCTTGACTCTGACAAGTATTAGCTGTGTGATGCTCTTGAACAAGTACTCTTGTAACACTTGTACTTTTATAATCTCTTTGAGTCTCAGTTTCCCTATTTTAAAACTGGGGCTTTTAAAAGAGGACTTGTAGGGATGCAGTAAACATTAAGTGGGTAATGCTGTAAAACACATGTTTAATTCTGGGTGCTCAATAAACTATTAGAAGCTTCACTTAAGGCCCTTGCTCAACCCCCCTCCTCCCATACCCTTTAAGAACTGTCCTCCTGGCATTGTTCTACCACTGCAACAGCCAAGTTCCTCAAGAAATGAATCATGAGAGCCTTATAACTTTGAGAAAATCCCAAACTTGCTTTTTTTGGAGGCTGTAGAGGCCAAGACAAAGGGAGATGACAAAGGAATACCAGGCTTTGTTCTCAGTCCAGATTTAGAGACCCGAATTTTAGTCATCCTTCCTGACCTGCCTACACAATTAGTTCCTTGGTGTCCTTCTCCAAATAGAAGACACTTCTGGCAGGGAGAGTTCTGAAAGGAATGGAGAAAGAACCTAAAAATATCTACAAGAAATCTCTCTGGACAAGGCTATTATTGCCATCCTGTTTCACTTCTTTTCCTAAATCTTATAGCTAAAAAAAAATTCTTAAATTCTGGACAGTACCCAGAAGTTTGTGCTGGCCTCCAACTCACTTCTATAATGTCATCCTTATCCTATCTCTATCTTCTCTATCTGTCTCTGTCTTTGTCTCTATATCTCTACCTAAATCTGTCGGTCCATCCATCCATCCATCCATCCATCCATCCATCCATATGTGTGTATATCTGTATCTGTTTATGAATCGTAGGTTATTTGTTCAACTAAGGTAGATATTTATTTGTTTCTCAAGTAAGTGTGAGCTGGTAGTGATCTATGGATATAGACGATCTCTGCTCCATGAGTCATTTTTGTCTTATTGCGTCTCCATTCAGGGTAAGTCCTTACTGAATGGTTAAAAATGGCTTAACTCATCACATTTTTTTTGTTAAAACACTTTGTTAAAAGATAAAAAGAATAAGAGTAGGATGATCCGTTTGCTTTTAAGAGTCTGGCCTGGAAGCTGTATGCATTACTTCTGTTCACATCTCACTGAAAGGTCTTAGGCACACGGCTACATCTAACTACACAGGAGGCTGGGAAAAATACTCTTTCACAAAAGCTATGCCTAAATCAATTTCAGAGGATTTTTGGAATGAAAAGGACAATGAAGAGTGGACAGTGACAATGGAGTAGAGGTAATTAATATTCTCTCCACACTACCAATAGAAGGAGAATAGTCCCGCTGTAAGGAGGTCACAGCAGTTGATTTAAAAAAGAAACACTTGACAATGAGTCCTTCAAAATGGATCTTTGGAATTAGGCTCAATGGAAAGTCCATTGCTAATCTTCTGAAAACAACAAAAATAAACAAATATTATTCTCATTACTAATGGTCTATATGTACCTGGCACTATGCTAAGTACATAACATACATTATGTCACTTATTTCTTACAACTGTATCTGATAGTGATATTTTTCTCTTTACTTTGTAGCTGAGAAAACTGAGGTTTTGAGGACGTAAGTAACTTGCCCAAGCTGCACACCCAATTAAGTAGCAGAGATAGGATTTAATATATGGCTGAACCCACAATTTTAACTCCAGTGGTTCAGCCTTTCCAACATATCTGGTTACTCATGCGATTCACTTCCTTTCACCGTAGGATTACAGAAAGGTTCTCGTCATTCTTATTCTCTTGTTCTACTAAATGGACTCAAACTGGGATCGTTTCCAATAGAGTGAAAGGAATCATGTGATTCATGGCTGGTGGGCTTGTTTTCCCTTTTTTCTGTTTTCCCTTCCAGATCCATTCTCTCCCCTTCACTGTTCTGAGCCACAGAAAGGCAAACTTTACAGATTCCTCCAAGCAGATGCTTTTGCCTTCTGACTTCAGTCACAAGGAGGCTAAGGGGGAGATCTGAGTGAGGTGGGACAGAGGTATTTATGTTCTCTGCTCCCATCACACTGAGGTGCAGTTTGGGCAGTTGCTGAGTTCCCACAGCTACTGCATACAATGCCTTCCTCAAGATTGTTAGACCTACGGGTAGTTACACTGTCATTGTTGCCCACCCCCCTGGTGATTCACCAAGCCCATTGGTTTATTTACTGTTGTCCACACTTCTGTAGATTATCCTTTCATTAAATGCTCCTCAATTAAAGTCTTAGGGCATCCAAGTTTCCTGCTGGGATCTTGGAAGATGCATTGGGTTATTCTCATGAGTTTAAAAAACAACAATTATTAGACAACTGATGACTCTTTAAATTTTTTTTTTTCAACGTTTATTTATTTTTGGGACAGAGAGAGACAGAGCATGAACGGGGGAGGGGCAGAGAGAGGGGGAGACACAGAATCGGAAACAGGCTCCAGGCTCTGAGCCATCAGCCCAGAGCCCGACGCGGGGCTCCAACTCACGGACCACGAGATCGTGACCTGGCTGAAGTCGGACGCTTAACCGACTGCGCCACCCAGGCGCCCCATCAACTGATGACTCTTTAACATTATAGTACCTTATAAAAATGGGTCATCTGCTTCATTTCATGACCATGAACTTCAGTACACTATAGAAAAGTCTTTCTAGTAGCAACTAGGTAGGAGTGATAATTTTACTAAGATCATAATACTAAAGGTAAGGTAATTTTTATTGACCATCTAAGCTGCAGTGATGATTCTTCCATAGCCTGTCCATGTCTAGATATCCTTGGATCCCATCTGGGATTTAGGCCTATTTAAGTAGGATCTCCCTCCTATTAATGGAATTATAATTGACATTTGGATCAACTAATTATATTTCTCAACTACGCTCACCACATGAATCTTCCTCATATATTTTTCCTGCTGAGTGATTAAATTCTGTGTTACCCAAGAAAAATAATCGACTCGTCTTCAGTAATATTGTTCACTAACTGTCCTCAGTTTCTGACTTTCCGAAGAACCTTGGCTGAAAGCTAGTTAAATCTCTCATAGTATTTTAGCATGTCTACAATGTAGCCAGAAAGTCCTCAAATTTCATACCACCTTTCTTTTTTAATCACAAAATTGAGATTTTAATCCCAATATTTTGTATGATCCTCTACCTCCCTTTTTATTACATTCTCTTTACTTTATGGTGGCATCATCTGAAAGCAATATAATACTCTTATTGACCTCCTTTTCTAAAAATTATTTATTGACTCTAGACAGGAAATGTTTGTATGCTCAAAATTGATCCTAAATTACAAATTTTCTCAGAGTTCAACAACAACAACAACAATAAATAAACAACTACTATTTATTGAATTCCTAATATATGCCATACAGTGTTGTAGACTTATATATCTCGTGTAATCTCTACAACAACATTATAAACATAATTATACCCAATTTACAAATAAGGAAACTGAGTCTTTTTTTAAAAATTTTTTTAAATGTTTATTTTTGGGAGAGAGAGAGAGAGCATGAGCTGGGGAGGGGCAGAAAGAGAGGAAGACACAGAATCTGAAGCAGGCTCCAGGCTCTGAGCTGTCAGCACAGAGCCTGACGTGGGGCTCGAACTCACAAACCATGAGATCATGACCTGAGCTGAAGTCAGATGCTTGAACAACTGAGCCACACAGGCTCCCCAGGAAGCTGAGTCTTTATTTACATTATTTGTCCAAGTTAAATTAATTTGTAAATGGGGGCACTAGGATTTAATCTGGAATTGTATTCAGAAAACCTTTGGCTGGGGTGCCTGGGTGGCTCCGTTGGTTAAGCATCCAACTTTTGATTTTGGCTCAGGCAATGATCTCACGATTCATGAGTTCAAATTCCATGATTTGTGAGTTCCAATGAACTCACAATTCATGAGTTCAAGCACAGAGCCTGCTTGGGATTCTCTCTCTCTTTCTCTCTCTCTCTCTCTCTCTCTCTCTGCCCCTGCCCCACTTGTGCTCTTTTCTCTCCCTCAAAATAAATAAATAAACATTAAAAAAATAAAAAATAAAAACCTTTGGTTGTAAAAATATACAAGTGGGACTATATCAACCAAAAAGCTTCTGTATGGCAAAGGAAATCATTAACAAAATGAAAAGGCAGACTACCAAATGAGAGAAAATATTTGCAAATCACATATCTGATAAAGGATTAATATCCCAAAATATAAAGAACTCATACAACTAAATAGCAAAAAGACAAACAATCCAAGTAAAAAATGGGCAGATGATCTGAATACATTTTTTTTCCAAGGAAGACGTATAGATAACCAACAGACACATGAGAAGGTGCTCAATATTACTAATTATCAGGGAAGTGCAAATGAAAACCACAGTGAGGTATCACTTCACACTGGTTAGAATGGCTATAATCAAAGACAAGAAATAACAAATGTAATGGAGGATGTGGGTATAACGGAACCCTTGTGCACTGTTGGTGGGAAAGTAAATTGGTGCAGCCACTGTGGAAGACAGCACGGAGGTTCCTAAAAAAATTGAACTACCGGGGCGCCTGGGTGGCTCAGTCGGTTAAGCGTCCGACTTCAGCCAGGTCACGATCTCGCGGTCTGTGAGTTCGAGCCCCGCGTCGGGCTCTGGGCTGATGGCTCAGAGCCTGGAGCCTGTTTCCGATTCTGTGTCTCCCTCTCTCTCTGCCCCTCCCCTGCTCATGCTCTGTCTCTCTGTGTTTCAAAAATAAATAAAAACATTAAAAAAATTAAAAAAAAAAATTGAACTACCATATGAGTCATCAATTTTGCTTCTGGGTATTTATCTAAAGAAAACAAAAGCACTAACTCGAAAAGGTATATGCACCCCTGTGTTCACTGCAGCAATGTTTTCAATTCCCTAGAGATGGAAACAACCTTGGTGTTTATCAATGGATGAATGAATAAAGAAATTATGATATACATATATATGTATATGTATACATATATGCACTATATACACAATATATATACACATATACACACATATACACAATATACACACATCCACACGTATACACACATATACACAATATATATATTATTCAGCCATAAGAAAGAATGAAATCTTGTCATTTTTGACAATATGGATGGACCTTGAAGGCCTCATGCTAATAAGTGAAGTCAGACAAACAAAGACAAATACTGTATGATCTTACTTATATGTGGAATCTCAAGGAAAAAAAATCCTGAGTTCATAAATACAAAAAACAGATTGGTGGTTGCCAAATGTGGGGGCACAGGACAGGGAGGCAAAATAGGTGAAGGGGGTCAAAAGGTACAAACTTCCAGTTATAAAATAAATAAATACTGGTGACGTATTGTACAGCATTGTGACTACAGCTCACAATACTGCATTGTATATTTGAGAGCTTCTGAGAGTAGATCTTAAAAGTTGTCATCGCTAGAAAAAAATTTGTAACTATGTGCTGTGATGGATGTTAACTAGACTTATTGGGATCATTTTGCAATATATACAAATATTGAATCATTATGTTATGTACCTTAAACTAGTAACATGTTATATGTCAGTTATAGCTGAATGAAAAAAAAACTTTGGTGAACTTAATCACTGCATTCTAAAAATCAGTTTATGCAGGGAATTATGTGACGTAGTAGACAACAGTCTTAAATCTATTAAGTAAAACTGTTTTCCGGCTTCTAGCTCAATCCTCCAATATTATCTTTTTTTTTTAAACCTAGTAGTGACTTTGGGGCGCCTGGGTGACTCAGTTGGTTGGGCGACCGACTTCGGCTCAGGTCATGATCTCCTGGTTCCTGAGTTTGAGCCCCGCGTCGGGCTCTGTGCTGACAGCTCAGAGCCTGGAGCCTGTTTCAGATTCTGTCTCCCCTTCTCTCTACCCCTGCCCTGCTTTCGCTCTGTGTCTCTTTGTCTCTCAATAATAAATAAACGTTAAAAAAATTAAAAAAAAAAAACCCTAGGGACTTGATGTCACTTTTATGTGATTCAATATTAATTTTAAAGGAACCAGAAAAAATAAATAAAAGAACAAGAGAGATGGTTTTCTGCCATAGAAAAGAGAATAATATATCCCCATGATCATCTACTTTGATGATATGTCTTTATTATAAAGACCAAGATTGGCTTCCATGAGAAAAGTGTTCTTTGTAGCTACACTGAAAAAAGTAGCTCAACATTAATTACAGAAAACCTAAATCACTGCCTTTGGCAGGCGTTTTTCAACACCCAAAAGTCTGTATTATATAATTACACAAAACAAGTCAACTAGTTTAATTTTGCAGTTAATTCTTCCTGCCAGGGACACAGGAAAACCATGCTCTTTAGAATGAGATTTTCTGAGGAGATTTTACTGTGTCTTTTTTAAGACACTGGAGGGATATCACCACACCTGCTTTGAACATCTTCCAGGCCTAAGTGTTTGGTGTAGAACTCCAGGGTCTCCGTGGAGTTGGTTCACGTACTGGAGATGATCCCAAGCCGATTCCTGAAGTAAAGTCTGCCGTTGTCAGCAGGGCTCGGGTGGCCTGTCTCCAGGGTTGACGTAACCTCCCGTTCTGGTGGGTCTGGCAGCCACAGAAACAAACATTTACTGAGCACGTCCTTTGGCAGGCGTCATGCTAGGTGTTGGTTGAGGTCCTTGAATGCCAGCCCTGCCATCTGCTCTCCTGATTACACAGCAGAAAAATCCTTTAGTAGCTGGCACCAGACAGTCCAGCCTACCAGTCGTCATGAGAGCGCAGCCTCCAATGGTTTGCTCTTCATTTCCTGTCCTGTGCCCAGCTAAAGGAAGTGATGGTTAGGGGGAAGCAGTCACACAGTCTCCATACCCCTCTCTCCTGTAGGTGTTTGGCAGTCCATCATCAAATCACATCAGCTTGCAGATTTACCTTCACCAAGGTGCCTTTTGATTTATGCCTTTGCTTATTTTTCCTTTTTGTTTTTTTTAATGTTTATTTATTTGAGAAAGAGAAAGAGACAGAGAGAGAGTGAGTGCAAGTGGGGAGGGGCAGAGAGAGAGGGAGACATGGAATCTGAAGCAAGCTCCAGGCTCTGAGCTGTCAGCACAGAGCCCGATGTGAGGCTCGAACTCACAAACTGTGAAGATCGTGATCTGAGCCAAAGTCAGACACTTAACTGACTGAGTCACCCAGGTGCCCCTATCTTTCCTTTTTAAATCAGCAGTCATTGTGGGAAACAGCCATTTGGAATGTAATGCTTTTCTTTTTTTTTTATAACATTTTTTACTACACTTACTACATTTAGTATTTACTAATGTATTTACTACAAAATGGCTGAAGATGTTAATATGGAAAATACTTATTGAGTGTCTATGGGGCACCATGCAAAGCGCTGGGTCCTTGAAGAAGTCCCAGTTGCTTTAATCACCACTGGGCTCACAGTGCAGGGGGGCACAAAGTGGTCTCAGAGCACAGAGGAAGGAATACTGATATTTGCCTGGGAAAATCAAAGAAACTTCATCAATAAGGTAACATTTCATTTGGGTTTGGAGGGATGTCTAGAAGTTTTCTGGGAGAGGCTGTGAAGGATAGAATAAATTTGGGGCAAAGGTACAGAGCATGTGCAAAGGCATATTATCTCATGGAAGGAACTGGTATGTCCAGGAGAAGGAGAGAAATTCAGAGTATTAGGAGTACATAGCATTAAAGGACAGGGCTGGAAGGGTTGGTGCAGCCAGATAGTGGAGGTTTGTGTCTACCATGCTGAGGAGTCTGGGTTGCATCCCAGTCACTAGAAGGTACTCCAACTAGCAATGTAGGGTGTGCAGTTAAATATAGAGAAATAAATTGCAGGGAAGTGGTTAAGCAAAAGGGAAAAGGAGCCTGATTTAAGCCAGCAGGAGGGATAAAAAAAACTTGTACTATTTGAGTCAAGAGCCACTTCTGTGATGGCATTTATTTAGAGACTATATTTTTATGGTTAATGAAAAAGCAGGGGTATTGTTTATTATAATAGCAAGACCATCTAAAGTGTTATGTAAAACATTGCATTGTTAGAGTACTACACTAAAACAAACTTTGTTTGAATTGAGGAGCTGCCTTAGAATAAATTTAAGTCTCAATAATAGCTATCATTGTGAAATGTATTTAGGACATTTCTTTTGTCCTGAATTTTTATTCAAATTTTATTTTATTTTATCATTATATGTATCTTTTATTGCAGGCAACTTTCTTAGTAAGATGAAGTGGTATATGAATAAATGCAAATAAAAGTAAAAATTAAGTAATATATAACATATATGCATACACACAATATGCATATGTGTATATATACATTAAAATTTCTGATTTGGCACAAAAACAGACACTCAGATCAATGGAACAGAATAGAGAACCTGGAAATGGACCCACAAACATATGGCCACCTAATCTTTGACAAAGCAGGAAAGAATATCCAATTGAATAAAGACAGTCTCTTTAGCAAGTGGTGCTGGGAAAACTGGACAGCGAAAAATGAACCTGGACCACTTTCTTACACCATACACAAAAATGAACTCAAAATGGATGAAAGACCTAAATGTAAGACAGGAAGCCATCAAAATCCTCAAGGAGAAAGCAGGCAAAAACCTTTTTGATCTTGGCTGCAGCAACTTCTTACTCAACACATATCCAGAAGCAAAGGAAACAAAAGCAAAAATGAACTATTGGGACCTCATCAAAATAAAAAGCTTTTGCACAGCGAAGGAAACAATCAGCAAAGCTAAAAGGCAACCGATGGAATGGGAAAAGATATTTGCAAATGACATATCAGATAAAGGGTTAGTATCCAAAATCTATAAAGAACTTATCAAACTCCACACCCAAAAAACAAATAATCCAGTGAAGAAATGGGCAAAAGGCATGAATAGGCACTTCTCCAAAGAAGACATCCAGATGGCCAACCAACACATGAAAAAATGCTCAACATCACTCATCATCAGGGAAATACAAATCAGAACCACAATGAGATACCACCTCACACCTGTCAGAATAGCTAACATTAATAACTCAGGCAAGAGCAAATGTTGGTGAGGATGCAGAGAAAGAGGATCTCTTTTGCACTGCTGGTGGGAATGCAAACTGGTGCAGCCACTCTGGAAAACAGTATGGAGGTTCCTCAAAAAATTAAAAACAGAACTACCCTACGACCCAGCAATTGTACTACTAGGTATTTATCCAAGGGATACAGGCGTGCTGTTTCGAAGGGGCACATGCACCCCAGTGTTTATAGCAGCACTATCAACAATAGCCAAAGCATGGAAAGAGCCCAAATGTCCATCAATGGATGAGTGGATAAAGAAGATGTGGTATAAATATACAATGGAGTATTACTCGGCAATCAAAAGAATGAAATCTTGCCATTTGCAACAACGTGGTTGGAACTAGAGTGTGTTATGCTAAGCGAAATTAGTCAGAGAAAGACAAATAATGACTTCACTCATATGAGAACTTTAAGACACAGAACAGATGAACACAAGGGAAGGGAAGCAAAAATAATATAGAAACAGGGAGGGGGACAAAACAGAAGAGACTCTTAAATATGGAGAACAGAGGGTTACTGGAGGGGTTGTAAGAAGGGGGAGGGGCTGAATGCATAAGGGGCATTAGGGAATCTACTCCTGAAATCATTGTTGTACTATATGCTAACTTGCAGGTAAATTAAGAAAATAAAAATAAATTAAAAAAAATTCTGTTTGGTTTTGGTTAATGAGAACATTATTTTTAGTTCTTCTGGACCTCTCAAAAATTTCAGGTCAATAGTTTCCAAACATTTGTGTCCTATGTGGAATCTCAGAGCCTGGGTATTAGCATGGAGGTATATCAGCCTGGAGGCAGCTAACGCCTGTATGTGTGATTTTAAGTAATTCTTGAGAAAAAATACTTAAATGTCTGCATTTGTTTATATCGTTTTTTGATGATGGTCAAGGAAACCCTTGGCCTAACAACTCTTCACAGAGATCTAGAAGAGTGTGGTGAATCCAAGCTGGCTTATACCAATCTAAACTTTTCCTCATCTTATTGGTAAAATAGATCACTGACCCTGTGGCCTGGTATCTTACCTATGTTTCCTCCAGGGCACCAGTCCAAAACACTATGCAGAATCTGATAGGCAGGTTCATTGAACATAGTTTTTCTTATTTTGAATGAAAGAAAATGGTGACCACGAAGGATCATGTACATATGATATTTGGTAACCTTATTGCTCTAATTAATTTCCTTCCTTCATTCTATCTATGTGCTCAGTTACCTACTATCGATCATAAAGATAACAACTTAATCATTACTTTATGGAGTTTTCCCTAATCTTGTTGATTAAATTAATCGCACCTTATTAGATACACTTTCACAACATCTTGTACCAACCACTCTTTTGTAGTATTTATGACGGTTATAGTTTACATTTATTTGTATGACCTTTTGTTTAACATCTGTCTACTCCAAAAGATTTTACATTCTCTCAGGAACAGGGAGCCTTTTTTTTTTTTTCTTATTGTTTATATCTCAAACACTTAGCACAATGCCTAATCCATAATGGAGACTCAAAATTGTGTTGAATGTGGAAATAAACGAATGGACATGAGTACAAATGAGAATGGTGGCCACTTTTGTACATTCATGGATCACAAATGGTGGGTGAGTGTCCAGCAGCCCTAATCAGCAGGGGGCTGATGTCTTTTCTTAACCTGTTCTTGTTGCCTGAAGGTGTGGGTCTCTTTTTTGGTGATTCATGTGACAAAAGATTATGTAGACTGTCTGATCTCAGGGAAGCTTGTTACATATAAAGTAAAGTGACTTGTTCACATGTCACAGCTCACTGCTCAGAATTTTAAGGGGGAAAGAATTTGAGAATAGAGCTAATTTCATATATCGGAGTTTATAACGAACTAAGTCCTTTTCTGGAATATGCAATGTATTTGAAATAACCGAAAGTACCTGAGACTGAAGTAAAAAAAGAATAGAGATGTTCCTTAGCTTCTCTGACACATTCATCCTGTTTGGAGTCATTGCAGTGAAGGCTTTCATTCACTTGGCTTTTTTGGGACCCATGTCAACAGTGAATCCCAACACAGACTGTCATGTTACTCAGACTGGGAGCTATCTGTACCATTTTTTCACTAATAAATTATATCAGTGAGCAGGCAGCATGCATGGAACAATGGAAAGAATGTATGTTTTGAGACAATATGACCCGAGTTCAAGATCTGAACAGGCTTTGTATTGACTAACTAAAAGGTGCTGGGCATGTTCCTTATTCTCTTCAAACTTCAGTTTCTTCTTTAAAAAAAAAAAAGAGAGATAATAATGCTTATCTTGCACTGATGATTAAAAAAGCCAATGTCTGTAAAGCACCTAGCATATTACTAGTATCATTAATTTCAGGATTAAATTAATTTTCAGAAAAAAAGATTCTGAATCAATTGAAAAATGCATTAGAAATATTTCCATAGGTATCCTGGAAGTCTTGGCAAACTATGCCAATAATAGAAAGATTAATTTCTACTTGCATGGAACTGAATAATAGACTTACATTGTAAAAGTTAACAAACTCATGTGATACTCTTAACCAAATACCAAGCGGGAAAAGATTATCCCCTAAGAATGTTAATACTTAAAAAAAAATACGCTCTCAGAGTGCTTGGGTGGCTCAGTCTGATTTTCGCTCAGGTCATGATCTCGCTGTTCGCTGTTCGTGGGTTCGAGCCCCACAACGGGTTCTGTGCTGACAGCTGGTAGCCTGGAGCCTGCTTCAGATTCTGTCTCCTTCTCTCTCTGCCTCTCTGCGGCTTCACACTTTCTCTGACTCAGAAGTAAATAAACATTAAAAAATAATTTAAAAAAATACGCTCTCTTCTTTGGGCACACAAGTGTCTTTATAGACCAAGTAATAATTAGAATGTCTGTGGTGGAAAGCTGCAGGGAATGAGAGCTTTGGGCCGGGTAAATGCAGAGCAGCGCAGGGCAGGTTGAGCGCTATCCGAGCCTCAGGATGGGAGGAACCTCATTTTCCCTGACACTTGCCAGCAACGCTGAGATCCCTATCCTGCCTCAGCTGCTGCTGCTGCTGCTGCTTAAGAGCAGAGAGGGCAGAGATTTCCTTGTCCTGCCCTGTAAAATCTTGCACTTCAGTTCAGCAAGGACAGGTCAGGTGGAGGTTGGGGACTTGGAACCCAGTGGGGAAGCAGGGGATTTTGACTATTGTTTCTGTTCAGTACTTGGCAAAAGAACGGAGGGCTCCTTCCAAGAAAATGATCTGGGAGCGGGCCAGGTGGAGTTGTGGGTGGATGCTATATTGAGTAGCAGCAGTTGAGAGAGGGAGCAAGTACTCAGCTCTCAGGTCTCTGTTCCAGAGAATTTTCTCCACCTTCGGCACTTGGTATGCCACCTGTGCACCAGACCCCAGGTGTGTCTTGAACAGAGTTCGGGTTCGTTGCTTAATGTGAGCAAAGCCTGTGTTTCTATTGAAACGTAGAATCTACTCTTGTCGTGTTGATGGTGCTGGAATTGTTTGGCTGAGGCAGGGCAAATTTCATGTATTGATGGGTAATGAGAAAGGCCTTTCCTGGTTTCTGCATCGGATTCTAAACAACTGGCTAAGGAACGCTGACAGCTGAGAGAAGAGCTGGAAAGCAGATGCCTGATAGCTTCTCTGGTGCATTCATTTTGCTTGGGGTCATGTGGTGCATTTTCTTTCATTGTAGAAAAATGATCTATTCCCTTGCTGCTTTAGTTGGTGGACCAGAGTCCCCAGGGGCTTTTCCCATTTTAGCGTGGCTGACTCTTAAAAGAAATAGAATGCAGCAAAAGTAAAATATTACCAGTTATTCCTACATTTTAGAGTTTAATGTTTTGTTTGGTGCTTCCATCACTTTGGGTCTTGCTTTAGGTATGTCTCTTCTGTCCTCCTGGCCAAACCACCCACAAACTAAAGAATATAACCTGCCTTGTACAGTTACGTATATCCTCTGTAGCCCTGTGTGTTAATTCCTAGTGCTTTTTAATATATCAAGTTGACATTTCTGATGGTGATTACGGTGACATGAATTTTATGAGATAAACTGAAGTAAAATAAAACCCAGAACTAAAGACTCCTATACATCACTACAAAAATTGCCTACCTCATCTTAGAAACCTCCCCTAAGCTTCAAGGTCCAGATCAAATTCTGCCAAGCTCAGAAAGCCTTCTCTGCCGTCAATAAGCAGATCCGTTTCCCCCATGTTATGATTTCCTAGTTGCCCTTTTCTGCATCACCCATTTGACACTTCTTTTCTTCCTACCCCTCCCTCTCCCCTCCCCGCCCCCTCCTTATTTTTCTTCTTCTTCCTCCTCCTCCTCCTCCTCCCCTTCTTCTTCTCCTCCTCCTCCTCCTCCTCCTCCTCCTCCTCCACCTCCTTCTCCTTCTTGCCATATTCCTTTAATTGCCATGAAAAAGGTTCAGGGGACTTTAAGGTTTCATATCTATGGTAGATTGTTCTAGCATCTGTCAGTAATTCCAGTTTTCACCTTGCATATCTTCCCTCTATCTCCTTTAATAGATGTTTTAATGTGGAAAGATGCTTTTAAAATGTTAGGTTTTCATTTCGTTTCATTAAAATATCCATTTCCTCATCTTGTCATTGCGAAAGAACAGTCTCTTGCTCATTTTTGAGAAACCACATAAATTGCTTGAACTCACACTTTATTTCTTCTTCAGTTCCAATGATTTTCTGGTGTGCACAGTTATCCCCTTTTCTATTTGTTCCACTCTCTCCTTCCCTGGTTCAGTGCAATTCTCCAATCTTTTCCTGTGATGGGGAACAGCCTTCTCTCTGGGTCAAATGCAGTGATTCCAGTGATCAGTGGAGAAACTACACTGTGGACAAAACTTTCTGGTCCTTCTGACAGAAGAAGGCCAACACTTAATTATGCTTTTCACATACGAGCTTCTCTTCCTTCTTCTTCCTCTGGCTTCTTCTTGTTTATAGTAGCTTAGCGATTTCCATCAAATTGCCCAGCTGGGGATTGCTTATGAATTTCCTTCCTGGAGAACAATAATGGCAAAAAGGACAGGGTAAAGTATCATTTAGATCCTTCCAGGACAGACTGACTCAAGAGAGACAGAAGTTATGCCCACACTGGGTCTTTCAAGTAGTCCAGACAGATGGGACAGCTAGCCCCTATTTGGAAGCCTGCCAGGGACGTCACACACTCCATTGAGCCATGAACAAAGGTGGTGGATGAGGTAATCTGTTCTGTAGTAAAGCCTGGCCCGCTAGCACTCAGGACCCAGTGAGCGATGGGTATCCTCCCACAGACCTTGGAAACTGACCGGCTTTCATTTTCACCAGATTGGCATGTTGATGATAGCTTGTATAAACCTGTTTATCCCTTTGCCCCTTAGCTCTAGAGTCTGTTGCCAAGAATACTCCACAGGCTGGAGTCGATTACCCCCTAGAACAGATTAGCTGGGCTGCTGTTTTTTCCACTCAATGATGTAAAGTCAGGCTTAATGACTTTCCTGTTCAAGAAAGTTAGCTTTAGGTCCAAGACTAGGAATCTTTCCTGGAGCAAATGGCTGAGCCCCTCTCTGGCCAGAGCCTGCTGTGGCCCCAGAGCCTGGTTCCAACACCTATTTCCCATTCTGCATTGTGGTTTACTTTGTTGCATGTTTACATAAAAGTCTATAGTGGCCTCCTTATGAACCAGGACATTTTAAATATCTTAAGTGAGTTTTTGTTTTCCATCCTGTCCAGCACAAATAGGAACCCAAGAAGTATTTATTGTGTGGTGCTATTTCTCCCCGTTTTGTTGATCAATCAAAAACTGACTCAACACCTATTCTGTGCCAACAACTGTTATTCCGTGCCAGGGAGATGTTGTGAACAAGGCACACATGGGCTCTGCCTTTGATCAGAAATAATTTCCTTCCTTATCAAGGAAAGGAAAATCGAGCAGGAGAATGTAAGAAGAGGCTGGAAAGGGAAGGAAAATCAGGTAGTTAGAAGAAACACTATGATTTGTTTGGAAAGTGCATACATTGCCCCCATTCTCATTTTCATAGTAAAGGTTTAGAAGTTAAAAACAATGGCTCTGGAGTGAGTTCCCTGCCTGTGTTCAGATTCCCATGCTGCTTCCTTTCGGGGTGGCCTTGGCATTGTTATTTAATCTCACTGAGGCTCACTTTGTGCTATTAATAGAGCCTACCACTTCAAATTAGATGATGTTGGGTGCCCAGCTCATAATGTGTGCTTAATTGGTGTCAGTGGTTATTAATTTTATTAGTATTATTAGCTGCCGCTATCTCTACACGTGAAGGAAGGGTCATGTCTACACCACTGGGAATAGGGTGGAGACAGCCCAGGCTGGGAGTTTGCTCAATGGTTTCCTTTCCCAGATGGCAGAGCTGCCTTCAGGCTCTCTGAACAACTCTGAAGGGTGTGCTGGAACCTTCCATATCTGGACATAATCTGACATTTGTGGGATTCCCAGCTCTCACCTTCTGCTGGCAGTCGTCCTCTTGCTCCCACTAAGCCTTACTAAATGGGAGAATATATGGAGGAAAAAAGAAATTTCCTCCCTTCTTTGGCCTCCTGGTTGTAAGTTTACTTACGAGGGAAGAATGGTGTTCAATATCTTGTGGGTTAAGCTCTCCTGGCTAGAACTTTGTTTTCTCCAATACTAACAAAATGGATTTTCTTCCCCCACCCCACCCTTTCTTGTTAATAGGGTGCTGAGAAAATTTTGTCAATGAATGAATCAGGAGAACTGCAAGACCTCTTAACCAAAATTGAGGTAATTGTGCTTTTAGCAACTTATTTTTAGTAATCAAAATGTTAAAACACATTCTGATTGTAATTGAGTTTTCCTAATTGAATTTTTCTCCCCATGTTCTTACAAATATGTAATGGGATACGTGTGGCAGTTTTCATTTGGTATCACCTGCCATTAGGTTTGCTCCAGCTAGAGTGACTTTAGTGTTAGCTTCTCCCTACCTCATAGTATTAGGTGAGAATCCCAGTCAGCTTTATTAGAGCCTAATTCTCTGTAATAGAGCTGTTGATGAGGTGTTTCAGAATCAGGCAATTGTCTTGAAGCACGTTTACAATTTTTCATTTAAATTATCTTTCCCATGGACAAGCTTATCATGTTTAAAGATTTCAGAAAAATTATTTCTCCTAAAGTGCACACTTTAATTTTGTTCCAATACTTACAATCGTAGCATCAGAGAAACGCATGTTCAAATATGTAATGTATCAAATCAATATGGAACCAGAAAGTCCTCTGCTAAACTATATTATCAGCCTGTTTCTCTCCATAGGTAGGAAAGTCATATCTTTTCTGGCCCAAACTGGGACACTTTGAGAGTAAAGAGGGTGTGTTAACGATTTCTCTGGGACAGCACACATGAACCAGGACATTCCCAGGTGAATTAGGCAATATGGGCACCCAGTATCTATAAGCCCTGCCAGCTCTTCTTGGTCTAGTCTCCTCCACTGACCTCACCTCTGATTCTCTACCACTTTTTGTTCTTTAGTTGCAAGAGACAACTCTCTGTGGCTTCTTCCTACCATTCCTTTGTGCAAGCTGTTTTGTCTGCCTAGAATGCTCTTATTACAGGTCTTCATTTACTTACACCATCTTCAAGGCCCATCTTACAGTATCCTTTCTTCCCCAGATCATTCCTGGTCTCTTGCACCTTGGAATTTTTATAACCCTCTTTCTGTTGGGTGCTTACCACAATCCTTTGACTTGTGTATCACCTTTCCTTGTGTATTTGATGGGTGTCCCAAATGAACCAAGGACTCCTTGGTTTTAGGAATCATGTTTCATTCCTATTGTGATTTCTTTTTTTTTAATTTTTTTTAACGTTTATTCATTTTTGAGAGATAGAGCATGAGCGGGGAAGAGAGAGGGAGACACAGAATCCGAAGCAGGCTCCAGGCTCCGAGCTGTCAGCACAGAGCCCGACGCAGGGCTCGAACTCACGAACCGTGAGATCATGACCTGAGCTGAAGTCGGACACTCAACCGACTGAGCCACCCAGGCGCCCCAATATTGTGATTTCTTCCAGAAGGACAAACACAGTGAGGGCATGGACTATATAGTCAGCAACTCCTCTCAGCTTGAAAATCTGTGTGAAAGGACTTATTTCTTTCTTTTTGTCCCTATACTCGACTCCAACCCCCTGAAACCATGAGTTTAGGTTAATGCATGTCTTTTATTTAAATGATTTAATGTGGTTAATGTGCATTATTGTTTTCTGCATTTTAAATTTATGTCATGCTGTTATGTAATATAGCATTGCATTTTTGTTGTGTAATATTTTACACAAATAAAATATTTTTTATATTGTTGCAAATTGTCTTTACTAGGCACTGTTTTTAAGGACCATGTATATTGCTATGTGAACATTTAATACATTTCTTCTAACTACTCCATGATGGAAACATATCTGTATTGTCCAAAGTGGTAACCATGGGCTGTATGTGGCTATCGAGCACTTTATAGTCACTGTTATAGCAAGTAATATGGCTAGTGTGACTGAGAAACTGAAATTTCAATTTTATTTAACTTTATTTGATTTAAAATTAAATTTAAATAGCCAAATGTGGCTAGTGGCTCCTGTTTTGGACAGTGCAGCTCTGTGGTGCCTACCCACTATTTTTTATCTACCTGCTTTTCCATTGATGGATACCCAGATGTCATTCAGTACCCTCCTCAAACACTGCTTCCAGGAACAACCTTGAACATGTTCCTTATGGATTTCTCTGGGAGTAGAAATTGCTTAAGCATACACTTAATTTTCCAAGTAGATGGCTCTCTGGACTGGTTGTACCTTTCAAATACTCCCTGTTGTAGGGAAAGACGTTTTTAGGTGTTCCCACATTCTTCCCCCCCAACGATTCTTGACAATATTTTACATTGTTCTCTAATTTACTGTTTTCTAGTTTTTGCTAAGGTAGTAGGTGTGAAGATATATTGCCTTATTGTTTTAATTTACATTTTTCTGATTACCACTGAGTTTGAGTGTCCCATTGTATGCTTGTTAAATTTTAAATTTCTTGGGGCACCTGGGTGGTTCAGTCAGTTAAGCGTCTGACTTCAGCTCAGGTCATGATCTCCCAATTCATGAGTTCCAGCGCCATGTTGGGGTCCATATTGACAGCTCAGAGCCTGGAGCCTACTTCAGATTCTGTCTCCCTCTCTCTGCCCCTCCCCCACCTTGCTCTCTCTCTCTCTCTCTCTCTCTCTCTCTCTTTCTCTCATATAAATAAACATTAAAAACATTTTAAATTTCTTGTGTAAACTGTGTATTCTTATACCTTCCCTGTAAAAGTCTTGGAATTGTCTTTTTTTTTCCTTGGTTGAGTTTTGGAAGAATCTTCTACATTCTAAATATATTTTTTCTTTGTTTTAGTCATTGTCAATGTTTCCTTTCCTTTTTTCAGTTTCTTTCATGATGTCCGTCACCCAACAGAAATCCTCTGATATAATCAAATTGATCATGCTTCCTCATAACGAAGTAGTCTTTTATCTTAACGTTACATAGATATTATCCTGCATTCCCTTCAATTAACTTTATAATTTTTCATACCTAGGTCTTTACTTCATACAGAATGCACTTGCATTTTCTTATTTATGATGAGATAGCTTCCCCAAACCAGCTACTAAATAATCTACTATTTTTTTTATTGCTCTGTTGTGCCAATTTTATATCATAATAAATCCCCATGTGTACTTGGGTCTTGGTTTGACTCTCTACTGAGTTCCTTTGCCAGCCTTATTGTAGCAATATCATCCTGTTTTTATTTCTGTGGCTTAACAGCATCTTTTAGAGTCATATAGGGTAAATCTCTCTCATTACTCTTTTTAAAGATTGATGATCGGCTTAGCTCTTCATGGACTTTTATTTTTTGAGTCTACAATCCCTTAATTCTGCAACTTGGTGAACACCATCATGCTATATAACATAACCTCTGTCTCTCAGCTCAAAGAATTTTGGAAAGAAGATTTTGTTCTCTTCATCAAATCTGTCACCATTCTACAGATGGCATAAATAAGGTGCAGACATTTAAGACTATTCATGATGTTGAAAAGAATTGTATGGTACTGACTTCTGCTGTTGTAGGAGCTGTAAGGTGTTATAACTCTGTTGGGCTGCTTTTCCCATGTAACAAAACTGGTAGAGAAATTGTAGCCATCCAGAGAAAGCCCTAATTTGCCTGTGAGAGGAGCTAGGGCTTAAGGCACACTAGCCTAGGTAAAGATATTGACCCTCAAGAGAGGCAGTTGGAAGAGCCAGGAAAAGTGGATAAGGGATGCAAAATTCCAGTCTAAACCCATCCCATTCTTCAAGTTGACTTTTGGCAGTGGAGTAGGAGTTAAATATTCATGAGGTTGGAAACATTGGAGTCTTTACTATGTAGCAAGTAACATTCTTGATGTTTTGTATGTATTAAGTCATTGAAATGTCACAACAACTCTGCAGGTCAGTTTCTATTATTATCCCCTTTTTACTAACCAGGGAATGGAGGCACAGAGATTAAATCACTTTCTGAAGACCTTACAGACAGTGTTTGGTTCATAATTATAATCACCCTGACTTAAAAACCCATGGTCGTAAGCATGAATCTATGCTTCCATGACTCTCAAATTAAGTGGCATGTAGTTGTCTGGGAAATCTGACCATATGTGGTAGGACCCAAAGCTCAAGTGAGAAGTTTGCTGTGAGGTAGACAGAGTATGAGGTCCAGGGAACAGACGAGGTTTTAACACTGGACTCCGAAACTAGAGGGGAAGCCATCCTGAAAGATGGGTAAATTGGTGATAACTTTAGAGAGAAACCAGACAGATCTTGCCAAGTTCTAGTTTGCTGTTAGTTCGTACTACATGGTAGATGATGACTATCCTGGTCCTCATAATTCAAGTCCCAGTTTTTAACAGTTATTCCAAATGATGGTGAAGAAAGAGAGGTTGCAGTTATGGTTGGGCCATCAGAAATGGAGTCAACAAATAATTTCAAATTTCCAAGTCGAAGCATCTTAGCATACATCCAGCCCAAGTGAACATTGCTCTGGGAAGTCAAGTGGGCCTGATTCATTGATGAAAATTGTCAGTGGATTTAAACATGAGGATATGGCTAAAGCCAGCAGAAGCAAGTGAAATATAACAATAGCTAGTGTGGATACTTGGGTTCAGTGGAGCTAGGTGCACCTGGGAGGATTCTGTTCCTGAGACAGAATTTGCAGGGTATATAGTGTGAGCTCCTAATATATATAGTGTGAGCTCCTAATATATAGTGTGAGCTAATATAGTATGAGCTCCATGTGGACACAAGATCCTTGTCTCTTTTGTTCTATTCTGTACCTTTAGTGCCTAGAACAGGGATTGACAAATAACAGACAATAAATATTTGTTAAGTGAAAAGATGAATGAATCCTCTTTCATCCAAGGTTCCTTTTTTGAAAAGGCAAAGCAGTGAGCTGATGAAAAGGAAGAGAAAAATAATTATTTTATGTAGGATAATGCTTGAGTCAAAGGACGAAATGAAAACACCATTTTAGTAATATTTATTTATTTATTTACTTATTTATTTATTTATTTATATTAATAAACAAGCTGGAGATTAGAAGCAAAGAAGTGTCTACGATTCCCCTAAAACAATAACCATGATGGATAGCTGATCCTGCTGGTGTTCACACAGAGGAAGCCCGGGGAGCCTTGAGATGTATTAGCAAACACCTGGTTATGGCAGATACTGAATTAAAGATTGCAGATGGTAGAGAAGCTCCAAGTAAGCTCTTGCCTTGCTATTTTTTTTTAAAGTTATGAACAAACATTCTTGTCATTTCTAATGAGATTGCCAACATATGCCCATTTCGTGTCCTTTTTTTCTTGTAAAATCTGACTCTCCCCTGAGGGCTGGTGATTACTTATTCATTGTTCGCGAAGAACACAAGGTTTTCAGCTACACACGGAGGATGCTAGGATGGCACAGGCTATTTTTGCAGGACGTTGGTGCTATCAGACACTGTCTTAACCCTCCCTGGAGAAGCACAGTTCTGGATGATGACCCTCCCAGTGCCGGGGGGGGGGGGGGGGGGGGGGGGGGGCCCACGGCATATTCATAGAAGCATCAGAGACCACTGACTCACCTGGGAAATCAGGCAATGTACTCTGTCTGCCTCTCTCTCAAATCTGAACATCTTTTTAAGTAGGCTTATGGCAGTCCAGCACACTGGGTTCAAAAATCAGACTCCTATATTTAGGCTAATGAATTTAAGATTATAAGCCACAACTTTCCTCTGTGTTGACAGTTAGTTCAGGGGCTTCTTTCTCAAGGCTGCAAATTACGGACGCTGGAAACTCTGATCATCAGGAAAGATTGTGTTTATTAGCAGCTTGATCAGACAGAGGTGTTTAGCAGGCACTTAACAAGCATTTTCTGAATTAAATTGTTGAATGTAGTTTAAAACAAAATACATAGACAGAAGTAAATCATCCAGAGATGATTATATGCAAAGTGTGCCCTCTTTGACAATTTGTTATATGGATAAATTTGCTTCATAGACAATCTGGATGACGAGATTTATGGTTACAGAAAATCAGGTAAATTACTTCCTCTTTAGTGGAATACTTAAGAGACTTTCAAGTTCTACTAGAACAGGAATAGGTAAATCTGAGGTTAAAAATAATAAGTGCATCCATTTCCTAATCTCCAGGAAGATACTGAAAGCCCTTGATATTAGCATCCTCCTTCTATTTTAGATAATAGGAAAATCTCTTTATATTTCTGAATTTGAGTTTGTGCTACAAAGGAAATCCATTTGACCATCATTCATGAGCTCTACCCTTTCGTCCTCATCCTGTCGATCCTTTGTGAGAGACTCTGGAGTTCTTGTGTGTTTTAATTCCGATGACCACAGTATGGCGTGGACCCATTCAAAGCTAAGGGTAGGGCTGAGGGCTACTATGAAGTGAACAGGGATGTGTCTGGCCTCACTGCTTTATCCCCAGTGCTTTCCACAGTGCCTGGCAAGTAGACACTCAATATTTGTGGAATGAATGAATAAATGAAAGTGTCTCACCCTCTGAGTCTTTTTTTAAAGTCTCTCACCAAGTGTATAAGAACAGAAAGAGGTAAAAAGAGAGGATGATTTCTCACTCCTTTTTTTTTTTCTTGAATTCCACCCCAAAGGGACGTGCTTCCACCCAAACCACTATTCAAAGGAGGGCCATTCTGTGAACTCAGTGCTCTGTGTGCTGTTCTCACCCAGGGCTGCATGGTTTCTCACTTTGCTGGGCAACTGGGCACTAAAGAGCTAGTTGCTTGAAATTCAGTGTTTCTGCAGTGGACTTCTTCATTGAAAGTGGAAGTCTGTTTTGTTGCTTTTAATGATGACTGTTGTTAACCTCAGTTCCTCCTTCCTCCTTCCTAGAATGTTGTCCATGTTTGGGGCAATTTTCTAGCCCCTTTAACACCTGTACTGGGGGCACAACCATCTACTTACCTGCATCTGATACATTTAATACAAGCCAGTTTTTTTCTTGTTGTTGGAACTCTTTAAATTGGAACCGCAGACTAACAAAACTATAACATTATAACAAAAGTGCTCTCTGAAGGAGATAGCTAGGGATGACTGAATTATTTATTTTTATTAGAAGCACAAATGGAGTAGATTGTACTGGATGGTGTATCGGGAATGAGATACCTGGAGGCTAATGGAGCAGTGAGAGCTCAAGACCCGCTCAGAGCCACCCCCACTTCTGCCTCGGTCACAGCATTTATCATTCAACTCTTTTATGTTTGAGGATCCCATGTAATATGTTATTTGAGACAATTATGGATGTAAATAAAGGTGAAAAACTACTACTAAAGAGGATAGACCATGAGATTTGCTCTATTGTTAAAAGTTTTTATTTGAATTCCAGTTAGCATACAGTGTAGTATAAGTTTCATGTGTACAATATAGTGATTCAACACTTCCATAACAACAGCCGGTGCTCCTCACAAGGAGTGCTCTCCTTAATCCCCATCACCTGTTTAAGCCTTCCCCTCACCCAACCTCCCCTCTAGTAATCATCAGTTTGTTCTCTACTATTAAGAGTCTGTTTCTTGGTTTGCCTCCCTCTTCTTTTTTTTCCCCTTTGCTCAATTGTTTTATTTCTTAAATTCCACATATGAGTGAAATCATGTGGCATTTTTCTTTCTCTGACTGACTTATTTTGCTTAACCTAATACCCTCTAGCTCCACCCATGTCATTGCAAATGACAAGATTTCATTCTTTTTGATGGCTGAGTAATAGTCCACTGTATGTATATTTACCACATCTTTATCCATTCATCAGTTGAAGGACACTTGGGCTGTTTCTATAGTTTGGTTATTGTAGATAATGCTGCCATAAACACTGGGGTGCCTGTACCCCTTTGAATTAGTATTTTTCTTTTCTTTGGGTAAATATCTAGTAGGTGGGAATGCAAACTAGTGCAGCCACTTTGGAAAACAGTATGGAGGTTCCTCAAAAACTTAAAAATAGAACTACCCTATGATCCCGCAATTGCACTGCTAGGTACTCACCCAAAGGGATTTGCTCTTGAAGAAAGTTCTTCAAGTTCCAATTTTCTAATTCCCCTGTGACCTAAACATTTGTTATAGTCATTAAGAGTTTTTGTTTCTTCGTTTGTGAAATCAGGCACGTGTGAGAGTTGGGTATAGACGCTATATAAGATGTATGCCATTCTTTTCCTCTCCTCAGTTTATGGCTGAAGCAGCTAATTTTTACTGAGAATGGAAATGCCTTCAGAATCTTTCCAACCCTGTGCTCCAAGACATCAGCTGCTTTCCCAAGACAACTGAGCATTTCATACCTTTCCTGTCAGCAACTTCTCTATGAGGGATGCCATACTAAATACGGACTGCCCACTTACATCTAATTCTCAGATAAATGAGAAATAATTTTTAGTTTTTGTATGTCTCATGCAATGTTGGGGACATACCTATACGAAAATTTATTTGTAGTCTCTCTGAAATTCAAATTAACCAGGCATCTTGTATTTTTAATTGCAAAATTTGATGATACTATTCTACTTGAAACCCAGATCTAGTTATAATCTAGCACTAATGGGTGAAGTCCCAGAGTCAGGGGCCCTAAAGGTCCTTTCTCCAGGACCTAGGCCAGCCCAATATCTGTTCTGATCAGTAGGTCATTGTATGTGTGTGTGTGTGTGTGTGTGTGTGTGTGTATATAATTTTTTTGAGAAAGAGTAAGAGCACCTGTGTACATAAATGGGAGGGAGGGGCAGAGAGAGAAGGAGAGAGAGAATCTTAAGCAGGCTTTATACCCAGCATAGAGCCTGACACGGGGCTTGATCTCACAACCATGAGGGTATGACCTGAGCTGAAATCAAGAGTTGGATGCCTAACTGACTGAACCACCCAGGTGACCCACAAGTCATTATGTATTTTTAATATAAACCTCTGGCACAGCTCTCGTGAATGTCAAGAATGTATCTATTTTATCATAGTTTTTAAATTTGATAAGAACACCATTATTTACTAATTATATTATAATTTGCTTTTATTACATTTTTTTTCCTTATAATTTGCTTTTAAACTACCCTCTTTTTCCACCACTGGGTTTGGTTTTATTCAATTTATTTTCTAAAGACATTTTAATATTATGTAAAATTGTAAATTCACTATACCATGTTTTGGTCAATACTTGCACAAAGAAATGACAAAAACACGCCTACAAAGTAACTAATTGCTACACACACTCAATCTAACTTTTTGGAAGAGTTTTGAACCTGTAGTCTTGATAAAGTTCCCTCTTTGTGTCATCCGGTTTGCCAACCACTACTTTCCATCAAGTAATTCTGTGCCGCTAAAAATGAGGTATTATGTGGATTTTGCCATCTTGACATAATAGCTAAGTCAAACTATAATTGCAGGTGAACTTTGCTATACACAAAAAGTGCATATCTGAAAAGTGGGGACATAAATTTTGAAGCAATCATGTCCTTAATGTTTATTTCCCGAAGCACATTCCATAAAGTACTAATTGTGAGAGAATTATGGTTGTTTCCTGGGAAAAGAGTTATCATAGCTGTAAGTGCTGGGGAAACGGTGGGTTAAACCCAGTTAATCAGGTTCCTTTTCATTTGGCTGCTTTGGAGACTTTAGTACGTGCAGTTGTGAATCTCCAGCGAACAGCCGTATGTCTGTGTATATAAACCACGTTTGAGTGTGTTTCTGCCTGTGTGTGTGTGTATTGATTCACATTTCCCAGTTTTATTTTAGCAATTATTCTCTTCACAAAGCCAAGCTTTCAAATATTGCTGCAAACTCCTATTTTGCAAGTCAGAAGCTTGGTATTAATTCACTTTTCACCTCGTCTTCATTCTGTAATGGCTCCTAATCTCCCCACTGCTGATGGATACCACTAGTGAACTCTGGCAAAGGATATGTGCTCAAAGAAGGAAATAGAAATGTGTGTGAATAATTTTCAAAATATTATCCTCAATACAATGCACGGTTACTTTCATTTTAGTAGGAGAGTATTTTATCTTTACTTGAGGTAGAAAGGCAGATAGCCATTGTGGGGCGTTTTATGGAGTTGGATAAATACCTTAAGATTTCTATGCCTATTTCCTTAAATATAAAATAAGGATAAAGATGCCTGCATATCTGCTTTACAGTCGAAGGTGTCTGTATGTGTAAAGGATGGCATGAGGGACGATTCTATACAATAATGCATTTGAAAGTGCTTTTAAAAAAACAAAGCATTATTCAAATGTGCAATGTAACGATAAATCTTCAGTTGATAGTGGCTCTTTCACACTCAGCTTTTAGTGTTTTGATTTTCCAGACTCACTATTAGTGATAACTGTTCTATAAACAAAGATATTAAACCGTTAGGAGGTACTCAAGGGAAAGTTACAGTACTTCCCTCTAATGAAAATAACCATTTCCTGAATTGTTTGGTTTGTAAATACGTGTTTTCGTGTGATAGATCTCCTGAGATCTGGACCCTTTAACCTAAAATGTACTAGTCTTCACAAAACAAGGTTATGCTATTGATGGCCATCAACGGGGTATTAAAGAAAACTTCAGCTAGCTTTCCCCCTGGGTCTCTGCATACATGGTAGGTGATTTCAAGTCCACAGCCAGCATTGTTTTACGACCATCCACAATGCAGGCAGACAGGAAGGCTGGTTGAGTTGTTCATGCTAACGCCTTTTCTGTCCTCTCTTGTCCCCCTGCCGCCCTCTACAGAGAGTGCAGCATCCACAGGAGTGTCCCTCCTGTGGAGGCTTTGGCTTTCTTCCGTGCTCCGTGTGCCATGGGAGCAAGATGTCAGTGTTTCGAAACTGCTTTACAGACTCTTTCAAAGCTTTGAAGTGCACTGCTTGCAACGAGAATGGCCTTCAACGCTGTAAGAGCTGTGCTGGTTAGCCGGAGATCTCACCCAGGGAGAGCCTCGTTTTATTAACTAAAGTCAATCATATGGTTTATACGTGTTTTTATTTTTAACTGTCATGTTTATGAGTTAATCAATAAACTTTGTTTAGTATAATTGCCTTTGTTTTCAATTTTTGCCGTGGCCATTTTCATTGACTCATGAAATAAACGTTTGTTTAACAACGATTTGCCATGCCCTTTGCTAGACCCTGGCTTCTCATTGAAATTAGTGGAGTACCCAGTACCCTTTCAGGATATGCAAACTCTGATTTGTTAAACGTGTTTGAGTTTCTAAAGAAAAGACTCACTGTATGTAATCGTGCCAATTGCAATGTCACCCTTTTGTCTAGAAGGAGTTACTCCAACTCCCTAGATGCATAACTCATTTCTGTGTGTCTCAGCTACAGAGAAGAAAAGAACTCTGGACAGTGGAAAAAAATATGGTCATATTTATACTTAGAATTTTTTAAAGCTGTAAAATAGTCTTAAAGATGATAACATTAGTGACAAATCACTAATGTTATCAGGTGGATTTCTTGGTGATGATGTAAAAGTTGCCAGAAGACTTATCTGGATTTAGTTTTGTAACATTTGCTTTGTGCTATTGTCACTGAAAACCCTTTAAAAAGGTGCTGTTGTCAGGGGTGCCTGGGTGGCTCAACTGGTTAAGCATCTGACTTTGGCTCAGGTCACGATCTTGTGGTTTGTGAGTTTGAGCCCTATGTTAGGCTCTTTCTTTGCTGACAGCTCAGAGCTTAGAGCCTGCTTTGGATTCTGTGTCTCCCTCCCTCTCTGCTCCTCCTCCGTGCACACTCTCTCTCAAAAATAAGTAAACATTAAAAATTTTTTAAAAATAATAAAAACAAAAAGCTGTGACTGTTTGAACACATAGGCAATGTTGGTAAAGTGGACAAAAAGAAATTATGTTATAAATATTGGACACCCCAGTACATGTGTCTGTATTCTGACCGATTCTCTTATGATTGACCTTAATAAACCACATTCTCAGTATTTGTGAAAAGGTAATCAAAACATTTTACACCTCAGTATTGTAAAAAGATACAAATTTTTACGGAGTACTTACTAATCAGTGAGGCACAGTATAGGGTATGGTTTTGGTTTCATGCAGTGTATACTCTAAGAAGGAAGGAAGTATTAAACAAATAACTGTAAACAGGATGAGTCTTAGACCACAAATGATCTAGTGTACTATGGGAATTATAGCAGATGGACCAACTTAGGTGAGTTAGAAATGGAAAGAAACGACTTTGTTGAGCAACTGATGTTTAAACTCATGCATGAAGGGTAATCAGAAATAAGTTAGCCAAAGAGCAAGGGGGATTGTGCTTCAAGTAAAGGAATAGCATATGTGGAGTCCCACAGGTCAGAAAAAAGTTGTGTGTTTGAGGAATTGTAAGAAATCCAATATGGGGAATTATAATTGGTAACAGTGGAACAGTTTATAGCAGATGAAGCCTCCTACTAATAACACATTTATTTGGAACGGAATAAATGAAAAATAAACAACTGTTGAAGGCATTGGAAAACAACAAAAACCAGAAAGGAACTGGAAAGAATTCAATCGCTGGAAGAAGGGAAACAAACAAAATGAACCTACATTTATCCAGCTTATCCTCTGAGAGCACTTTCCAGTTTGCACAGGATACAGCTCATAAAGAAAGTGCAAACTTACTGGATTAAAGAAATAAGTATTGACATTTGGGCCTCCAGGATGCCTGGAATTGAGTGGAAACTTCTAAGAAATGAGAGGACCAAGGAGAGGGGCGCCCCCAAATCTGTTCTTCAATTCCACTTAATTCCTTGCCAGATTCCCAACCTCCCTACGCAGAGTAATATACTGGGACCAGTTGCAATGTATGGGGGTTTTCCCCACACCACCAAGCAATTCTCTGACACCAGCTGGGCATCCTATATTTCAACTCAATTCTGACACTGTCTAATCGGGAGAAAGTGTCAGATCCCACAGGTTAAAGGCTCAGTCCCACAGGACAGCCTTCCCATTACCACTTCAGATGTCTGCCAAAAAATTGAGGTTGTCACCAGCACTTCTAACCAATCAGCTAGAGATATGAGGTTCCAATGACCCCCAGCCTGGGATTGATTAGAGAACCCAAAGAGACATCTTATGTGCTAGATGACCAGTTTATTATAAAAGGCTATAACTCAGAAAAAGCCAGATGGAAGAGAAGCATAGGGCAAAGAGTGGGGCAAGGAACTTCCGCGCCCTCTCTGAACACTTTGAGCACATCACTCTCCCAGCATCCCCACGTGTTCACCAACTCTTTTAAATTCTAAGGGTTTTAGCTCTGTGACAGAAAAGGGCCCAAAGACCAACTGTGTATTTATCATAAATCACGATATCCCCCAGAAAAAAGAAGTAGCTGAGAGGCCAGAGAGTTGTGCAGAGATTTCAACAGCCGCTCGGGTTGCAAAGTCAGAGTTTGGAGTTCAAGTGATCCACACAATGGATGTTTCCTTGAAATCCCAGAAGGGCCCCATATTTAGAGTAAAGCCAAGGATTGAGGGCTATATTGTAGAGCTAAGGGAAAAAACAAAACACACTTGCCTTTAGAACGCCAAAAACAAAACTTTCATGATATCATGGTATCTTTGGCTGCTTGCTAGAGCAAAACCCAACACTTGAACTAAGACTAGAAAGGAACTCATTGAATATGAAAATCGATAACTAACATTATATTTAATGGTAAAAATATTAGTTTCCCCCTGAAATCAAGAAGAGTACATGAATGTTCACTTTTATCACTCCTATTCAATATTATGATGAAGGTCCTGTCCAGTGAAACCAGCAAGAAAAAAAAAGTCATAAAGATTGGGAAAAAATAGAGCTCATACTTTGTAAACCACATGACTAGCATGTAGAAAACCCAAAGAAATCTATGAACTACTGAACTTCAGAGTGAAGTTAAAATTATTGGATTTGAGGTCCTTTTATAAAAGTTAAAAATACAGCACACAAATCATAAACAATTTGAATATAAATTAAAACAATACAGTGTATAATATTATCAGCAACCTTTAAGTATATGGAATACATTTTACAAAATACATGTAAGACCTCTACATTTAAAACTAGAATGTGAATTTTGCTGAGAAAGTATAGAACCCAAATAGATGAGGAAATAAGCCACATTTTGGATTGGAAGATGACATTTTAAAGATATTTGTAGTTTCAATGTCTCAATGCAATAATCTCAATTAAAATCCATCAGACTTTCTGTAGAATTTGACCAGCAATTTTAAATTTATATTAAAGATGCAAACAATCTAGAGTATTCATGAACATTTTTAATAAGTAGAGTAAAATCAACAAGTAGACAAGTGGAATAAAGAATAGAGAAATAGACACACGCAATGAGGTCAGGTGATTTTCAAGAAAGATGCCAATTCAAGGCAGTGGGGAATGGAGAGTCTTTTTTGACAAATAATCCGGAACTACTAGATTCACATCTGGAAGAAAAATGACATTGAAAACTGCTACCAATGCCACCATTCCTGCCTCAGGCATATAGTAGTAGCTAGAGGCCAAGGATTCTGCTAAATATCTTACAAAACACAAGACAACCCCACCCCTCAAGTGGGTCCAGTCGGAAACGTCAATAGTGTCCAGAGAGGCAAACTCTGCCGTAAATGTTAATGCTAGAGGTGCCTGGGTGGCTCAGCTGGTGAAGTGTCTGACTTCGGCTCAGGTCATGATCTCACAGTTCATGAATTTGAGCCCCACGTCGGGCTCTGTGCTGACAGCTCGGAGCCTGGAACCTGCTTTGGATTCTGTATCTCCCTGTCTCTCTCTGCCCCTCCCCCACTCGCATTCTGTCTGTCTCTGTCTCCCTCAAAAATAAATTATCATCAAAAATAAATAAATAAATAAATAACTAGATAGGTAGATAAATAGATAAATAATGTTAATGCTAAGCCAGGAGACTATCCTTACAATCCTGGGGTAGCAAAGATGTTTTGCATAAGTCACAAAGCACCTAACTATAGAAAATGATAAATTGGACTTAATTAAAATCTCCTCACTAAAAAAAATATGAAGAGGGAAGCCACAACTGGGAGAAAATATTTACAGTACAAATACCTGTTAAAGGACTTATAACTAGTATATATAAATAACTGAAAAAAACACTAATAAAGACAGTCTAAAAAAGCAGTGGACACTTCACACAAAAGAAGACATATGAATGGTCAAAAACAAGGGGAAATATACATGTTAATCATCAGAGGAATGTGAATTAAAACCACAGTGTGCCCTTACTATCATATTTACTATCATATTATCATAAATACTATCATAATACTATCATATTATCATAAATACTATCATATTTAGAATAGCTAACATTTAATTTTATTTATTATTATTTTATTTTAGAGAGAGAGAGTGCATGAGCAGGGGAGAGGAACAGAGGGAAAGACAGAATTCCAAGCAGGTTCCATGCTCAGTGCAGAGCCCAACGCAGGGCTCCGTCCCACGACCCCGAGATCATGATCTGAACCAATATCAGGAGTCGGATGCTCGGGATGCCTAGGTGGCTCGGTTGGTTGAGCTTCTGACTTTGGCTCAGGCCGTGATCTTAGGGTTTGTGAGTTCTGTGAGTTCGAGTTTGAGCCCCGCATTGGGCTGGCGGCTGTCAGCACAGAACCTGCATCAAACCCTCTGTTCCCCTCTCTTTCTGCCCCTCTCCTGCTCTCTCTCTCTCTCAAAAATAAATAAACGTTAACAAAAAGGAGTCAGATGGTACACCAACTGAGCCACCCAGGCGCCCCAAATAGCTAACATTGTAAAAGATGGAAGATGTAACATGTGGGTGTGGATATGGAATGACTGGATCTCTTATCCATTGCTAAGGAGAATGTTAAATGGTGCAACCAGTTAGGAAAACCGTTTGATGGTTTCTAATAAACGTAAACATACGCAATTGCATGCCCAACAATTTTACTCCTAGTTATTTATTCAAGAGAAATAAAAAGCCCTATGTCCACATTGTGTAAGAGTTTCATGGAATCTATATTCATAACAGGCAATAAGCAAAATGCCCACTGACAGGAGAATTGATAAGAAAATTATGGTATTTTAAAATGGTATATTAATATGATATATTATTACTAGGCACACTACCTGGTGATAAAAAGGAACAGGCTATTGATTCTAGCAATAACATGGATCAATCTCAAAAACATTACGTGAATAAACTAAGCAAGACATGAAGCATATATACGATGTGACTCCACTTATATGAAGCTACAGATTAAGCCAAAATCAATCTATAGAACAATTGCCTCACAGCGGGGAGGGGGCAAAAAGAGGAAATTAAATATGACCAGAGCTAAGACAGTGGTACAAATTATAGTTGTTGAAAGTAGGTTTCTCTTCTGTCAAGAAAAGGGGAAGAGCTTCTCCCATGAGTGAGCAGATTCTTAACATAGTTCCAACATATTTCTGAGGTTTGATTAACTAATAGGGCCTATCTGGAAATTTCCTAACTACTCAGGCACTGGCTATGTGTTGGCAAATCTAGTCCTACTCCCAATATCCTCCTTGTCTGAGGTATAACCAGGATGGAGAATTAGAATAGTACAGTGGATTCTAATTTTCAGGCCCTATCTCAGATTATGAGCTTGAAGGACAAAAGCTCTCTCTCAGTTGCATTCAGAAAGAATTTGTTTTTGTTTCTTTTATTCTTTTTGCCATGCATTGGCATGGAATTAAAGTGTTATGTTTTCTGCTGATTATTTGTGGGCCTCTAAAGAAGAACATTATGGAAAAGTAATGAAATTAAACAAAACAAAACAAAAACCTCAGATATCTCATAGAGTTGCAGAAGTTAATGAGACTAATAGGCTCATAAACAGGCTTATTTAAAAATAAACTTACGTTAACTTTCTGGAAGAACTTGATTTAGAAGTTTCATGTCTGTTTCAGTTTTATAAAATGCAAGTAGGAAATAATTATACCTGCTATATTTGTCCCACATTGTTGTTCTGTGTGATTAATTAGAATATATAGGAAAGTATATCTATTTTAAAAACACAGAGCATGACGCAGAAGCATAGAACAACTTCATAATTACCATAAAAGTTGTGTCTCAACAATGTATCTTTTTACTGACCAGATAAGGAAATGGGCTAACATTTATTGGATGCCTTCTGTATGCTTGGGTTTTTAGAAGGTGTCTCATATATTCTTTAGTGTACCGTGAAGAAACTGTGATTCAGAATGTCAGTTAACTTTCCTAAAGTCTTGACATTTATATTAATTTATTGATCATAAGTGTCCACATAAGCTGGCTTTATTTCTGGTATAAAGTGGGAAGTCAATCAAGGAAATAACAAACTTGCTCAAAGATGAACACCTACATAATCAATAGAATAGGAATGAAAAGAAAAGTCTGCCCAGTACTCTTATGGCATTACATTTCATATATTCTTGCCTGCATTCTTGCCATGTATTTCAAAAGCCAGGCAATGCTGGCTGTTGGCAAAGGCTATACAGTGATGCAGTCAAGGCTAGGATGGTCCAAGAAAACATTTTTAACTAAGATTGGTGTGTGTGTGTGTGTGGGGGGGGTCTTCAAGAATGATACATACCTAATAATTATAAATGAATATTTGTTTTTTAATCTTCTTGTCATCCCAAGGTCTTTCTTAAAAAGGCTAAATTATAGCCTTTTGACTTGTCTTTCATGCACAAACATCACACCCAGCAAAGAAGTCAGTCTGGAGTTCTTCAAAGTGGAGTGAAAATTTAAAGACTCTTTGGGCAAGCAATCTGACAGTAATACTTTTTAGATTTGGGGGATTGTTTTTTCTGCTTTTTTTTTTAATGTTTATTTATTTTGAAAGAGAGGGAGAAAGAGAAAGAGGAGGAGTAGAGAGAGAAAGAGAGAGAGACAGACAGACAGAATCCCAAGCAGGCTCCACACTGTCAGCCCAGAACCTAATGTGGTGTTCAATCTCATGAACCATGAGATCATGACCTGAGCTGAGATCAAGAGTCAGATGCCCAACCGACTGAGCCACCAGGCACTTGTCTCCCGCTCATTTGTAGTTTTGTCAGCCACAATAATTTGACAATAATTTTTTTAGTACTTGATTTTGTAAAATTATTTCTAAGGCATTAAACATAGTTCTCATAGAATAAACATCTTTCTCTTTGCTCTTGTATTTAACCCGTCCATGTAACATTTAGTTATAACAAATTATTTCACCTAATCAAAATTAATGTGATTTAGTTATACAATTATATCTATAATTACCAGCACAATTATAAATCTAACAGATTTGGTTAGAAACAACTGATTCACGGGAGATACATTTGTCTGCTGATAGCCCAAGTAGGCAGGCGGATAAGAATGTTTCTCCCGGTTGCAAGCATCAGCAGGCAGAAGGCGTTGGAGGAATGTATTACAGAGGGAATGGGGAGCGTATGCCCATCTGCAATGTATGTGAAGTGGAACTTGGCTAAAAAGCTTTAGCTTGGGTCACCTGGGTGGCTCTGTCAGTTAAGCACCTGACTTTTGATTTCCACCCAGGTCATGATCCCAGGATCATGGGATGGAGCCCTCCATCGGGTTCTGTGCTGGGCACAGAGCCTGCTTAAGATTCTTTCTCTCTCTCTCTCTCTCTCTCTCTCACTCTGCCCCTCCCCCACTTTCACGAGCGTTCACTCTCTCTCTCTCCCACTCTCTCTCTCTCTCTCAAAAAAAAGCTTTAGCTAACTGATGACTGATGGGACCATAACAATAACCAGAGACATGGTTGATAATATGCTCAAGGTTATTCACCATCACCTTCCTCACCTTCAGGTTTAAAAAAAATTTTTTTTAATGTTTATTTATTTTGAGAGAGAGGTAGAGTGTGAGCAGGGGAGGGGCAGAGAGAGAGGGAGAGAGAGAGAATCCCAAGCAGGTGCTGCACTGTCAGCGCAGAGCCCAGGGCAGGGCTCAAACTCACAGGGTCATGAGCTGAGCTGAAATCGAGAGTCAAATGCTTAACCAGCTGAGCCACCCAGGCATCCCCACCCTTCAGGTTTCTTCTAATGTAGGCTGTGTTTGACCTGCAGGGTTTGACCGGAGATTCAATTACTTTGGAAGACCTGTTGCTCTGTGCAAGACTGAAAGACCCCCTCACCTGTCTCACTTAGAGACGGTCTCTTTCTGTCTCTGGCTTACTTCACTTAGCATAATGTCCTCTGCATGTGGCATCTAAAAACATGGAAAATACAGAATCTGAGAGGAGAGTGATAGAGTAGAATGGTAGGTACCAGGATAGGAGAAGTGGGGAAAACAGAGATGTAAGTCAGAAGGTACAAAGTTTCAATTATGAAGGACAAATAAGTCTTAGAGATCAAACACATCATCATGACTGTAGTTCAAACCAATGCACTGAATACTAGACACTTAAGAGAGTAAATTTCAGGTGCTTTTTTGGACACACACACAAAGGTAACTATGTTTGGTGATATTATATTATATATGCAAATATAATATATATGTGTATATACTATATATTATACATGTATATATATGTATTGTATATACATATATATATATATAATTTTAGTGAGAGAGAGAGAGAGAGTGAACTCAAGTGGGGGAGGGGCAGAGAGAGAAAGAGAGAGAGAGTGATTGAGGGAGAGAGAATCCCAAGCAGGCTCCATCCACCCTCAGATTGGAGCCCTGCAAAGGGCTTGATTCTATGACTCTGGGATCATGACCTGAGCCAAAATCAAGTCAGGATCTCAATCGACTGAGCCACACAGACATACCAAGGAGATGGTATGTCAATTAGCTTGACTGTATTAGTCATTTCACTATGTATATCAAATCATCATGTTGTGCACCTTACATATATAAAATTTATATTAAAATTAAAAAAATATGTTCATAAAAGAGAAACAGTCTCATAGAACATGCAGCCGTAGCGGACTTTTGTTTCCTAGAAGTGATCTCAGGGGACACTGACCAAGAAGTATTCTCCTTCGGAGAACCACTGGCCTCTGGAAATTCCTGGATGGGAAAAAAAACCCATTCTTTCACCTCTGGGGAGGTATCCGTGTCTCAAAGCACACTTCCTTCAAGAAAAGAAGGATCGCTCATTCTGAAGGCAATGTCTTGCTCTGGCCCCATTCTGAACTGTTTGAACTCTTTCATTAAACTTAGCACAGAACACACTGGAAAACTCAGAATGCACAGTTTGGTGGGAAGGTGACTTTGGGAATATAGCTTTCATAAAAGAATATAAGATGTCCTGAAAGCATTGCTTACATGCCGCAAAACCGAAGACTACCCTTAATATTAATCGATATCTGGAAAATCCATATTGATTGCCCACATTGCACCTGCCTCAGGTATCATTCTGCACTTTTGTATTTTATTCTCTATATTTTCCGTGATCTTAACCCTTTTCTCTCTGCAACCTTGTTTGAGGGATATCAAAATAAGATGTTACCCGAAGACACGAAAGCAAAACGTGTGCAAAATATGGAGAGTGGTGGCATGGAAGTCTGGGAAGAGCACTTATTTATTGCAATAAAAGAAAAATGTTGAGACTGATGGGAATAGTGATCTTCAAATGTTTTTTTACGCACCGCTGGTTGCTTTGATGCACATATTATATTAGATCCACATAATATATTACGTATTGCTTTGCATTTGCTGAAGGAAGCCACCGGGAAGCCTGAAAAGCCCCTAGGAGGAGCACTGGTTCCAAAACTAAGGTGCTGTTTCCTGGAGAAGCAGATGCCATTTCACTGCTCTGAAGTTTACATATTTGCTTTGACCTTTAGAGGTCCATTTTGAGTGGTTTGCTGTCTGCTGTAGGTTTTACCTGGAGACAGAATTGTCGATATATCTACTGTCACGTTTTTGTTTGCTGGCTAGGAAATATTACAGCAAGCTTTATTCTTAAGAAAGAGAAATATATCTGTGTCTCAGAACATTCTTCCCCAAGGTAAAATTGTCTGTACTTTTCGTGGGCTTTTTTTTTTTTTTTCCAGTAGTTGCTGCCAATCCTTTGCTGTTGCGAATATGGGAACAGCCACTGGCTGCTGCACTCTTCCCTTTTTCTTCTCCTTCCATGCTTGTGGAAATAAGAATTGGGGAAAACTATTGAGCCTACTTCCGAAGCAGACGTTTCTGAATAAAACATTTAAGTGAGTTAGTAACGTTATTGGGGTCGTTAATTGTAGAAAACTCCCTGAGTTCCTGGAATAAAAACGAAGCCCGTGACTCTCAGTCAAAACACGTACCAGGCACTGTGAGGGATACAGAGACAGTATGATGTGGCCTTGTCCTTACCATGATTGGGGAGATAAGGCATGTCATAGTGTTATGCCCAGAATTCGTGATCCCCAAAGACCACCAGGGAGTCGAGTCCAATGCAAAAGCAAAAGAGCCTTTATTCGAGCTAGCTCGAGCTCAGTCCCCTACCTGCAGGGATGCAGACGGGAAATACCGGGGAGAGAGAGAGAGCAAGTTTCAAAAGGACAAAGGTTTTATAAGGATCATGGCCTTAGCTGATTGGCTGGGGAAGGGTTGTGGACTCAGCCGATTGGCTGCCAAAGTGTGGTCCCAGATCACCAATTATCAGCGTCACCTGGAACTTGTTAAAAATGCAAATATTGGGCCTGGTGGTCACAAACCTACTGAATCAGAAACTCCGGGGGTGGGGCTCAGCAATCTGTGTTTGAACAAGTCTTCCAAGAGATTCTGATGCACCTGAAGTTTAAGAACCACTGTGTCTGAGGATCTCTAACATGTTCGGCCTCAGTGTATACAGAACATTTCTCACTGGTCACCTATTAACCATTGGCTGTCAGCCTTGCTGTGCTATATAAATACCTAGCACCAAACATCATCCCCAGAGACTCTGATTAATTGGTTTGGGGAGGGGTAAAATGCTCCCAGGTCATTCTAAGCCTGGACAGGGTTGAGGGCTCTGGCCCCTACCCGAGAGAAACTCTCCCTCTTCTACTCACACGTTCCACGCCTCTCACACCTCCTTCCTCCCACCTCAGATTTCGGAAGAATGCATCAATCGGTAGCCTGCTTTCTTAGAAAACATAAGTTACTCAAGGGGAGGAGGGGTGTTCTGAGGTTTGAGCAGGAACTTCTTTCTGTGGCCATATTGGGGACATAGTCACTAGTCAGCCGGCCTAGGTCTGCTCTTTCAATAGATAAATAAAATACAAGTTCTGTCATGAGATTATTGTCTGTAAGGACACTAAATATTATAAGGAGCTCAAAACAGCCGGATATTTGAACATGGGAGCCTTTTGGGGGGACTTAGCTGGAAGCTGTGCCTTTGATAATAGCTAGGATTTGTATAAGCCAAGACATGGATGGAAGTCGTGGCCCATGCTGAGCACAATGCCTGGCGGATGACAAACATTCATTACATGTACCAAGTGTCCCCAAAGATGATGATGATAGGCAATGTGTCACTGGGGCTAGGAGCGCGGGCTCTGGATTTGAACTCTCTGGTTTTGAATCCCAGTTCTCCTATTTACCAGCTATGACTTCAGGTAATTTTCTTATACTTACTGTGCCTCAATTTTCTTATTTGTAAAATGGGAGTAACGCTAATCCCTACCTTATAGGGTTGTTGGGAGAATTTACATTTAAATTTCAGTACCTGCCACATAAGACTAGAGATCCTTTAGAAATTGATTGTGAAAAGCTTTGAAAGGACAAAGCTTTGTACTCATCCTGGAAGCAATGAATGCTTTTTCAATCACGTTATTTACATCATGAAAGATTGGTTTGGAAAAACAGAGTGATTATTTATTAAAAGAAGTGATAGAATTGGGAACAATAAGAATTTAGGGTGCCATGCATACTCTTAACCAATGACAGTATATGGTGCTGGGTTGTTTTTTGGTGTTTTTTTTTTTAATTCTCAGAATACATGAATCTGGGAACCAAGAGGTGGAAGTAAGTATGGGTCCTCTAAATATTACTCTTATAGTCTGACTCAGAATATGTTTGCCTCTATCCCCATGATGTTATGCTCTTGATATCTTAGTATTCAAAGGACAAGAGCTTGCATCAGGCCCCAAGCAATGGTCTATCAAACAAAGAATTGAGACTTCCAGAAGGGCATTTTTAGCTTCTGGTGACACCAGACCTACGGAAGAAAAAGTTACTGTACAGTACTGGCAGACTGATTGATTCTGTTTGTGGAGAATAGCATCGGTGCTACATAATATATACAAGAAGGGAGATATCTGGAATTCAGGACATTTCTCAGTTACCTTCTAGATACTGCCATATCCAGGGATAAAGGTTCATGGAAGATTACAGTCTTGCAATAAAAGCAGGGCAACCAAAAGGTAAGATAACCTGGAAAGGAAGTTTTGAATAACTCTACTAGGAAAAGAACCCAGTCTACTGAGGTGCTGACAGAGGGCAGACTTAACATGAAATAAGACAAGCAAGAAATTTGGAAATACAAACCAACTTTCATGACCAGTTGTAGAAACAAGGAGAGTAGCTATCCACATGTTCTAACTGACCTCTGTATTTTCTTTCCCCTCACCTTCCCCCACTACTGGGCAGAGTGTGGAGTTGGTAGTTTGATAATTGAGTCCATATTTAACTTTAAATTCCTATCAAAATCTTATCAATCATTGTCTGTCATTGTCTCTGTCCCTGGGTCAGCTTTATTTCTTCTCTCTAGTTCAGCTACAATTTCATTTTGATGCTTAGGAATAGCCTGGGTTAAAATCAAAGATGTGTGGGTCCTTGTTGGGGAAGATAATTCAGCATAGCCTGTAGCTGATGCGAAAAGCTTTTTAAACACCAGGCTAGTTTGTCATTGTGCTTTGGAGAACAGTGACTGGAAATGAGGATATGAAATAAAACGAATAGATCTGTGGGCACCTGGGTGGCTCAGTTGGTTAAGCATCCGACTTCAGCTCAGGTCATGATCTCACGGTTCGTGGGTTTGAGCCCCACACCAGGCTCTGTGTGACAGCTCAGAGCCTGGAGCCTGCTTCAGATTCTGTGTCTCCCCCTCTCTCTGCCCTTACCCTGCTAATGCTCTCTCTCTCTCTCAAAAATAAATAAACATTAAAAAAGTAAAAAATAAGTAAAAAGAATAGATCTGGTTCATTTACTGTGTCTTGGGCAGGGATCTGGAAGAGGAAGTGTATCTCACTAAGAAGTGACAAGCACCATTCATCAAACTGTGCAGGGTATGTCTTCAGTATTGGCCCGTGTCTGTAAAAATCATAGCACCAGTGGAATGATCAGATGCTAGCTCAGGAAATCAGGGTCTCCTCAGAATTTTGGAAAATCCAAGGGCTTCAAGAACTTTTCAAGTGAGAGATATTTATTCCCCGCTAATGAGGAAGATGCATATTTGAGCAATTGTTTGGAAAAATCAAAGTAATGTTACAGTAGGCTTTCATGCCAGCACATTTTCTTTGCATATCTGAGTTGCAGGAGTGATTTTTGGTGCATATAATTACTAACTTCTGATGATTAAATTTATACATGATCACTGTAATTTTTTTTAAAGATAAAACTAAAGAAAAAAACAGCACAAATGCACACTTTGAGGTTATTTCCTTTAGAACTTCTCACTTATATTTGTATGAAATGTGTACATTTGGATCAATCTTTTTCTTTTTTTTTAATTCTTTTTTTTTTCAATATATGAAGTTTATTGTCAGATTGGTTTCCATACAACACCCAGTGCTCATCCCAAAAGGTGCCCTCCTCAATACCCATCACCCACCCTCCCCTCCCTCCCACCCCCCATCAACCCTCAGTTTGTTCTCAGTTTTTAAGAGTCTCTTATGCTTTGGCTCTCTTCCACTCTAACCTCTTTTTTTTTATTTCTTCCCCTCCCCCATGGGTTTCTGTTAAGTTTCTCATAAGAGTGAAACCATATGGTATCTGTCTTTCTCTGTATGGCTTATTTCATTCTTTTTCATTTCCAGCCTTACGAAGATACAATGGGCAAATAAAAAGTGTATATATTTATATTGTACAATATGATGTTTGTGATATATGTATGCATTGTGAAATGATTACCAAAATCAAGCTAATTAACTGGCTTTAATTACCTCATTTAGCTATCTTTTGCACATGTGTGTGCATATGTGTGTGATAAAAACATTTAAAGATCTAGTCTCTTGGACTAGAGTCACCATGTTGTACATTGGATCTCCAGAATTTATTCATCTTGCATAACTGAAACTTTGTGCCCTCTCACCAGCATCTCCCCATTTCTCTGAACCGCCAGCTCCTGGCAGCCATCATTATACTCTCTGTTTGGGGGAGGTCAATTGTTTTAGATCACAAATATAAGTGATAGGAAACAGTATTTGTCTTTCTATGACTGACTTATTTAACTTAGCCTAATGTCCTCCAGGTCCATCCATATTGTTGTGAATGATATGATTTCCTTCTTTTATAGGCTAAATAACACTTTGATGTATTTATATGTAACATTTCTTTAACCATTCATCCATTGAGGGACACATAGGTTGTTTCCATATATTGGCTACTGTGAATAATGCCACAATACACATGAGAGCACAGATATCTTTTCTAGATACTGACTTCATTTCCTTGGGTATATATATCCAGAAATGGTATTTATGGATTGTGTAGTAAATCCATTTTTAATTTTTTGAGGATCCTCCATACTGCTTTCCACAGTATGGTTGGTTTACATTCTCACCAACAGTGCACAAGGGTTCACTTTTCTCCATTTCCTTATCAACACTTAAGTATCTTCTCTTTTAAGAAAAATTTTTAATGTTTTTTATTTATTTTTGAGAGAGAGAGAGAGAGAGGGAGAGAGAGAGAAATAGAGCATGAGTGAGAGAGGGGCAGAGAGAGAGGGAGACACAGAAACTGAAGCAGGCTCCAGGCTCTGAGCTATCAGTACAGACCCCAATGTGGGGCTCCAACTCATGAACTGCAAGATGATGGCCTCAACCGAAGTTGAATGCTTGACTCACTAAGCCACCCAGGTGCTCCTATTTTTAATAACAGCCATTCTAATAAAAATGAAGTGATGTATTGGGATTTTGATTTGCATTTTCCTGATATTAGTGATATTGAGCACCTTTTCATACACGTGTTGGCATTTGTATGTCTTCTTTGAAAAAAAGAAATCCTTTTCCAGGTCCTTTGCCAATTTTTTAATCAGCTTATTTGTTTTCTTGCTATTAAATTAAGTTCCTTATATGTCTTGGATATTAACCTATCAGATATGTGATTTGTAAGTATTTTCTCCCATTCCTTAAGCTGTCTCTTCACCCTGTTGGTTGTTTCCTTTGCTGTGCAGAGCTTTTTGGTTTGATAATGTCCCACTTTATTTTTGCTTTTGTTGCCTGGATTTTGGGATCATATCCAAAAAATCATTGCCCAGACCAATATCAAGAAGATTTTCCCCTAATCTTCTTTGAATAGATTCACATTAAATCTTTAATTCATTTTGAGTTAATTTTTGTATACAGAGTGAGATTAGGGTCCAATTTCATTCTTCTGCCTGTGAGTATCTAATTTTCCCAGCAGCATTTGTTGAAGAGACTATTCTCTCTCCCTGTGTGCTCTTGGCACCTTTGTTGAGATTGACCATTTATGTGTGGATTTATTTCTGGGCTCTCTGTTCTGTTCCACTGGTCTGTATGTCTGCTTTTACGCCAGCTTCATGCTGTTTTGATTACTATAGCCTTGTAGTATATTTTGAAAGTATACCATGATACTTTCAGTTTTGTTCTTCTTTCTTGAGATTGCTTTGGCTACTCCGGGCTTTTGTGGTTTCAAATGAATTTTAGAATTGTTGTTTTCTATTTCTGTAAAAAAAAATGCCATTGGAATTTTGATAATAATTGCATTGCCTGGGTCAGCAGGTAGGTGGGTCTTGTGCCTGAGTTCACAGGGTCCAGCCTAGAGCTTTGGTCCATGGGAGTGGGCCTAGAGACTCTGTCCACAGGATTATGCCTGAAGCCTGGGTCCATGATGGACAATCTGACGCTGGGGCAGGTGTGGTGCCTGGGTCCATGGGGATGAGCCTTGTCCTGAGTCTGGGGCTGGCCTGGCACCTAAGTCCACAGAGATAGGCCTGGTGGCTGGGTATTTAGATGTCTGGCTTGTTGCCAGGGTCAGGTTTGAAGTCTGATTCCTTGGGCAAAAACTGGACCCTGAATCTGTGACGACTGACCTGGAACTGGGTGCACAAGGGTAGTCTAGACCCTGGGTCCACTGGAGAGGACCTGGACTTTTGGTTTGCTGGAGACTTGGGCCACACAGGTTGTTCTGGGGGTGGGCCAGGAGCCTAGGGCCAAGGAGCTGGCCTGGTACTGAGGAGGGTCTGGTGGCTGAAGTCCATGGAGAAGTCTGGGGCTCGCTTCACTTTTCTTCTCTCAACCCACAGGGAGGGTATCCCTCTCTGCTTCACTGCCTCAGCTTGGGGAAAAGGTGATGTAGGTAATGTGAAACTGTCTTTCCTACACTCTTCAATGTGTCTTTTCTTATTTCTGTGCTCCATCCAGGTGCTGTAATCTCTCACCTGGAATCCTTAACTCTTGGGAAGGTATTTTTTTTAGGGCAGTTGTTCGGATGGATGTTTCTGTAAGGGGATAATCCCTGGAAACTCATTCTGCCATCTTGCTAGCATCATTCTCTGTATCTTTCTGTATGTATGTTTCTTCTTGCTAATTACAAAAATATATGTGTGTGTGTGTGTGTGTGTGTGTGTGTGTGTGTGTGTGTCTTTATTTTTGAGAGAGAGAAAGAGCTGGGGAGGAGCAGACAGAGAGAGGCAGACACAGAATACGAAGCAGGCTCCAGGCTCCAAGCTGTCAGCACAGAGCCTGTTGCGGGGCTCGAACTTATGAACCATGAAGTCCTGACCCGAGCTGAGGTCCAACACTTTACAGACTGAGCCACCTAAGCTTGCCTCTTCTTGCTAATTTTTAATCAAGAAACATAGAACTATCCCTTCTTCAGCACTTTATTTCAGTTTGGCTTAAATGTCACTTCAACCAGGGAGCTTCCCTGACTACCCTATTTAAACTATCATCCTCCGAACCCCCATATTGTTTTTCACTTTGCTTTTCATCATAACATTTATTGGTAGCTAGCAATGTATTATATTTAGTTGTTACTATGGCAGGGATTTTGTTCACTTCATTATCCCTAAATGCTAGAATAATGACAGTTATGTTATAAATACTTAGTAAATATTTATTGAATAAAGTTATTAAAATATTTATATAATTCAATAAAGCTTATTCATGTAGGGAATTCAAATATTTTGTTAAAATTATTGTTTATTATTGTAAATAAATAAAATTATTTATTCTACTTTTTTTTTGCTTTTTTTATTATGGTAGAATTACTTTGTGTATCCTCCTCCTTTCTTTTGCTAAAGTTATAATGATGAATGATTCTGTTTTCCAATTGTATTTCTGAGTGATTTATATGCAATTTTCTTTTTGAAAGTTGGTTTATAAAATTATTTTGTGTGGGCCATTTTTTGGACTCTATTACTGATTCTTAAAATATTAAAATTGATTCACTTGCATTTTTTAAATATATATTTATATAATTGGGTGCTGAAAATGGTTGATTGATTAGTTAGCTCATGGAATATTCTGAATAGACTACAACCTTCCTGTTGGTATTAATAATATATTTTAACCTTTATGTTGTCAATGCTAAGGATGACTCTTGACTTACACTATCTTCCTAAAATTTGCTCAGTCGCTATCTGATTGCCCACACATTTTTACTTATGCCACCCAAATCCTGTTAAGTACAGAAGCATACCAAGAGAGAATGGCCAAGGGAATTATGGCTGCAACTGGTCAAAATCTGTAAATGAATAATTTTTGTTGGTCCCACTGAAATCCTCTTATAAGGAGGTAAAGGAGGTGGAGTAAATGGAGAAGTTCCACGGCTTGATATGTGTCCCCAGCCATGCAAATAACTATATTTGTTGTCAGGTTCAGGAAATTCGGGTTTCTATTCTTCCCTTATTCTTCCCAATTCTATTCTGAGCAGTGCTCAATGACTCAGAAAGAGCTAGGTCAACCACATTCATGGATTCAGCACATTTATCCATTTTTCTCATTCCAAATGTAATTAACTGTCAGTAGGTCTAGTGGCCAGAAAAAACTCTATGAAATACACAGAGATTAAATTCTTTGCAGAGATTCTCCCTGAACGGTAGTGATGATGCCTCTGTCACTCACTTGATGATGCCAAGTGAGTGCCGAGTATTAAAGGAATCCTTTAACTACTTGAGCTATACCTGTGGGATCACTGGATTTAAGGAAGAGTCTGGATCAACTAGTAATATTCTAATCTTCATAAAGCCCTTGGCTAAATTCCGTGTGTTTTTTTCCCCTCCGTAATAGAGCAGATGAACTTCTTGCCGATAATGTTTGGTATACATACAAAAAAGCATATATGTGTTAGTGGTGATTCACTCCTAAATTTTACTTCATGGTTTGCAAAAATTGTTACTTTTCTAAATAGAGGTAGGGCAATCACAATTCAGATTATAAATGAAAGTTTTTCTGACATTACATAGAACCTCCCACACGTAGCATCAGTCTACATCTAAACGTTTTTTGTGCTTCAGAGACAATTAATTCTCCCTCTTGTCTGCCAACTGGTCCCTGATGCTGTGTATACAAAAATTCAATGAGCCTTCCAGACGCCACAGAGATGTTAAAAGGAAACAAATGGATGAAACTCATTAGAATACTCATGAAAGATTATTGAAAAACATTAGGACAGAATTAGAGACCTTTAATTTACAAAACAAATGAAACAAACTACCTCTACAACCTTTACATGTATGTTTTAAGTAGTATCAGAAGTATAATTATAGGGGTGCCTGGGTGGCTCAGTCAGTTGAGCATCTGACTTCGGTTCAGGTCATGATATTGCGGTTCATGAGTTCGAGCCCCACATCGGGCTCTGTACTGACAGCTCAGAGCCTGGAGCCTGCTTCAGATTCCGTGTGTCTCCCTCTCCCCCTGCCCCTCCCCTACTCGTTCTCTCTCTCCCCCCCCCCTCTCTCCCTCTCAAAAACAAATAAAAAACATTAAAAGTCAAAACAAATAAAAGAAGTATAATTATAACCTATGTATTTTGCAGTTTCTGAGGCTCTGGGTTAATGTCTTCATACTAAAGTATATTCACCAATATTCCAGCTCCTCTATTTGTCTTTCCAGGTTCTAGAAACTTCAGTGTTACTATTAGAGGTCTTACCTTCTGGCATGTTTGAAAGTGGTATTCTATAAACATATAATGAATATAAAGTTGGATTATAGAATATCTCACTTATCTTTGGAGTTTATTGTTGTAAAAGTGTGCTAGTATTTTTGTCACTGGTTCCAAGTGAAAAGTGTTTGCTTGTCTTATACCAGTAATTTTTAAATCTGAAATCCAAGAGATGCTGTGAGAGATATTCATCATGATTCAAATAAAATAGACAAATCTTCAAATAAAAAACTGGAATGCCATTATTTTGTGCTTCTTCAAATATCTAGTTGTGCTTATTAAAGACAAGTGACGGGGCGCCTGGGTGGCGCAGTCGGTTAAGCGACCGGCTTCAGCCAGGTCACGATCTCGCGGTCCGTCAGTTCGAGCCCCGCGTCGGGCTCTGGGCTGATGGCTCGGAGCCTGGAGCCTGTTTCCGATTCTATGTCTCCCTCTCTCTGCCCCTCCCCTGTTCATGCTCTGTCTCTCTCTGTCCCAAAAATAAATAAACGTTGAAAAAAAAATTTTTTTAAAGAAAAGTGACATAGGACTTAGATGTTATTACTTGGTAGTTTCTATTAGTGCTGACATCCCCTCTGATAGCTTTGAAAGATATTTCTAACTAAATTATTCAGTGATTTTTTTTATGGGCTAAAATGATCCAATGAACAAATATGAACAAAAATTCACATGTGTAAATACCCCCTCCACCCCCACCATATAATTTCCCAGACTGCATTTGTACAATGTTTTGCCAAGTAATTCTATCAATTCTTTCGTGCATAGGAAGTCCTAACACAAAGGCTACTAGTATTTTTAGATTCCCCCCACAGCCCTGGATGTAGGTATAGGGTATGAACTCATACACAGTATGGAAGATTCGACATTCTGAGATCTGAACAAAACCCACATGGTTATGTAATTTTGACAAGGAAAGTGATGGTAAGTTTTTAGTAAAACATCTTCTTCTGAGATCTGATGTAGACATAGGCTTTCTTTTGAAATTCTTGTTGCCTCTTATGTTGAGAGCTTAAATATAGCTCAAGGGGGATGAATCTCTAACTCTTCTCTAATGGACTCTCAGTTTTATTTAACTTTTTCTGAGTAGATGAGAGATTCTTGCCATCATCCTCCTTGGCTCATAGTTCAGAGCCTGGGAATAGAAAAGTTTGATCTTTTTTCATGCGTTCTTCTTCCTCAAACTGTTGTCTTAAGAAAAGCCAAGTGATGAAGTGGAGTATTTGCTAAAAATGTGCTGCTTGATGAGATACTGAGCACTGCCTTGGTAGTTTGAAAAATAAAGTCTCTAAAAACTCCCCTGAATTTTTGATAAGTGAGGATGACTTAGAATTGGCGGGGTAGTATCTGCCTCAGTTATAGAACAAAATTGATCGAGAATCAACACACGTGATTATGTTCATAACCTTTTTTTCCAGAACGGTGAACAATGACGTCGATGAACACGTTCGGAATTAAATGTGATTGAAGTACAATGTCCGGTTTTTGTTTTTCAGTCTGACAGGTATTTTCCCAAACTCTTGCCACCACAGCAGATCTGGGCGAAATGCAGTGACATCATTTTTTTTTTTTTTTTTTTATGGTCTGAAAAAAGGTTGTGGCTGCTGCTAATAAATGTGCCAGTATTCTTCACTGCTTGACACACCAAACCCTGGAAGTCCGTTTTGCTTTTATGCAGGTATCGTTCTATAATAAGAAAACAAGTTAAGGAAATCAATGCCACTTGAAGAACAAAATCTCACATGAAACTGTTAGTCGGGCTGTGGCGACATAACTTACCCAAGCGGTGGGTGTCAAAGTGTGTGGAAAGACCTTCATAAAGAAACGCTTTGACAGTTATGAATCCAACCGCACCAGTATCTTCCAAGGAACTGTAAGCTTTCCCTCATCCCTTCCAAAACGTCTAGCCAAGAGAATAATAAACTACCCCCAGGCACGTTTAGTGCAACGTGTGGCCACCATAGTAGTATGCAGTTAGTTCCTTTGCTTTTGAAGTGAAAAGGAGGGTTTCAACATCTGGGTTTCAAAGGCCACGCCGATCTGAACAGGACAAGGCCACTGAAGTGGGCACGCAAATATTGCATTTGGCCTGCTCACTTGAAGACCTTTTCTAGCTGTGCGAGTGTTTTCCCAAACCATTCATCTCATATCGGATTTCCTGCAAACATATAGACACCTTCTGCCCCCTTGCACAACCCCACCTAATGCTTTATTCATTTGATTGATTTATTTATACTATGCCTCTTTCTCCCAGTGCTCGGACGTGAACTTAATACACATTCAATACCCAAGGCAAACCCGGCAGCCAAAACCGGTTTCAATGAAAGTAAATACTTACTAGGAAAGTATGGAAGGAGGAGCCATGCGTTATATGCTAAGGATCTTCCAAAGGTGTTCCAAAAATAAAGATACTTTTGCCTCTGAAAACTTTTAGAGCACACAAATGGGTTGCCAGTCACCCTCAAAGCAGCACAGAATGAGAGAGAAGCCCGGGTTTTGAGGGCTGCTTTTTCATGATGACTGGACTGTCAGTCTTTTTTTTTTTTTTTTTTAATGCCTTTATTTTTATTTCTGAGAGAAAAGAGAGAGAGACAGAGACAGAGACAGAGTGTGAGCAGGGGAAGGGCAGAGAGAGAGGGAGACATAGAATCCCAAGCAGGCTCCAGGCTCCAAGCTGTGGGCAGAGAGCCGGATGCAGGTCTCCAACCCGCGAATCATGAGATCATGACCTAAGCTGAAGTCGAACGCTCAACCGACTAGGCCACCCAGGTGCCCCTGGACTGTCAGTCTTTAAGGGTAACTTATAAACCATTGCCAAACTCCATTCCCACAGACCTCTCAATATATTAAGGGAAAATAATACATTAAAAACATAGTGATATTATGCCCTTCCAAAAAGATATACAATGTTTTGTGGGACTTCTGAGTTTGAAAACTTTTGAGAAGTTTGGTCATCTTCAGAGAAACTGACCGGGCTCCAGATCGTATGAGCAGAAGTATTATTTAAGATGAAAATGATGTAACGGAATGCCTGGAATTTAACTGTAGAATTACTAAGAACATAGGCTCTGTGCCTTCCACAGCATGTGAAAAACCGCTAATAGCAGAATTCAATAAGCTTTTTATCAGACACGGGACAACTGCAAACACAGAGGCCTCTCATGTATTCTCCGTATAAAGGCTTGATACATGAATGACTGAGATTTGCAGCTATCAGAAGAGCTGGGGTCAAGGGAGCCAGCATAGAGGATCTCAGCCTGCAACACCAAACAAATGAGTTCTCAAGTCCTCACGTGGAAGCCATGTACTTCTTACGCATCTCCAGGAAGGCTGGAGTCCTCAGTGCTCAGTCTTCAGTGGTGAGGCTGGTGGTTCTTTAACTCCCTAGGATGACTCTGGGTCTCGAGATTGTCCACACATCAGAGGGCAGCGGCCTCTGGAAAACAATGGCTCCTTACCAATCTCATGCAAATGCCTCTCTTTGTCAAGTTCTAGCCCAGAACTACACAAAGAAGAGGACTGTGGACAATATAGAATATAGTCCTTACCTTTACAGTCCTTACCTGTAGTCCTGGTTTAGATGCCAAAGGTATGGCGGTCATGATAAATTGACAGTAAATTCTCTAGCCCAGTTTTTGAATTTTTTTAAATTTTATTTTAGAGAGAGATAGTGCACCAGCGGGGCAGATGGTGGAGGGGAAAGAGAGAGAGAAAGAGAGAGAGAGAGAGAGAGAGAGAGAGAGAGAGAATGCAAAGCAGGCTCTACACTGAGGGCAAAGCCCGTAGCCCAGTTTTTGAAGGCAACTTCATGGAAGAACAGGAAATTGTGTTTCAGATATGAAAACCTGAAAAATACTGGCAGAAGTAGACACTGGAGGGAGAAAATCTGACACTCAGTTTACAAAGTATCTCATATAGGCAAACTATAGAGTTCTGGAAGTCTGACTTCTTAGTGCTTGACACATTACTTTAGGAATGCCAGTTATTAAAGGATGTGACCTAAAAGAAAAAATTGCTTTAAAATGGTTAAGCTACAAGTTTCTGTGGTGAGCATATATTGAGTTTCTGCCCAGCTCGTGAACCAATAAACTCTTCTTTGCTATAGAAATTTATGACAACCCTAGTTCCCAAAGCCACATAATGAAATCTTTGTTCATAGTTGATTTGACCATGGGAAAGCAGTGGCTCGAGGGAGACTGAGTAGATTCTTCCTTCAGGGGGCTTAGGGGAGTCTGGGCTTCTCTTGCGCATACCGGACCTAAACCTGGTAGCTTGGGGTTACCCACTTTGCTGCCATGTAGACAGGCAGAGAGAGATGATGTGGGCAGAGAGAGCGTAACGGGCTGAAGGGTGTGATGAGAGCCCTACCTCTCCCCGGTTCCGGATTGTGGTCTCTTTTGGAGCCATGGAATTGTTGCCCTTGGAAGCTGTGAAATATCCCTGTGTCCATCTAGTAAATTCCATCTCCTCAGCCTGTCTGAGCTATTTTTTTCTTTTTCTTTAATATATCTTGAGTTGGATTCTGTTACTTGCCACCACAAACCACCAACAAGGGATGTTCATTACATTTAAAATACTATTCAATTTAGAGAATATCTCAGGGGCGCCTGGGTGGCTCAGTCAGTTAAGTGTCCAACTTTGGCTCAAGTCATGATCTCACAGTTCGTGAGTTCGAGGCCCATGTTGGGCTCTGTGCTGATAGCTCAGAGCCTGGAGCCTGCTTCAGATTCTATGTCTCCCTCTCTCTGCCTCTCCCCCACTCGCACTCTGTTTCTCTCTCTCTCTCACTCTCAAAAATAAATAAAACATTAAAAAAATTGAAAAAACCATTTTACTTGAAAAATAAGAATGTCTCAATTTAATTCAAGAGAGTCTGTAATGAACAAAAGGATTCCATCATTGCCTACTGTCTTTCTGATGCATTTCTTCACTTCTGAATTCTTATTTATCCTGCTGTCCTGTGATTTTTTGAGGTTTTAACTGACCTTCCTCCTCCTGTCTCCCACCTTCCCAACCAGTAAGAAGATGAGAAGAGAAATACAATCTGAAACCCAAACCATGTAGTTTGGACTTTGCTAAAAGTGGCAGTAAATGTGAGACAATTAAATTTAATGACAAAAATGAGGTTCTAGTAAGGCTTCGAGGTAGTCTGTTCCTAAGCCTGGGAGGCAGATAAAGTACAATATTATCTCTTAGCAATATAACCAAAGCTATACCCCAGAGACAATGCATTGGATTGCACATCAAATGACAGATTGCCAATTTCTCTTCAACAAGGTAATTGGCCACACTGGTAAGTATATTATTGCTGATATAAAATATTGTAATAGGTAATAAGAAACCTGGGCTAGCAGTGGCAGATTTAGAAGAGAGTTACAAATTTAGCAGAGGAGCATTTATTTGCAATCGACTTTCATACAAGTTTAAGAGACAGAGAAGGCTAGAGACAGAAGGGGAGCAATTTCTTGTTGGCACAGGCTTTACTAAAGATATAAGAAGAAATGTGTATTATTGCCGAGATCTACTTCATCATTCTCCTAGGAAAAAACCATGACAATCACTTCATGTATTATTTCTAACCACTGTTTTCATATTACAGCATTAAAGCTGATTTGATTCACTTAGGCCAAGACACAAAATGTGACCACAAAAGCATTCAACAGGAAACATTTATGCCTTAAATAATTCAGCCCGCAGAAGAATTCAGATTACTTAGTTTCCTTTAAATAATTTAGGGGTGGCACTCAGGGCACTGAATAATCCACCTTTGAATTGCGGAGCAAAATTATGGTATGTAAGTTTTGATATTCAAATCTTGGATGTCTTTCCTTTCTCACACCAGCGTAATGAATCTGGAAGGAATTGTTTTAAACAGGACGGGTCGTGAGTAGGTTTTGAAAGTGCCAGCTCTTTAGAGCTTATCAGCACTCTTCGCAGTGGGCTGCAAGAGCACAGAATCTAAGGCCCGCCCGGTGTCAACCTTGCTGTACTTTTCCTGCAAGACTTACATCGCACAAACCCGCTTCCCTTTTCGGACACTATGTACTTCTTTTAGAAGGACCACTGTCTCCTTGAATGCTTGATATACTGCTCTTCAAAGATGTTGGTCCTGTAGCAAATGAAAAAGCTTCCGGTTTGGGAAGAAGAGGTGAATTGTGCTCAGGTGCATTCGAGTCATGATACAGCTTTTGGTACAAAACGTTTCAAATAATTTACAGATCTGCATAAGGAAGCCACAGAGTTCTCCCTCACCACTCCAACCCAGGCGTTTGCTAATTGAGTTGTTTGCTGTCAAAACACAACATTTTCTAATTGCTTTTATTCTTTTCCAAGTTTATTTATTTTTGAGAGAGAGAGAGAGAGACACACACACACACACACACACACACAATGCAAGTGGGGGAGGGGCCAAGAGTGAGGGAGACACAGAATCCAAAGGAGGCTCCAGGCTCTGAGCTGTCAGCACAGAGCCTGACCTGGGGCTTAAACTCACGAACTGCGAGATCATGACCTGAGCCGAAGTCGGATACTCAACCACTGAACCACCCAGTCATCCCGCAACTTTTTTTTTTTTTTTTTTTAAACAGCGCTTAAAGTTAAACTATTAGGATAAGGGACACCTTAAATAAACAAATTTACACGATGGAGTGATTTGGTTGAGAAATTTTGTTTTTGTATAGGATTTTATTAAAAATATAGCATTAAAATTAAGAGACAAAACTAACCTAGATACTAATAAGTTTATTATACTTACTAGCCGATTTTCAAGAAACAGTTGACCATCTCATGGCTGTTCATTAAAAATAGTTCCAAAGAGAACAGGCTTCTTGAAGTTTATTTTTATTGATATTTTACTTGCTGTTTTGTTTTCTCAGTTGCTATTGTTTTATTATTACCAGCAATATTTTGTTTTAAAACTAACCTTAGTGAGATATAATTGCATACAATAAAAATCGGACTTGGGAATTTTGACGATGGTGTACATTTACCTAACTAACATCCTTGAGAACATAGCACATTTCCATCGTTCAGGAAAGTTCTCTTGTGCCCCTTTGCTGCCAGTCCCTCCTGATCTCCACCCCTTGAGACCCAGGCAACTACAGATATTATTTCTATTTTTATAGGTTAGTTTTGCTTGTTCTAGGATTTCTTATCACACAGTAGTATCTAAAAACACAGGAATTATATTTTTGTGTCTCCCTTTTTCATTCGGTGTAACGCCTGGGAGATTCATCCGTGTTTTTACATGTATCAGTAGTTCATTCCATTTATTTACCTAGTAGTATTATGTTGTATATACACTACAATTTCTTCGTCTATTCATTTTTTTGATGGACATTTCAGTTGTCACCAACTTTTAGCTTTTGTGATATTTAATTAACTCTAATTGGTTATTTATTAAAATAATTTTAATTCAGAAATAATTTCAAACTTAGATAACTAAGTTACAAGAACAGTATAAAGAATTTGGTTTTAGTCATTTAAGAATTTGTTGACAGTGTGATGTTCCCTTAACCCGAATACTTTGGTGTATAATTCCTATGCACAAAGACATTCTCCTATATAATCATAATACAACCATCAAAATTAACAGTGACACATGAACACCATAGAATCTACAGAAGGTGTTTGAATAGCACCAGTTTTCCCAAGAGTTTCAACCAAAGTTGCACGTTGAAATTTGCAGTTTTTGTGTCTCTTTTTAATTGAAATATAGTTGACACATAATGCTACATTAGTTTCAGGTATATAACATGTTGCAATTTTTAAAATGCACTTTAATCAGAAACAATGGCTTAGTTTTTGCTTGCCTTTTCTGATCTTAATATTTAAAAAAAATTGTTTATGTTTATTTATTCTTAGAGAGAGAGAGAGAGAGAGAGAGAGAGAGCAGAAGTGCAGGAGGGGCAGAGAGAGGGAGACAAAGAATCTGAAGCAGGCTCCAGGTTCTGAGCTGTCAGCACAGAGCCCGACATGGGGCTCGAACCCACGAACTGTGAGATCATGACCTAAGCTGAAGCTGACACTTAACTGACTGAGCCACCCAGCGCCCCTGATCTTAATATATTTTGATGATTACAGCCAGTTTCCTTGTAGAATGTTCCTCAATTGGGATTTTGCCTGATGTTTTCACATGATTAGATGTAAGTTATACATTTTTTGGGCAAGATTATCAGAGAAATAATGTTGTGTTCTTTTCACGGTATCCTATTAGGTGGAACACAATTTTAATTTGTCTGGTTACTGGTGATGTTAACTTTGATCATTTGATTAAGGTGGCATCTGCTGTGTTTCTCCATGTAAAATTACTCATGTGCCCTTTTGTGATTACTATTTTGTAGAGAGGTACTTTGAGACTATGCAAATTCCCATTGCTCATAAACTTTAATCATTTTAGCATCCATTGATATGGCTTGGGTGAATTAATATTACTATGCCAAATTGTGATTTTCTAATTCTATCATTCACTCTACATTTATTAGTTGAAATTATGCCAAACAAAATGCTTTCTCTTATCAGTTCATTTGTATTCATTTATTTATAGCAGGATGGCTTCATGGATTCCTATTTTTTAAACAGCTTTTAATTTGTTACAGTCATTATTTATTTTGATATTCAAATTGTCTTGAATGCGACCAGATAATCTTTTTAAGTCAGTTTTTTTTTTTTTGTTCTTTTTGTTCTTTTAATATGTCTCCATCACTTGAGCACTATCTTCTTTCTGATTCAAGATTTTCCAGGCTTACTTTCTATCCTCTGCCCCAGCTTTAAAATTAGCCCTTTCACCTAGAAACCAAGATCTAGACACCAGATGTGCTTATTGCTATTGGGGGATGGTCACTACTCCAGACCTTCTCAGTGGACAGAGTTAGGGGAAGTGTGTATGTAAATACATATACACACTTAAGTATATAGATATTTATATAATATTTATATATCTATATTTACATATATACACGAGTTCAAGTGATGTCCTCAATTCTCGTTCTGTAACAAAGTGTTCATTCCAACTCACTCCTTTTCCATATTTGAAACTCTCTTCCCTAGAAAAACAGAGATCCCCAAATCTTCAATCTGTAACTTGGCGAATTCAGTCCCCCCATGTTTCCAATCTCCCATCGCCACTGTCACCACCCTCTTAGCCCCTTATATGGATGCTCTCCTCGCCCTGTTTAGGTTTGTTAACAACCTACCAGGGTCACTTACAAGGGCCACTTACCCTTTTCATCTTACTCTGGCTCCAACATCTTCTGTCAAATGGGTGCCACTGTCCCCAACCCTGACTGACACCTCCCAGGCTTGCCCCCTCCTAATGGCTAAATTATTCAGAAAGAAAAGAAGGAAGGAAAGAAAGCAGGCCAAACGAAGTTCATTTAAAGAGTTTATAATCTCAAAAGAGGATTTTTTTAAAGTTATCTATCTAAATCATTACCTCAGGGTAACCAACCGGGTAAAGAGAATTGAACTATGGCTTTTCTATTTTCATGTAAGGAGCATGTTGATTAACGTGTTATTCATGTGTAACTATTGCATTTAAGAACTATCAGCTCAGAGGTTTAGAACTGAAAGAGGAATTGGAACTCCATATCCAGTCACTTAACAGCTAAAATAGGGTGATGAACGTGGGATGATGTTCCCAAAGTCATATAATTGGTAGGCATTAGAACATTTGAGTTTAGTTAACAAAATCAGTAAAAGGTGTTTTTATATCTTTGATTTTTTCCTGACAATTTGTATTTCGTTTTTCATTAATGCCAATGAGGACCTTTCAGAATGATAAAAAGGTGTTTTTATATCTTTGATTTTTTCCTGACAATTTGTATTTCGTTTTTCATTAATGCCAATGAGGACCTTTCAGAACGATTTCTCTGGTATAGGCAAAAAACCAAGACCCAAAAAACACTAACCATCATTTACTGAGGGCCTACTATGCAGCATATAATGTAGAAGCTTTCCATAGGCTTTGTATTGATCATTTGGGTTTTATTCTTTGTATATAATAAGAAAACCGGGGGTTCCTGGGTGGCTCAGTGGGTTGAGCATCCGACTTTAGCTCAGGTCCTGATCTCAAGGTCGGTGGGTTGGAGCCCCACGTCAGGCTTTGTGCTGGCAACTCAGAGCCTGCTTCAGATTCTGTCTCCCTCTGTCTCTGTCCCCCCCCCACTCATGCCCTCTCTCTCAAAAATACACATTAAAAAAAAAACCTTAAAAAAAAAGAAAAAGAAAAAGAAAACTACATTCCAGAGAGGTTAATTCATTTACCCAGAGTTATATTGGTAGAATTAGGATTTACACATGACTGTGTATGATTCTAAATCTCTTCTGCTATGCTGCGGAAACTTGCTATATTTTAGGCAGAGGCCCATGCATTAGCATTAATGAAACTGGCTTAATAAAAACAATGTTTTTTGTTTTTTGTTCATATACTTGAAAAGTCCTGGGCTAAGTCTGATTTCAGCTGCAGCTTGATCCTAAGGCCTTGTCCCATGCTATTTATCTGTGTTTCTCAGCTCAGCAATGCTTTCTTCCATGTATTTCTCTGTTCTCAGTTTCCACGAGAGGCAAGTTGGTTGTAGGAGTTACTGTCACATTCAACTGGGTTTAAGGGCAGGGGGAAAGAAATGGGAGTCTTTTTCCTCTGGATTCCTGGCAAAAGCTCCATCCTGTTTCACGATTCCTGGCTGTACCATGTGTCCATCCCTTGACTAATGACTATGGCTAATAATTAAAGCTGTCTGCTGAAGCAAATCTCCCAAATCCTCTAGCATGGCATGAAAGTAGGCGTAAAGTCCCTTTCCATAGGAAATTTGGAGTACTGTTTTAAAAGAAGAAAACTAAAGGGATGTTCGGTGGCAGAAGCAAAGGATATTTACTAAATGTCATAAAGAATTATTAGCAAGTAGAGCTCCTGATTCTATCATAGTTAACTGCCATTTACCCTGACCCAAAGGGCCAATACACCTCCCACATCACTGTCCTGAATGTGCCTAAGGCTTTATGGTTACGTCACGGGCAAGAACATGAGTACCCTGGGCTTCAGAGTGGGGTGGGAGTAGCAGGCTGTACTTTCTCGCCAGCATCTCTAAAGCCTGCACATTCTGCCAGTGTCTCAACTGTAGGTTTTAGTCACTGTTTCCTGATATTTCTTAATTCCCATAATTTACCCTTAGCTTCCTTCTTCCCTGTGCTATCTACCTTGGCTTAGCTTCAGATTCTTACCACCTCTCTGATCTTCCCTCTCCTAAGCATCCTAGGAAATTTCAAAAGTGAAAGAAAGTCAAGTCCTAATTTTCTCACTTTGTTTCAATATTCCATATTCAGACAAGGTCAATGTTAAACTTCATACATCGCATTTCTTTTTTGAGCCTTTTAAAAATTTTTTTTTAAATTAAATACATTTATTTATTCTTGGGAGAGAAAGAGAGAGTGTGAGGGACAGAGACAGAGAATCCCAAGCAGACTCTGGGCTGGCAGTGTAGAGCCTGAGGCAGGGTTCGATCTAACAAATGGTGAGATCATGACCTGAGCCGGAATCAAGAGGCAGGCACTTAACCGACTGAGCTGCCCAGGAACCCCTCTTTTTTGATCTTTTTAGTAGGTATAAGGGCTACCATCCAGGGATAATCAAGTGTATTTATCTTCCCAGTAAGTAAAAACTTAACCTATTTTCTAATTTTCCATAGTGTATGGTGAACTCTTGAAAAGCAGTTCTCAAGCTGGGTGATTTTGTCCTAATCAAAAGTACAAAAGATAGAGAATGTTCAAGTGGAAAATCTGATTTTTTTTAATGCCATAATTAACATCAGAGATAAGAATTAGATCGCGAATAAATTAAGGAAGACAGGTGGAATTGTTAAGTCACATCCCACCGGAACTTGACACCAGTGTTGTCAGCATATTGCTATTGATTTAATAACTTCTTACCAGGCGTAATTCAATCTTAGGACTTCTCTCCTTCAGTTAGAACATTGTGTTTTATTTTCCTTAAATGGTTCTATCTGTGATGGTTAGAATGTGCTGAGTTTGACCATACATAAGAATCAGACATTGGCTGATTTTTGGATCTCAGAAGTGTAGAGGATCTTTGAGGATTTTGGAGTCATTCACAGTCACTGTAACTCATCTGTAACTGACGTGGGTCCTTGGGCTCCCCAAGCAATAGAAATTAACTAGAGGCCAAACAAGAGTTCCAGACATGGCCTTTACTGGGGCGTATGCTGGAGCATAAGGGAGACAGCACAAAGGAAAGGGGTCTTCAGCCTGGTCTCCCGAACAAAGGCTGGGAAATTTTTAAAGAGACTGAAGCAGGAAAGGGGTGTCATTTAAGCCTCATTGTCATTTAAGCGTCATTAAGCGTGTGGAGGTGGGGAGTTCTTGTTGCCTGTGCACGTAAATGTCATGCTTTAACGTGTATTGTAAATCTAATTAGCATGTTAAATCTCCACCCCAAGGTGTGATTTTTAGCATTATAATGAGAAAGAGAGTTCATGAAAGGTCAGTGCTGGGGTCCACCTTGGCGCAGACCAATTTGGTTGGATCTTCACTAGTCTTTGTAGTAGACTGTCCTTCAGGTAAGCATCCTGCTTCCGATTCCCTGCAAGATATGCTACTCAAAGGGCATGGACTTTCAGCTATCCAGGAACACTGGATTTTGTGGTTCAGGATGAGGGGACCCAAGTCCAGTCTCTGTTCTGTCTTATTACCACCATTTTGTTTTACCAATTTCGCATATGCAAACTACTAGCCTAGGCATTCCTAACCACTGACTCATGAATATCTTTTCTGTCATACTAATGGCAGATCAATAAGTTACTCTAACTGAAGATGAATATATCAGTACACATTTATACTGTTCACTTGATTTTCTCAAAACGTATACCAAGATCTTAAGGCATTGGGAGAGATTATAATGTCTACAACATCCATTAACATTTGATTCATAATTTGTTTGAATTTGACACCAAAATGCAGAAGATGAATCCTTTCAATGTGCCATTAATAATGAAAAAACTCATATACCAAGACACTTCACGATTGTGTGTTCTGCTAGTTATTTAAAAAGAATAGAAACGTTTTTAGGGGGAGTTGCTTAAGCCCCACATTCCAAAATAGATGCCACAAGGTATAAAGGGATGAGTGTATGACAAACTAAAGAAATGATCTAAAGAATTCTTTGGAAGATGCATTGAAAAGCAGTTTAATTCTCCTTCAGAAGATCTACTATGTGGACCCAAACCCTATCTGCCATTTCCCATTCTGAAATATGGTAATACGGAAATTCTTTTTAAAAAACAAGTAGACAAGAAAGAACAAACTTTATGCAGCCTTCAAAATAGTTAAAAAGGGATCAAGTATAAATAGCAACAATTCTTTCCTGTTATGACCATGTTAATAAACTAAATTAATTGTGCTTAATCATTACATAAAAATACATTTAAAATTCTTAAAAAAGACATTGATAATAATTACTGTGGAGATCCTTCATGATATGCATGCACACTACCCTAATGCTTTGCATTAGTTGCATTCTGTTTGAAGAGCAATTGGTGTTACCTGTGACTACAGATCCAAGAGCTAAATCTCTAGGTAGTCTGTCTACACCCTAAGACATACGTTGAATTATGAATGAACAGGACTACGTCTTGGGACTAGATGATCTCCTGCATAAGAGAGTAGCAAAAGCGCTGGTTTATTTTGTCTCCTCGTGAGCATCTAACATTTCGCTTGGCACAAAGAAGTGCTTGATATGTGTTTGCTGAGTTGGATCAGTAATCATCCTGCAGTGAAGTTCTTACTGCATGGTGCTGTGATGGTTTGTTTGCTTTTAATTACTTGTTTGATTATTTAACTTACTGAGAGTAGGTCCCGGTGTTTTCAATACTGAATGCTTAGAGTCAAGTGTAGGGCTTGGCACCTATTAAGAGTCCAGTAAACATTTGTACCACAAACAAATGAAAGTTGAATTAATTATGATGCCCTTGAAAAGTACTTGATGTGAAATACCTCAAATGTGAAAGATAAAGTTACTGAAACCAGAAGTCTATGATGGATTTTCCCAGAGAGAACAAATCATAGACTCTAATTTAGCATTCAACTTTCTATTCGCATGGCTTATGGATCATATACATCGACCTGTTTTGCCTGTTACTTTCTTTTTTTTTTTTAATTTTATTTTTTTAAGTTTATTTGCTTTATTTTGAGAGAGAAAGAGAGCAAGCAGAGGAGGGGCAGAGAGAGAGGGAGAGAGAGAATCCCATGCAGGGTCCGTGCTGTCAGCACAGAACTCGATGGAGGGCTCGATCTCACAAACTGCAAGCTCATGACCTGAGCCAAAATCAAGTGTCCGATGCTTAACCAACTGAGCCACCCAGGCATCCCTGCCTGCTACCATAAAATCAGAACTGCTTAATCCTTCACCAATAGCTATGGCTGAACAAATAAACCATGTGTTTCAAATGCTGATTGCACCAGAGCATCGCCTACTGGGAGAGTACACAAACCAGCCCAATAAAATAGGAAAGGTTTGAAAGAGATTTCGGTACTGAAATAGTTTCTGTCTTACTGTTGGTATCCTTATTGTTTTTTCTTGCCTGAACTAACTGTCCTTTTCAGGTTTTGATTTCTTGTGGACATATAACATCTCTCTAGTCTACAAAATGTCCTTCGTAGTTTTCTTAGTGTGACTGAAGTGTCACAGCCTTTAATCTTTCCCTATCTTATAAATGCTCAGTTAAGGTCTCTGACGGTTTAGAGTACAGGCGGCACAGGCGGGTTTGATGGTCAGTGAGCTGCTCCTCACCTGAGATCACTCCCGTTCTCCCACGGTCTGAAGATTCCCAGTGTCCCAAGGGTAGCCCTGTTCTGTCCCACGGCCTGTGATGATGCATGCTCACAGTACAGATGTGGAATAGGTAGGGGTTTATACATCACATGCCGTCAAGTTCTTCCACGTACAGGATTGCATGTAGAGACAGAGGAGACAATAAAGATAAAGTTACTTGAGACTTGCTTTCAAAAATAGTATGTCATGATGGGGGAAATCCAACTGCAAGTTTTCTAAGAAAGGAAGGGGGATCTTTCCCCTTATTTTCTTTTTGTTTGTTTATTTGTTTATTTTTGAGAGACAAACAGAGAGAGTGACAGCAGGGGAGGGGCAGAGAGAGGGAGACAGGGGATCTGAAGCAGACTCTGCAGCAACAGCAAAGAGCCCGATGCAGGGCTCGAACTCACAAACCGCGAGATCATGACCCAGGCTGAGTTGGATGCTTAACCGACTAAGCCACCTGGGTGCCCCCCTTTTCCCTTATTTTCAACAGGGAGAATTTGTAACATCCATTTGTCCTTATTGCAAGGACCTACTGCAAGGACTGCAAGGACCTACTGCAAGGACCCCTTCCATAGGCCCTTGGCCCAGGGTGGCCTCCACACACAGAATGTTGTTAACCCTGAACACCTCTGACTCTTGGTCTGAGGGCTGTTTGGCTACCCAAGTGCTTTTGGCTCAAGAGCAAGGTAGGCTGAATGCTAGGGAATTAATGCTCCCGGAAGCAGCCTACAGCCAATGATGGACAGGAAGTCAAGGGATGGGTACCCCACCTTCCCTGCCCCTTGCTTGGGATAACTGAAGTTCTTGTCTCTCTGCCGAGGGAGTAAAGTTCTATTGCCCAGAGGTAATTGCTAGATAATGAACTTTCTTGGCTCTGTTTTTACTTCCTTGCTTTCTCACACCCTACAGGTATTTCCTGGGATTGTCTCCTAAATAAACTATTTACGTTTGAATCCTTGCCTCAGAGCCTGTTTCTGATGGAACTCATAGCCTAGGTTATACTGCAGTGAACTGAGAGCAGGGATTCCGGCTGCTGTATGCATACATCTCACATCATAGGCTGGAACAGACTTGCACAGAGCTGGCATTCAATGCCGATTGAATGGTTTTCTGAGTTTGCACAGTAATGAATTTTCTTTGAACAGGGATCTGCATGTAATATTAGACACGCTCCTATGAATCTTCAAAATATGCTATGAAGAATTAAGTACTGGGACACCTGGGTGGTTCAGTCAGTTAAGTGTCTGACTTTGACTCAGGTCATGATCTCATGGTTCATGAGTTTGAGCCCCACATCTGGCTCTGTGCTGATAGCTCAGAGCCTGGAGCCCGCTTCAGATGCTGGATTCCCCTCTCTTTCTGCCCCTCCCCGACTTGTGTGAGCTCGCTCACTCTCTCTCTCTCTCTCCCTCTCAAAAATAAATAAAAACATTAAAAAAATAATTAGGTATACTACTCAAATGATAAAAGTTATCTGTTGAATATCTCTAGTGGTTGCTACATTCCGAGGTTGACTTTTAGAATGGACATCTTATTTTATCTTCATAGAGGCATGAAGAACTGGCTGAGAAGGACGGTGTCTCTGGGACCAGACTGTCTGACTTCATGGTCCACTGAAACCTTGGAAACTTCAGGAAAAGAATTTTCCTATCTATGTCTGTTTCCTTTCTTATAAAATGAAATGAAATTACCTACTTTACAGGGTTGTTAGTAAGATAATATGCGCCTTTAGCCAATATCTCACATGTTCAATAAATGTTAGCTATAAAAAGAGCTAATATGATATATCATTATGAAGAGAAATGATTCATCTTTTTTTTTTAACATTTATTTATTTTTGAGACAGAGAGAGACAGAGCATGAACAGGGGAGGGTCAGAGAGAGAGGGAGACACAGAATCTGAAACAGGCTCCAGGCTCTGAGCGGTCAGCACAGAGCCAGATGCCGGGCTCGAACTCACGGACCATGAGATCATGACCCGAGCCGAAGTCGGACGCTCAACCGACTGAGCCACCCAGGCGCCCCGAAATGATTCATCTTATTAGAGTTGTAGTAAGTGTGACTCATGGAATTTTGCCCAAGACTCTACAGTAAGAAGGGTGCCTGACTGGCTCAGTTGGTTGAACATCCAACTTTTGATTTCAGCTCAGGTCATGATCCAGGGTTGTGGGATCTAGCCCCATGTCTGGCTCCACACTGAATGTGGAGCCTGCTTGAGATTCTCTTTCTCCCTCTTCCCTTCTCCCCTCCTCACACAGACACACACACACACACACACACACACACACACACTCTCTCTCTCTCTCTCTTTCTCTCTAAAATAAAAATAAACTAAAGAACATTTTAAAAAAAGGACAGTATAGTTAGTGTCAGAGTCTGGATTCGACATTTTGTCTTTCTGAACTAGCACTCCTCAATCCGTTCTCCTCTGCCCATTACACACTACTTACTACCTTCATCCTGACCATTATCACTGAAATGGGGATGTGGAGAGAAGAAATGTTTGATCTTTCATAAATGAATTGCTCTTTTTCTAGTCAGTTTTATCATTCACCACTACGCTGTCCCTTCCTTTCCTGCCACAGTTCTACCCATCTCTGGCCAAACTGTGAGCATTCTTGCACTACTGACCTCTGGTTGAAATGCCTCCCCTATGCCACCCTCCACTTCTTCATCCTAACTCACAGTTGTTTTAGGTGTCAGCCGAGATTTTTGTGCCCTCCACAAAGCCTCTCCTGATGCCCCAGTCGCAGTTAGGTAGTTCAGTGGATTGTAGATGGCCACAAGGTGTTTGACACCTGCTCCCTGTCAAGATATATGATAGAAATTTGAGATACGCATCTCATTCAGGCCTACTTTGACTGAAGGCCCAGATTGTAAGAGATTGGTAACGTTTATTCCTTGTGTCTTGAAACATCCTCTCTTACAGTCCTGAACATATAAGTCCTGACAGAGTTGCCATATTATGAGGAATTCTAAGGTAGCAACATGTAGAGGGTGGAAAAAGAGATAGAGATAGAGAGAGGTACGTGGCCAGCCGGCAGTCATTCCAGTCCTCAGCGATTTTAATTATTATAGCTGAGGTCTCAGGCATCATGAGTAGGGACAAGCCATCCTGTCTACATTCTGCTAAAATTGCTGACCCACAGAATTATGAGATATAAAAATAACACATTAGGGCACTTGGGTGGCTCAGTCGGTTGAGTGTCCGACTTCAACTCAGGTCATGATCTCAGGGTTTGTGAATTCGAGCCCCACCTCAGGCTGTCAGCACAGGGCCTGCTTCTGATCCTCTCTCCCCTCTCTCTGCCCCTCCCCCACTTGAGCTCCCCCTCCCCCCCCAAAAAAACAAAAAAATTGTTTTAAACACTATCTTTCAGGACAATTTGTAACTTAGCAGTAGATACTGGAATTGATACCCCTCCTATCTACTTCCATGGCACTCCGTCTTATGCTACCGTAATGCCTGTAACAGTACCTTATCATTTCTTACCGTATGTTTCTCCCACAGACTTACAAATACCCTAAGTGCAGAGACGGCGTCTGGTTCACCATCATTTCCTGGCATAGATCTGGTGCTCCACAAATATTGGCTGAATAGAGAACTTGGATATTATTTATTGGTGCATAATTATGGGAAATAAAAATAGTTTTGCATTATTGCTTTATGAATCATAATCTTTTCTCCTTGTCTCAAGATGCCTGTTATCTTTCTCATTTTTTTTCATTAAATATCTAAGGCACATATGCTATATTGCTGACATCATGGTGAAGGTTTGGAATACAGCGGGGAACAAGGGCCCCACAGTTCTTGCTTTCATGGAATAGATCTTACAATTTTTTCAGAGCGACAAACAAAAATTTGCATAACTAAAGATGTAATGAAAAACTATGAAAGTGGAAGCTTACACCAGAACATCTACCAGGGAGGCATAAGATAGCTTGAGAGGTCTGGAAGGCTTGCCTGCAGAAGCGACTGGAAGAATAAGTAGAAAGTAGGTAGTCAAAGAATTGAGGGTAGGTTGGAGCAGGGTAAGCATTGTGGGGAGAGGAAGCAGCTTATGGGAAGTCTCTGAAGTAGCCAATGTGTTTGCAATTTAAGAAACTGAAGAAGGTCAGTGGAGCTGGATCATAGTTTCCTTTCATTCTCCATATTCCAGAAAACCGTACTTTCATTTTTGGAGTCACAGATTTTCCCTGTACCATCCCATGAGTGTTTTTCAATATCACAGACCTCTTATTCACCTTGAAGAATGAAAGATTTTTTTAAAAAATTAAAATATTAATAAAATAAAGTTAGTTCTAGCTGACTCACTTAGAGGTAATTTTTCAAAAGTTCTTAGATTTAAATATTCTTTTGTCAGCTCAACTTTAATTCCAGGGGTTTTAGAGAAAGAATAATTATATGCTGATTCTGATCTCAAAATGTCACTGAGAATAATTAACCAGAAAAGAAAGGGGTATTGTATTTAAATATTTTGTATCAGAATAAAGTGAAAAAAAAAATAGGTCTTATTCTTTTGGATTTTGAACATTATCTATGAATGCCTCTGTTCATACTATTTAATGTTTTTAAATATTTAAATAAAAATGTAAAGACATTCAGGTTTTAACAGCTATATGTACAATACAATTTATAGTAATTTCATTGATATGGGGTATTATTGAAATATTTACTAATTTATAATGTAAATGTTTACAAAATAATAGAGTTGGCATAATAGCAATAGTTTAATATTATCCATAAATTAAAAGGATGAGCTTAAAGTCTCCTTGTTTTTAATTTGTAATTTCTTGCTATCATTCTGATCAGCCAAACTAAATGAGATAATATGTGTACAATACTTAAAAGAGTAATTGGCACATAGTAGTAAGCATTAATTTTTTATCATTGCTGCTTTGCCACACATCTTAACTTCTCTCTGCATACATTAGTAACATTCACCTACAAGAACTTTAAAAGCCTCTGATATGCAAATATAAAGCTTTTGTTTGCCATCAACCAAGACTAGGATTGACCCCACAGTATAAAGACCCTGAAGTGTCTCCTTTTAGTATGCAGAACCCCGTATCTGCTATGACTAAGTAGAAATCATTAGGCTGCTTATTTCTGAGTAATTCAATTCCCAAAATACTCCATATATTTCTTTCTTTTTCTTGCTATTATTTCTAAAAATCAGCCAATCCTATTGTTATGAACACTTACAGGGACCTCCTGTCAAAAGGTCCTCCGCCTCTCCGTGCCTCTAGGGAGAAATGGTTTTCGCAGTCATTCATTTTACCCCTCCTTGCTTCAATCTGGGTTCTTGGTGCCTAAGAAGGTCAAGATTCCTTCACTAGGGCTGGGTAGAGGAGTAGGAGGTGTATATGTAATACAGCTGAATTCAGTTTGAACATCCAAGCTGCCATCTTGTAGAGATCATGGTTGTACCTGCAATCCAGGAAGATCTTTAGTGACTTTACAGAAAGAACATATTCAGAGAAGTGTTACTGGTAGATTTGAGAAAACAAAGTAACCATTTACTTTGATTCCTTCACTGGGGGTGGGTAAAGAGCTAGGGGCTGTACTATAATTATAATAATAATTCAGAGGTAGTGTTTGTAGACAACCTGTCACTAACAATAAAATCATGGAGAAAAGGATAGAAAGCAACTAAAGCCAGGTAAGAATCTTTGCTCATAAACTAGCATGAAATAGTACATCACCTGGCTTTCTAAAATCAGCTCACTTTTGAGCATTCCCTTTCCTTTTGCTGGAAAGAGGTGGTTTGCAAGGGAATAGACAACCCCCCCCCCCCATCATTGTTGCTGTTCCCATTCTCTGGAGGAGTGCAGTGCACTGTGGATTTCACGTGAATGTATCCAGGTCCTGAAGATAGGAGATGTTATCTGTTATCAGTGACACAAATCACTGTAGAGATATCCAGGGATCCCTCCCACTTGGTTCTGCTACATCTAGGTCGTACCTAAAGCATGAGAGTCTGTTGAGGCTGGGGCGCCATTGCTCAAATCCCTAAAGATGATGTGCAGTGACCTTTTTCCAAAGTCTGGCCCTCTCTTGAGGTATTGGTCTGAAGCTGTATACAGGCCTTAGCTCCTAATGAAATTCACAGACTTCTGTCTCCTATCCTGGTCTTCAGAAAGGTCTTTTTCCAGATCTTCCTCTTTTTATGTGTTTCTCAAATGGACTCCTGTAAAGTCAAATTTCTTGTCTCTCTCTCTCTCTAGGAAACATACCTCAATCTTGTCAGTGGGCTTGGTTTTGGGAAACAACAGTTGGGAAGGGAGATGTCTTTCAAATAAGTTTGCTTTCACTACTGCTACCACATTTCCACTAAGCAAAGATGCGCAGAGCAAGCTACTGAAGCTTAAGTTAATGAATCAATAGAATGTACAAGAACAAAAATACTTCCAAATTCTCTGCTGAAACGTAGAAACAAAAGCAGCATTAGTCAAATAAATGCTTTCTTTGGTTGCTCTGATCATGTTTAATGATAGAAGGAAATTTATTTTTTATTTTTATATTTTACTCTTTTTTAAAATATAATTTATTGTCAAATTGGTTAACGTATGGTGTGTAAAGTGTGCTCTTGGTTTTTGGAGTAGATTCCCGTGGTTCATCGTTAACATACAACACCCAGTGCTCAACCCAACAAGTGCCCTCCTTAATACCCATCACCCATTTTCCCCTCTCCCCCACCCCCCCATCCACCCTCAGTTTGTTCTCTGTGTTTGACAGTCTCTTGTGGTTTGCCTCCCTCCCTCTCTGTTTGTAACTATTTTTCCCCTTCCCCTCCCCCAAGGTCTTCTGTTAAGTTTCTCACGATCCACATATGAGGGAAAACATACGGTATCTGTCTTTCTCTGACTGACTTATTTCACTTAGCATAATGAAATAATGAATAACGAAATGAATAATGAATAATGAAATGATTCCTTCCATAGAAGGAAATCTAAATTCTAGAGGAATTATACATATTTGTGTGTATATGCATATATATATATATGTGTGTATATATATATATATATATATGTATATGCTTTAAAGTCTCTGAGGACTTTTTGAAGTGGAATTAACATTTTCAGACCACGTTTTAGCTGTGGCTCCCATCATCTGATACTTAAGATACTTAAAACCCATCCAAAGAGTGACCCCAATGATTTCTCAGATCCCCAAAGAAGAACATCACTTATACTCACAAAGTAATCTATCTGCTTCAGTCATTTCTCCCTCCCTTGATTTGACTCACCAGGCCAAAGTCTACCTCCCTTCAACTTTCGTGGAAGAGTCTTACTGATGCCCTGTGGGATTGGCAAAGCCCAAACAAAGAGACTTATTTTTCAAATTTCCCAACTTGTGCCCGATCAACACTCCTAATGCCAGGAGACTTACAAAGGCATTCACGAAAGCAGTTATTTCTGCTTTTCCCTTCTGGCCCTTCTCTTTTACCAATACTGACATTTTACTGTCCTCTTCATGCTTTCCATCTCACTTTTACAAATGTACACAGTAATTTGGGCCAGAGCCTTACAAGTCTCAATCCATACGTAGTCGGAATCCACTCTTCCATTTTAGTATTTCTCGCGATACAATAACCAGTGTTATTGGCACCAGTTAACTGGCAGAACAAGGGTCCCCAAGATGTCCGTGTCCTAATCCCTAAACTGCAAGTGTATTACCTGACATGGCAAAGGAGAATTAAAGTTGCTCAGCAGCTGACCTGAATATAGAGATATTATTTTGGATTGTCCACTGGCCTCAATATAATAATCAAGATCTTTATAAGTGGAAGAGGGAGGCAGAAGAGGATCAGAAGGAGATGTGACTATGGAAGAATGGCCAGAGAGACATGATGTTGTTGAACTTTCAGGGGGAGGAAAGGAACCACAGGTGAGGAATGTGAACTGCTTCCAGGAGATGGAAAAGGAAAAGAAACAGATATACCCCTAGAGGCCCCAGAAAGGAAGGTAGCCTTACCAGCACCATGATTTTAGCCCAGTGAGACCGTGTCAGTCTTCCAAACTACAGAACCGAATGGTAATGAATTCTTATTGTCATTAAGTTTGTGATGATTTGTTCAATAGAAAAAAAAATAAAGGTTTTTTCTATTTTTCTGTTTTCTATTTTTCTACTACAAAAATCCAGTATACACATAGAAAACCAAGAAAAGTCTGAAATATAATTCTTACTTCAGCAATATATAAAGTCATATGGTCCATGTAAAACATAGGCATTTAAGTTAATGTTTGCATCACAGTTTAACTTCTGGCTTTATATTTGAATAATATCAAGAGCCAACTTGAAGCGATTTTCCATGGGGGGAATGCTGGTTGCATCAAAGAGGAATTAAAATATTTAATCTAGAGGCCTAGAAAACAGTTTGCAACTTTCATACTGTAGCTTTATTTCAGTCGATGTTTCAAATACCTTAGGGTTAACTCTCAACTGGGGCACATGAGTAGAAAGAAAAGCTAGATCAATATGGCAATGAAGTCCCATAGGGAGTGGGAAGAGAGGGAGGATTTTGGAGTCTGATGCAGGGCTTGATCCCACGATGATGGGATCATGACTTGAGCCAAAATCAAGAGTCAGACACTCAACTGACTGAGCCACATAGGCGCCCCTAGCATAAATTTCTAAATGGCTTTTTTTTTTTAAGTAAAATATTTAAGGCAACTTATAAACCAGGTAATGTCTGCAATTAAAAACAAAACAAAACAAAACAAAACAAAACAAAACAAAAACACTTCACTATATTCCTCAGCCTCCCTTGCAGTTAGATGTGTCCATGTAACTGAACTTTGGTCAATGAAATGTGAGCTGATTTGATGTACCCCTAGTCTAGGCCCATTGAAACCTCTTGTGGAATTTTGCATGTACTTTTCTTTCTGCAATCACTAGTTACAAAAAGAGGAATCAAAGGGCCCACATAGAAGACCCTGGGCCCCTAAGATACACATCTGCCATCCTAAATTAGACTATGATTTGAGTGAGAGATAGACTACCATTAAGCTGAGCCACTACAAGTTTGTTGTTGTGGGTTATAATAATTTGCCTGCCCTGACCGGTAGAACTCCTTTATCTTTGTGGAGCTCAGTTTCCTCATCTATCAGATTCCTCTTAACTCTATAATACTGTAAAATTTTAGACTGTGGAATACCTCATGAGTATACTCCCTTAGGGAGTGAAAAAATATTTATTATTATTACTTTTTTAAAGTGCATATTTATTTATTTTGAGAGACAGTGCGTGGGGGAGGGGCAGAGAGAGAGAGAGAATCCAAGTAGGCTCTGCACTGTCAGTGCAGAGCCCAATGTGGGGCTCGAACTCAACAAATGGCAAGATCATGACATGAGCTGAAATCAAGAGTCAGATGCTTAAACTGACTGAGCTACCCAGGCACCATGGGGGTGAAAGTATTTAAAGGTGGATCTGGGACCAGGGTACGTGCTGGTTCACAACTTCCTTGGGAGCTTTCCAGGTATGCTCTGAAACTGGCCTCCACACATGGAGGGCAAGAAGAGACCAAAGAAAGAAGCAAGCCATTCCAGACTGGTAGGTGTCAGATTTAATAAGCAAGGAATTTACCCATCACTCTTGCCTTGGGCAGTTGCAAGACAAATAGATTTCCCCATCTTCCCACCAAATCTTAAAAATTTATATAGAGGCCTTAACGGGGTTCAATACTGTATACCATCCAAATGGTTCCAACACCACTTACTAACTCAAGGCTGTGTCCTTGAGGCAGTTTCTGGGAGCAAAGAGCCTCTGATTATAGAGGTCTAACTCAGGGGTCAACCAGTGGTCATGTCATCTTGATGAGTTTTCTCATCAGTAGAATTTGGCAAGATGTGGGTGTATAAGTGTCTCTCCTTATTCTGTGTTTCAAGCACACAGGTGATGCATATGTATGTTCTGATTTTTTTTAATGCTAGATTTAAAAGAATGCCATCAGCTGCTACAAATGGTGGGCTAGGAGTCCTTACCATCTGTGACCAGGTTGCTATTCTGCAGGTTCAAATTGGGAGGTTTGGGGAGGATGGCAGTGAGCGACTGAAGATTTCAGGGAAGGTGGAGAGCAGTCTGAATGACTGAGTATCAGGAAAAAGACTAGTTAGTGGTGGTCATATTCCATTAAAGATTGTCAAAGTAGATCATGGCTTGAGATGCTGAAGTCCATCCACAGGCCAGTATATAAAAAATAGAGATGGAAGTTAATGGCAACAAAGGTATTCAGATAGAAATATCTGAAAGGCAAAGAAGAAAGATGTCAGGGACAACATCAGAAAATGGGTTAGAGGTGAAGATTATGAGCTTGGGGTTGGACCTGGGGATATAGAAATGGGTCATATTTTATAAGTGAGATTGAGAAACATACAGAATTCACCCAAGAAAACAACAACAACAAAAAATGGGATGGTGTAGCGGAAGAGAAGCTGGTTCATCCCCTTACACAACATCAGGGTGACCCTGAACAAGATAGCTCCTGATCTCAGATTTCTCATCTTCATCGATGGGAATTTTATAGCCTGGCCTGCCTCAAAGATCTGTTGGGAGAGCAAATGAAATAAACAAATGAAATAAAATGTGGGAACACATTCAGGAATATGTAAAATTTTGTTTCAAAATAATTAATTGAGGCTATACTCCTCTGACTCCGGATTGACTAAGTAAACCTAAGCATAACCTGGCAGAGAGTGAAAAAAAAAATCTCGAGATGTACACGTATGTTGGAAAGAACAATTATATTATTTTAAAATGGGTTCTTTGATGATTAATCTGTTGTGGACGTGGAAAAAGACCATAGCAAGGCATAGGAGAGTAGAATAAATTTATTATACTTACAGGTCCTAGAAGAGGGAGGCATGGCACACCATGCAAGAGTCCATACAAAAGGAACTCCAAGAGAGTGGGCTCAAGCAAGCAGAGGGGAGCTGAGAGCAGATGAGGGCGTGTGGGCAAGTGTTTTCATTGGGGGTCATGGTGGAGTGCTCAACCAAAAGACATGAGGGGATTTCATTGGTGCCTTTGAATGTCACTGGATCCTAGTCAGGGGAGGGCTAGAAGGGAACTTGTAACAGAGACCAGCCTTAACACACTGGTGTGTTTGGTTACCTTCAGATGGTACTCACAGCCCATTTGTGGGGACGTTGAGGCATCAGGAAAACATGGAGTCTTACAAATTACGATACAATGCACCTGTTCCAACTGGAGTGCCAGCTTTATCAAGGCTTCCATGTCTCATGTCTTAGTGGTGACTAAGAATATGCAGCGAAAAAACAAAACAGGTAAGGAGATACTTTTCATCCCCATTGGATTTTGCCAACTGCAGTGGACCCAGATTGATTGTGGGCGGCTCCTCCTTCATCCATGTGTCCTATTCACTGCTCACTAGAAGCTAGCATTTACCCAACTGCTGGCCTCATATTGGTCAGAGAATAATTCAGCTTTAAAAAAAGAGTAAGTATAGCATCACTCAAAAAGGCACTGGCTCTGTGACCAGACTGAATATGTTCAAATCCTGGCTCCTCCATTTATTTGGGATGTATATTGGGTGAAGCTATTTAATTGTTCTGTGTGTTGGTTATTTATTCATCATATGATTCTACATGTTAACTCCTGAGCTGTTGTATGGATTAAAGAGTTAATATATGTATTTGGAAGGGTAGTTAGCATATCCAAAGTACTTAATACCTATGAACTATCATAATTTTATAGTTATTTTTTTCCAAGGGAGGAATTCTAGTGCAGTGAAGACCACTGAAATATGGGTCCAAAGACCTGAATTCTTGTCTGTATTAGTCAGGTAAAAGTGACAGAAACAAAAAACAGGCTAGATTAGACAAAATAAGAAGGAATTTGTTGGTTCATATAACTTTTTTTAGCAGCTATTTTTTTAAAAATTTTATTTAAATGCAAGTAAGTTAATCTATATTATAATAATGGTTTCAGGAGGAGAATTTAATAATTCATCACTTACGTATGACCCCCAGGGCTCATCCCAAGGTTCATGCCCTCCTTAATGCCCATCACCCAGTTAGCCGATCCCCCCACCAAACACCCCTCCAGCAACCCTCAGTTTGTTCTCTGTATTTAAGTCTTTCATGGTTTGGGGCGCCTGGGTGGCTCAGACACTTAAGCATCCAACTTCAGCTCAGGTCATGATCTTACAGTTCATGAGTTTAAGCCCCATGTAAGGTTCTGTGCTAACAGCTCAGAGTCTGGAGCCTGCCTAGGATTCTGTGTCTGCCCCTCCCCCACTTGTGCTCTGTCTCTCTCTCTCTCTCTTTCTCCCTCAAAAATAAATAAAAACATGAAGTCTCTAATGATTTGCCTCCCAGAGTAGGTTTGGTTTTGAGCACAACTGGATGTTACATTCAGGGATTCAAATGATGACCCCAGATGATCTCCTTTCTCTCTCTCTCTTCCTCCCTTTTTTACTCTCCCTCCTCCCTCCGCCTTTTTTGGCATTACTCTCCTTTAATTTGGAACTGATAAGCCAGCATTTTCCATATGACATGTGGTGACCTTTGATAGACCTGTGTTTCCAGCTAAGCAACTTACATATAGCCCCAGAAAAAAAAAGAGATCCCTCTTTGACACATGTAGTAGGGGTTCTAAAACCCACTCTGAACCTATGAGTGGTGTTGGTGACATTAAAGCTACATGATTGAAGAGAGGAGGAGTGATGGTTCTTCCCAAACAAAATCAGGATATTATTTTTAGAATAGATAGTAGCAGATGCCAAGCGGACAAAAATACTGCACATGCTCTAAATATAGACCCATTTCTGAAGTGTGCCAGCTATTTGACTATGGACAAGTGACCCAAGCTTTCTGAATTTTGGTTTCTCAAGTATATAATGGGGCTTAATACCAGCTTTGTTTAAGTCATCAGGCAAATAAGAAGGTTCAGTGAAAGAATGTGAAAGCCCTTTGTTAAACAAGTTGGTCCTATAAGAGTGTAAGGAAGCAATATTATCTTCCGCATGACTTCTCTAGGGTTTAAAACATCTGTCACCACCACTATTTCCTATTCATTTAAATTGATGTGCTTTAAAAAATCCGCTTCTTGAATCCATTCAGAAAAATACTACGCCAAGTAAAAGGCAGCCTGGACTTCTATAGATTCTATTAATCACATCACCCCAACTCAACACATCGTCATTTATCATTACTCTGTGTTGATGAACGTGCCATCCATTTTCAGTGCATTTCATGGGAGCCCTACCAGTACTAATTAATTCTAATTAGTGAGAGTCTGCACAGAGCAGTAGACTGTTTGCTCAGGAACATTTTCTTCCCTGTAGTGTAGCAACTGTGGTCCTTCTTTTTGTCTATTCTGCTTGTTGTACTTAAAATGGCTCTAAAGTTTACATATTCGAATGTGCTTTACTACTCACAGTATTCTTTCAGGTAAAAGTGACCTAATTTTTTAAAGGGTATTTATTTTGTTAAAAGTGGAAACAATATGAGGACAGGCAAGTTTAGGACCATCCTCCGACGTAGAAACGATGCCCTACAACACAGGCACCAGCAGCCTTTTGGGACGATTGCTTCTTGATATTGTTCTAACCGTAATCATAAATGATGTGTTTTTTTGTGTGCAAAATTGATCCTGCTGCATGTGTCATTCCCTACATCCTTATCTAATAACCCTCGTGAGGTGGGTATTATATTCTCCACTCTACAGGTTAGCAAAATGAAGTTCTGAGAGCAAAGGTGTTTAGCACAGTGTTACACAGTTTGGAAGCGGTGGTTGCAGGACTCAGTCACAAATCCAACTGCAGAGAGCCACTGGAGCACCCTGCCTCCCAGTGAGAAGAGCTAGGGAGGTGGGGCATGCTGTGCTGTGTGGGGGGCAGCTACCTCTGCCCGGCATTTTTACTCCTGGCGCGTGGTTTTGCTCAATGAATGTATTGAACTTTCAGTGGCAAGTGCAGAAAAGGGCATTCACCCTGTTCCCAGAGCTATGAATCAAGTCACGGTCAGCCCAGGTGGGCCAATCTAACACCCGAAGGGCTGTTTCTGACATCCAAGCTGCAGGTTGCCAAGCGTGGGCGTGAGTGGCTTTTCATCATTTCTGTAATGTGCCCGAAAAAATATTTCGAGCGATTTTACTGAGGTACAATGGACATACAATAAATTGCAGCATTATAGCTGCATATAGGCAGGGGGAGTAGCGTATGAGAGGAGAGTGGAAGAAATCATCAAAGGACAGAAGGACATTTTGGGAATGAAGAATATTTTCATTATGTTGATTCTGGTTTCAAGAAACTTACACCACTTACACCTCCAGGCAACCACTGCTCTACTTTCTGTCACTGTAGATTAGTTTTCAGTTTTTAGAATTTTATGTAAATGAAATCATACAGTATATACTCACTTTTTCTTCTGCACTGGCACAATAATTTTGAGATGACATCCATGTTGTGGCATGTATATCTATGCTTCATTTCTTTTCATTAATGAGTAGCAGTTTGATAAGTATGGATAAACCACAGTTTTCATAAACATTCACTTGTTGATGGGCATTTGGCTTGTTTCCAGTTTTGCCTGCTGCAAATCAAACTGCTATGGACATTCATATATAAGCCTTTCTGTGGCTTGAAACTTTGAATTCTTTTGAGTAAACACCTGGGGGTAGAATGGTTGGTGCATACTTAAGAGACTCCTGAAGAATTTTCAAAAGAGATTCCACCATTTACATTTCCACCCATGATGTATGAAAATTTCAGTTGCTCTACATCTTTGTCCATGGTTGGTAAAGTCAACTTAAAGAAGTCGTTTTTAGCCAATCTAATAAGTGTGTAGTGGTATCTTATGGTTATAACTTGCATTTTCCTAAAGACCCAAGGACTAATGATGTTGAACATCTTTTCATGTTCTTATTTGTCAGCCGTGTGTCTTCCTTGGTGAAGTGTCTGACCAGATCTTTTGCCTACTTTTTAATATGCATTTTTGTTTCCTTATTATTGACTTTCGAGAGGTCTTCATGCATTCCAGATACAAGCCCTTTTCCAGTTGTGTGACTTGAAATATCTTCCCCCAGTCTTTGACTTGTCTTGTAATTGTCTTCACAGTGTCTTTCAAAGAGCAAAAGTTATGAATGTAATGAAATCCAATTTATTATTGCTTTCTTTTATGAATTATGCTTTTGGCATTATAGCTAAGAATTTTACGTATAACGTTATATCAGTTTCAGGTGAATGGCTAAGGAATTTTTGCCTAATCCAAGAAAACAAATATTTTCTCTTTTGTATATGGTTCAGGCTATGAATGCAAGTTAAACTTTGTTTGCATATGGATATCCAATGTTCAACATCATTTGTTGAAAATATTACCTTTTTTTTTTTTTTACATTGCCTTTAGACGCTTTAAAAAATTAACTGACCATATAGACCTACTTCTGGGTTCTCTGCATTCTGTTCCAATAATTTATGCCAATCCAATACATGTCTTAAATATTAACCTTTATGATAAATCTTGAACTTAGGTAGTATTAGTACTCCAACTTTATACTTTTTCAAATATATTTTTGACTCTTTTAGGTCCTTATGAATTTTGTGGATAAGATATGAGCCATGCACAGAGAGAGCTGGTCTGCAACCAGTTAACATCTTGCAAAGGAGGATGGAATCTTATCTGGGTCCCCAGCCTGTTGGGACTTACTGTCTACTGTCAAAGAGTGCAGCACCCACATCAGGGATCTGCAGTGAGACGTTTCAGCAACTGGAAGCTATAGGAGAAGTATGTCCTGAGGAGACCCACAAAGACTCTTAAAAGGAAAAAAAAAAGTCAGTTGTGAACACTTAACATGTTCAGAGAAACCAAATATCCTGACACATCCTGATATTATCACATAAAATCCTAATCTGCTCTCCTTCTCTGGGGCCAGACATTAGAGTAGACAGGATTCTCAGCTAGTGGTGCAAAGATGGAAGATGATTCGACGGTAGGAGAGGGAGTAAGAGGAAGTGAGTCACACAACCCTTTCCTTCTTCAGGGGCCAACTTTAAGGAAGCCAGAACTTGGGGAGACAGGAAGTCTGAATTTTGGCTGTAGTTCGGAGTTTTGATTACCACCTAAAAATGGATATTTCACTTATTAGAGACACAATTTTTTGGTGACTAAATATGGTTAGAGGAATTTTTATTTTCTGAGTAAAAAAATATTATGGATATACTTTCATTGCTTATGAGTAAATATGAGGAGTGGAATTGTGGTCCCATTTCGGGGGTACATGTTTAATATTTTAGGAAACTGTCAAACTGCTTTCCAAAGTTATTAAAAACCATGTTAAATTCCCTCCAGAAGTGTCTTAAAGTCTCTGGTGTTCTATGATCTCTCTAATACTTGGTACAATCAGTCTTTCTAATTTCAGTCTTCTAATAAATGTGTAGTGGTATCTCTTTGTGGTTTTAATTTGAATTTCCTTGGTAATGAATATTGGTGAGCATCTTTTCATGCACTTATTTGCCATCCATCTATCTATCTATAGATATAGATATAGATATAGATATAGATATAGATAAATACAGATTTAATCTTTGGTGATATCTGTTTAAATCATTCCCAATTTTTCACAGGATTGTTTTCTCATTATTGAGTTTTGATATTAAAAAATATATTTTATATAAGCTTTCAACATTTATATGATTTGCAAATATTTTCTCTTCACCTTTAGCTTTATGTTCCCTTACCAATGTTTCTCAAAGAGCAGTTTTTACAAATAATCCAGTGAAGAAATGGGCTGAAGACATGAATAGACACTTTTCCAAAGAAGACATCCAGAGGGCTAACAGACACATGAAAAAATGCTCAACATCACTCATCACAGGGAAATACAAATCAAAACTACATGGAGATACCACCTCACACCAGTCAGAGTGGCTAAAATGAACAACTCAGGAAACTACTAGATGCTGGCGAGGATGTAGAGAAACGGGAACCCTCTTCTACTGTTGGTGCAAATGCAAACTGGTGCAGCCACTCTGGAAAACAGTGTGGAGGTTCCTCAAAAAATTAAAAATGGAACTACTCTACAACCCAGCAATAACACTACTAGGAATTTATCCAAGTAATGTTGATTCATAGGGGCACATGTACCCCAATGTTTATAGCAGCAGTTTCAACAATAGCCAAATTATGGAAAGAGCCTAAATGTCCATCAACTGATGAATGGATAAAGAAAATGTGGTCTATGTATACAATGGAATACTACTTGACAGTGAGAAAGAATGAAGTCATGCCATTTGCAGCAATGTGGATGCAACTGGAAGGTATTAGGCTGAGCGAAAATAAGTCAGTCAGAGAAGGACAGATACCATATGTTTTCACTCATATGGGGATCCTGAGAAACTTAACATAAGACCATAGGGAAAGGAGGGGAAAAAGTAGTTTCAAACAGAGTGGGAGGGACGCAAACCCATATGAGACTCTTAAATACAGAGAACAAACTGAGGGTTGATGGGGTATGGGGTGAGGGAGAGGGGAAAATGGGTGATGGGCATTGAGGAGGGTGCTTGTTGGGATGAGCACTGGGTGTTGTATGCAAGCAATGAACCACTAAAACCAAGAGACAGCTTACCGATTTGACCAATAAGTTATATTAAATGTTAACCAATTTGACAGTAAGTTATATTAAAAACCAAAACCAAAACAACAAAAACAAAAAAAGATCAGTTTTTTATTCATTCTTTTACGAATTGTGCTTTTAATTTCATATATAAGAAATCTTCATCTAACCCAGAATTACAAAAAATATGTGCATACAAAGCCTTGTACATGAATATTCACAGTAGCTTTATTCCTAATAGCAAAAAACTGGAAAGAACACAAATGTCCATCCACAAGTGATTGGGGGTCTCTTGGGTGGCTTAGTCAGTTAAGTGACTGACTCTTGATTTTTGGCTCAGGTCATGATCTCACTGTTTGTGAGTTCGAGCCCCTTGTCAGGTTCCACACTAGCAGTGCAGGGCCTGCTTGGGATTCTCTCTCTCCCTCTCTTTCTGACCTCCCCTGCTCATGCTCTCTCTGTCTCTCAAAATAAATAAATAAACTTAAAAAAAAAACCACAAGTGAGTAGATTTGTGGTATTAATACACACCACAACATGGATAAATCTCAGAATAGTGATGCTGAGTTAAAGATATGAAAGATTACATGCTATATGATTTCATTTATATAATATTCTAGAAAATTCAAAGTGATGTATAGTGACAGAAGCAGATTAGTACTTGTTTGGAGATGGAAGTAGAGGATGGAAAGGGAGGCTGGGAGAGATTAAAATGGAGCATAATGAAATTGGAAGTGATTCACTATCTTCATTATGATAATGGGTTTGAAAGTACATATTTACACTTTCTGTATCACAACCCATCAAATTGTATACTTTAAATATATGCAGTTTACTATATTTCAATTATTCCTTAATAAAGTTGCTAAAAAAAACTGTGTGGAATCAGATTTTTTCCACACTAGAGGAAGAACCTGCCAAGTTTGAATGGACAATTAAGGATAAAGAATAGAATTGTTTTCTGAATGGATTCTGAGTACCTTGCTTATTCACTATATCGGTTACATAATTTGAAAATGGAAAATCTAGGTGAGACTCAGCAGAAAAGCAAACAACAATAACAACCATTTAATGGTTTACACATTTTTCTGGCTTTTACCTCCACTAGTTCTGCGAAGAACTACTGAGCCAGTTGGACATCTGATATATATCGATCAGATAGGAAGGAATCAAGTCAAATTAAAGCATAACCATGAATTGTACAACCACAATGAAAACAAATGATATTTCTGTGATATGTTGTGACAATTTAGTCACAAACCTGAAACAATTATGTATTTTGTAAACGGTGTGGAAAAAGACCTGAGGTACTTACTACAGAGAAGAAAATGGGGTAACTTGGAAAATGCTTCTTGAATGGAAATTCAAATTCACCATACATCCTTAGTAACTATACAATTTGAAAATGCAAGTGATATTATAGGTCAACAGAGGTTTTAACTTACTCTTCCATTGAAAGCTGCACAAAACTTACCACCAGCCCTTGAGATTGACTAATATCAACAAGTATACAATATTCCACAATAGCCAAGGTACTGATTGTGGCCATATTTATTTTCGCATTTCGCTAAAATGAACTCTATGTCCTTATCTGTTTGCTTGCCAAGAAGATAGAATCACATTTCTCGGGGCTCCCCATCTTTGACCGATTAAAGGCTCAAAGGACCTGTGTAATTCAAAATAAAGTTCCATGTGATTTCTCTCTCCAGGAAGAAAAAGCCCTCATGTTCTTCAGTCCATTGCTGCCATTGGTGTCCTCTGTTCTAGCTGCCCCATGATCAACTAATCAGACACTCTGTCTGTCCAACATGGGGGATCCAGCAGTCTCATTCCTAGATTCCAAAGAGGGAGATATCACAAATTACAATGTTCTCTCTGAATTTTCGGGCTTTGGCTTTCACAGCTACTGTGCTAAGAGCGCGTCCTGGCAGTCACCTCCACAACCCTGTCCCTTTAAATCCTCACACCTCAGAGACACTGGCCTTATAGCAGTTTCAGGTGTTCAAATCAAGAGATACAGAGACTTTTCCCAATTCTGGGGGCCAGGAACTGGGTCAGTTTTATGCCAGGGGTACACATAATTTATTTTCATTTTCCCAAAACCTCCATGTTTATTCTATTCCTTCTCTCACCACCACCACAAAATTTATTACTTTCTTAGCAACAAAGTTGAATGGAAAACCTTGAGTAGCTTATATCATAAAAAACATTAAGGGCTATTACCCTTCCTAGGAGTAAGAGGACAGAATACTTTCCCTAAGTCTTTTCCTCCCAACTTCCTGCCCCTTTGCTCCAACCCTGTTTTGTCTTGCCTTAGCATCAAAAATACTGTATATAATTTTATTTCATTCTTTTAATGTTTTTTTTAAATTAATTTTGAGACAATGCAAGAGACAGAGTGCAAGTGACAGAGGGCAGACAAAGGAGACACAGAATCTGAAGCGGGCTCCAGGCTCTGAGCTGTCAGCACAGAGCCTGATGCGGGCTAGAACTCATGGACCGTGAGATCATGACCTGAACCAAAGTCGGATGCTTAACCGACTGAGCCACTCAGATGCCCCTGTATATAATTTTAAAAGTTCTTGATCTGACAGCCAATTAAAGAATATAAAATAGAAAAGTTAAAACGTTTATTAAAAACACACTACTACATCTAAGTGGTAGAAAAGGTGTGATTCTCAATTACACGTATGCAACAAAAATAAGGGATGTACAGTACCCACAGAAGAGGCTAAATCATTCTCTACTGAATTATAAATGTATAGCTTCTACCCTTACAGCTTTGGCTCTGTGCAAGTGTCAAGAAGTGTCCTGCTTGTTCTTCACTGAAGTTTGGGGACTTCCATGAATAATCAGTGGAGAGTAGGATTTTTCTATCACAACTAAAAAACGTCAGTAAAATAAAAAATATGTCTTTCAAATATTGGCTTTCACTCCTAAGGAATCAATATACCTTCTCTTCACCCCTGAACACTCACAAGTTATCTTTTGTTTACAGGATTCAGTAGCTCCAGGAGCTAGCTGTCTATGATTGACAACACACATCTTACTTTAATAGAATCCTTGGAGTATCACCCATGACAACCAGGTACTTGTTCCGGGCACATGACCTTCCCAGTCAATGGCTGACCCACCCTACAGGTCCTCAGGAGCAGAAGCCATCAAGATGCTCTGGAGCCATGTTTGAAATTTGTTCCTTTACCTACATGTCTTCCTTTCTCTCCCCACATCTGACTAGGCATCCTGGGGATAAGAGAGATTAGCATGGATTGGAGGAGTACAGGAGGGAGAGTTTTGTAGCCTTTCTAAATACGTGTTTAAGGCAGAATTAGCTGGAGGTAGACCAACAGTTATCCCAGGAATAACTTCAAATCAGAAGGAAAGGCAAATTTGCATATTGCTTTCTATTTTCCTCCAACCCTTCGCATGGACACATTTAGAATGAGACAATCCAAGCCTAAAGGAGGACAAGGTAACACAGATAATGGTATACATGGCATGCGTTGGCTTTTATATAAGTACTGAAGTTAGAAGGGAAGAGGAAATTAGGAGAAAAGTGAAGGGAACTAAGATCTATACTGAATGCTTACAAATTGATTGAACTTAAACTTTTAATCTGATTTTGTCCTAGCAAAATCCTGTGGAAGAGATAGGATGACACACATTTTGCACATGAGGCACCGGAGGGAGGCTCATGTAAGTAAGAGGTGTTCCCAGGTCAGAAGTGGGGAAACTGGGATGTGCACCTGGATGTTTCTGACTCCAAAACTCATACTTTGTCATGTCATTACAGAACATACTTGGACTGAGACTAAAGAGAAGTTGGAAAAATGAGAGTAAAGGAAGGAAAGAATAAGAAATTCAGTCAGTTGTAAGCCAACCAAACACATCCTTAATGCCATTTTACTTTCAACATAAAGAGAAATTAAAAAAGTATTTTCTAACACTAGTCGCTGTTTCAATAGTAGAATAGTGCCATATATTCACATAAGTATTCCTTAAGGGAGGTTTCCATGTCCTGTAATGTATCTTATCCCAAATTTTTTGAAATTGAAAAAACGTCACATTTTATACAGAATGAATAAAACTGGGTCACACATAAAATACAATGTAAATATTAAAACATTTCAGACAGAACAATGTATTCTGGGCCCTAAAACTGGAAATGTCTATCAACAATCATTTGTTTTCACTTCAGTATCACATTACAAGCCATGCTTGGTTTCTATCCCGGGGAAAAGCAGGAAACTTAAGGGAGACCTTCATGTTGTCTTTGTGCTGAATTCTTATTGAGCATTTAACTTAAGCCTGAGGAAATGACAAGAAGAGCCCTAAGGGGAAAAAAAATCCCATATACTATATTTAATTTCAAAATTTCCAGTAATTATTTATATCTTAAGACTAAAATTTTGAAATATTTCCGTTAAATTGAAATGCATCATGTCTAAAATGTGATGTTAGGTTTGTATTTTTCTTTGGGATTTGGCAACCTATTGTACATGAACAGAGTTCAAAGAAAGTAGCAAGTCACTTTGTGTTGTTGTTCCTTGAAAGTTCAATTTGCAGTATTGCTCAGGCAGTAGTATTTTTTCTTTTATTTATTGATTTATTTAAAAAAATGTATTTAAATTCAAGTTAGTTAACATACAGTGTAGTGTTGGTTTCAGGAGTAGAACCCAGTGATTCATTTCTTACATATTATACCCAGTGCTCATCCCAACAAATGCCTTCCTTAGTACCCATCAACCATTTAGCCAATCCCCCTACCCACCTCTCCTCCAGAAATCCTTAGTTTGTTCTCTGTATATTTTTTGAAACATACGTCACATGTGAAGAACTTTAATAATGAACTTTTGCAGGCCTTTTTCGGTAAAATCATGTGTGATAGTTAACAACACGTTAAGAATGCAGTCTATTTCTAAAGATCACACTAAATAGAATTGTATAGATTAGTGTCAAACAAACAACAACAAAAATCACATCAAGAACTTATACTCAAAAGAATTAAATGCAGGGAAATGATCACACAAGAAATGGAAGTGTGACAAAGCCAAATGGAATGGAGGAACAGTCTGGAAATTAGCCATGGAAGGAAGCCTGGACCATCTAAAGAGGGAAGAGAAGGTATTACTGGAACCCATGTACAGTAACCCCATTCCCTCCACCCTCCTTACCAACCAGTAATCTAGAACCATAATAGACTATGGAGAGTTGCAGGGAGGGGGGAAATACCCTGGCTTCTCCCTACCTCCTCACCTCCTGGAAGCTTTCTGTTGGCTGAACGCTTCTGGATACCACTTGTTGGGAGGTCTGTATAATATATCCTGTAGGGATCAGATGCCCTGTAATAGGAGCAAAGGAGGAAATAGGATTTGGTAGCAAACTGATCCAGGATCAGCAAAAGAGGATATGAGGAAAGTCACTTACCTATTGACATATGTTAATAAATGTAAGCTATGAAACATATTTTAATAAACATAAAAGTCAAAATGGAGGCTGTAATATTAAGTGTAGATATGAAAAAATGGAATAAATGTTAATAAAGATTTAAATTTACAAAAAAAAATGAGAAAAAAAGGAAACAGATAATAAAATGGTTTGGATAGTAAAAACGAGGCAACAAAGGTACAAACTTGTATGTATGTTTTGAGTCCTAGGATGGGTAGAATGAATTTGGATACACATTATTTGTGACATTTTCTTATTATGGAATTACTAGAAGAAGAATAGAAGAAGGTTGATTATTTAAAAAGAAGAAGCTTGAGTAGGATTCCTCTAGATTTGAGATCTGCAAACTTTTTCTGCAAAGGACCAGATAGTAAGTATTTTGGGTTTTGGACGGGGGGGCGGGGGGGGGCGGAGGAACCCAGTCTCTGGTGACTACTCAACTCTGCCATTTTATTTTATTTATTTATTTTTTCAACGTTTATTTATTTTTGGGACAGAGAGAGACAGAGCATGAACGGGGGAGGGGCAGAGAGAGAGGGAGACACAGAATCGGAAACAGGCTCCAGGCTCTGAGCCATCAGCCCAGAGCCTGACGCGGGGCTCGAACTCACGGACCGCGAGATCGTGACCTGGCTGAAGTCGGACGCTTAACCGACTGCGCCACCCAGGCGCCCCTCAACTCTGCCATTTTAATGCAAAGTCCGCTATTGACAAGACATAAATGAGTATGGCTGTGTTCCGATAAAACTATTTAAAAAATGGTGGATGACTGAAATTAGCTCACAGACTGTAATTTTCCAACTCTGTTCTAGAAAAAAAAATTATTATAACAATTATATCTTCTAATTTTCACTGGTTAACTTAGAGAGACACAATTAGTTCTTATATTCAGGCTCTCACAGTAAGCTCTGGTTTCAGACTGCCTTGGTGTGAATTCCAGCTCTACCATTTACCAGCTATGTGGATTTTGCTAAATCTCTCTGAGAAATTAGGTTCAGGATGGCATTGACCTCACAGGGTTGTGGTAGAAATCATGAGATTATGTATGAGAAGCACAACACCACCTGCCACATAGAAAGGGCTACATTTATATTTGTTCATCTTATCAGTTCTAGCTTTCACTGTTTCATAGATATTGAGCTTTAGGGGAATATATTTACTCGACCTAATACATGTATTTAAACACATTTCTCAACAAAAAATGAGGCAATACTTAACATTTATTCTAGCATTTACTACTTACAAGCAGCAGCAAATTTTACTTCAATAACTGTTATCTACAAAGTTATGAATAAATAAGTATAGACAAATTACAACCCAAACACTGAAGAGTTTATCCAGGCAATGAAAATTATAGGATCCATTGGCATAAAAGAGAACAATTCAATGTATTTGTTAAATGCCATGTAACTGGTACATACATTAAGTATGGTAGATACTCAGAAGAAGGAATAATGCAACTCACAAGTGGCCAAGAATGCCCATATATTAACTATGCTAATAAGTTAAATTGACTCCAGTTGTCTTTTTTACCTCCCCAGTAATCTCTACAATGGAATCAAAAAAAATTTTTTTTTATGATCAGGTTTAGTTGAAGAATTGGGTCAAATAAATGAACGGCAGAAATGCTCACATAGCCAAAAGTTCTATTTAGTACATTCTTGAGCTTCAAAAAAGACTGGAGGTTGGAGAAAAAAGGGTCCTTGAAAAATTTAAAATATCTATCTAGTTCAACAATTCCATTTTATAGGTAAAACTGACACCCAGCAAGTGCCCAGTGACGCAAAACTAGGTAGGGAGAGAATCAGGATTGGGACTCCAGTCTCCTAACAACCAGATCCTTTAATTTACATTTTAATTCATTTTCCACGTCCATATTGAATCTCACTAAATTCTCCCAAATCTTCACTTTTACTTTTCCAGATAAATTTATTTTATTTTATTTCTGTTTTCAAATAGGGGTTTCATACATGTCAATTCAGCCAAACTGGTTTAATATCTTCTATGCAGGACTCCATGCTTAATCTTTGATAGCTTATACCTATAGAAAGACAATGATGCTCTGTACAACTGACCTGTGTACTGTACATGATGCTGGATGCCTAAGGCATCACAATAGACATGGAGCTCATGGCAGAATAATTATTAACCTGCTGACCTATCACACCTAAAGGTTTTATATATGCTCAATCAATGTTGCTACTTAAATGCCATTTTCTCCCCTTTGGTTGAATAAATTCAGCCAGGACTGCAAAGATTTTCTGAACTATTTTACTGGAAAGAAAGGTATTGGAATAAACTCAGTTATGCAATTCTGAATACAACTAGTGCAGTATAATAAATACCCACCATATTCACTCTAGGACACAAAATAACAGCTTTCTTTTAATCTTCTTGTATTTTTTTTTAAAGGTAGTTTGTTTCTGGTGCCAAGAAAAAGAGGATCAGCTGTCACTTATGGTCTCGAAAGGATTAATTGTGAAATAGAACCTTTAATGCAGAATATGGCCCAAACAAGGTATACAATAAATGTTCTAATTTTTTTCCTTTTATGATTTAGCCTTTTGAAAGTCTCATCCTTTTGAAGCCAGTGGTATTATTTAGATTCTATGGATAAACATCTTGGATATAAAGCACACAATAACTTGTTCCAATTATGACCACAGATTGAGTCATATTAGGTTTAGGAAATCCCTAAACCTTTGTTTACAGATTTAACACAGTCTATTATAAAACTGTAAAGAACTCAGAGAATTTAAAAACAAGAGGACACCATGCACCATCCAATCTATCACTCATTCAAGGAAGCATGCATTTCTCCCTCAAATATGGGTTACAACAAGTGGGACTGTTAGATTTAAGTGGGATTTCATTCCCATTTCTAGGCAGGCCTCCATGGTCCTTATTCCCTGCCTCTCTCTAGAGCTTACTCCTATGAGGACCCATATTTCAACACATTAAATAAAGAATAATCTAATGCAAACTCTGCCACTATAATTCCCATTGAAACTCCATTAAGGAAAGAAAAGCTGTCAAGTATAAAATCTGCTGATCCTTAGGGATGATTTGGAGGACATTTTTTCCTTTAATGGCTTCATGCTTTGCCAAGCCATAATTCACTTATATTTCTGTCAACAGCTTCATCAGTGTGTGTTTGACTTTCCTGAAAATGACATTATGGCAACTTTCCTTACTATGCAAAGTTATTGTCTTGAAACCTCCAAGTGGGAAAATGGAAGCTTTTAGTCAACTCTGCTGTGAAAGGAGACATTATAGAACTTGGCTCTTGTGTCATAAGAAACATTTTAGCTTCTTGAGCAACCTCAGGATGAAGTAGACAGCAGAAACTGAGTGATTTTCACCATCAGAAACTGTAGTAATTCTCCTAAAGTGCTTTTCTTGGGTTGCTTTTACAGCTTTAAGAAATTGAGTTTAGTAATAAGCCTAGTAGGTTTTCAGAGTTAACAAAGTCATAAAATCATTGATATAGGAAGAGAATAAAAAGAAGTAGATTTGCTTTTATTTATTTTTAACCTTCTAAAATACAGTAGGAAATATTGGAGTTATGTTTTTCATGTTGTCTGCCAACAAAACTGAAAGAAATATATCCTTCACCAGAGAGTGGTTTTAAGTTAATTAACATTGGAATAGAGTTGTGATATATATATATATATATATATATATATATATATATATAGAAAACTTTATAGAAGGGTGCCTGAGTGGCTCAGTTGCTTAAGCATCTGACTCTTGGTTTTGACTTAGGTCACCATCTCATAGTTCTTGGGTTCAGGCCCCCTGACAACACGGGCCCACTTGGGATTCTTTCTTTTTCCCTCTCTCTCTGCACCTTTCCCTCTTGCATTCTCTCTCTCTCTCTCTCTCAAAATAAATAAATATTTTTTTAAAAAGAAAAAAAAGCTATAGAATGAACATATAGGTTTGTATGTATATATTCTTGTACATATATACACATATGATCGTGTGTGTGCATATATGTGCATATAAACCAAGAGAATACACACATCATAGACACACACAAACACACATGCACATTTGTGTGTATCTGAGAGGAAAAGCCAGTTACCAGAACTACTGCTGGGACATATTAAGAAGAGTCTAGGACTTATGCCAACATTTAGTTACATGTATCAGGATTGGGTGGGAGGGTACATTGGTTGGGCTAGAATTTGGAAATTTGTGCCCTGACTCTTTTACTCAGATATGAGTATCTAGGAGTGAGACTATGCTTCTTGCTGCCACTGCAGAATCTTCAACTTTTTTCTTTAATGACTTACTCCCAGAAAGAGCTCGATGCGTGCATTAGAGAGCTATAAGGGTCATTGAGGCAGTATTTGGACTAAAAGAGAGCAGAGAGTAGTTGAGGAACAGATAGATGTTGAGGAGAGAGAATTTTTGCTTGTCAATGATTTATACGAGTAACAATGAGCCTAGGAGGCCCAAGGGAGAAACAACCTATCTAGAACATCAGAAGCTGCTACTATCAAATTATACTTCAATCAAGAGACTATGAAGAACCTCTATAGGATATCTTTCTATACAAGATGTCTGCCATGGTCCTCACTATGCCTGAAGGAATATAATATTCCCACAGGTGAAAAGGGGTGTCTCACCTTTATCCTTTGTGGTGTTCCCCACCCACCAAGCCTGAGTCAGGGATTCAGGTGTATGTGTTTTATTGAGGAAGGAATGAATGGCCCCAGGACAGGCCAAGAAAAGCAGTTTAGGAAGGATGTGGTTTTGGTAGGAAACTAGCTTCTGCCTGATTCCAAGGAGAGTGCTGGGGTACAAATTACTGAGTCGGTCTAGCTTTTTAGCAAGGAAGAGTCTTTTGTATCTCTGGGTCATTGGCTGCAGGCTTCTCTGGCCAGGGGAATGGGGAGGAAGCACAGAGAAAGGAGGCACAATCTCCCAGCAAGGCGGCTCCGACTGGCTGAGCAGAATTCTCCAGAGAAGCATGTAGCCGTGAACTATACGCAGCTAACATGTAGAAGGGGATCAGGGTAGGGTACTAAAAGCATATGCCACTCTTTCCCATCTATGTACCCTGATAGTTCTGATGGAATACAAGATTATTATAAGTTCTTTTTTATTTTACCTCTTCCTACAAAATTCTGTCTTATGCCTCACACTTTCAAGAGGTCATGATAATTTTTATTTTAATTCCACAAATTTATCAATCTTTCTCTGTGAACATTTTATTATTATTATTTGTCATCCTACCTGTTTTTCCACTGTGAATTACCCTTCAGTCCATGGAGGAAATTAAAACTTTCTCCACTATGAAGGTATTCTGGAGGCCTGCTGGTCTTATATCTGAAAACTTTTTTCTTCTCAGTATCACTGAGTTTTATTGCTCCCTGTGTCATTATTAGTTTTGAAAAGTGAAGACCAAAATATTGATCAAACAAACATAAGACATCGAGATACATATTGATTTTCCTACGAATGAATTAGGGGAATAGGATCATAATCTCATTTGGGGTTTAATATTACTATAGTATTTGGTGCAGAAGGGCCTGAATAAAAACTAAAATTATAATCATGATCATAGTTTCTTCAGAATTTATAGAGGAATAGTATATTTCTTCCTCTTATAGATTCTTCTTATAGAAATCCAGTCTAATTAGAAAACTGGTAACTGGAAGTGACTCTTAGTTGCCCACCAAATGTTTATCTCCTATTACTTCTTTGCTAAAAGTACTCTGATTTTGTTTGAGATAGCAACATAGCAGACCTACGTAACAAGCCCTACGTAATAGGTCTTAATTGGCGTAAACCAATCATGACAATTATTTTCTCAGTTTTCTCAGTTTCCTTTGTAGTTTGGGGTGGCCATGTCACTCACTTAGGAGATAGAGATTTACACGTAATTCTCCTGGGAGCTGAGCATGGGCAGTTTTGGAAAATACATGCCTTGGCTCCTTCCTGTTTGTTCCTGAGTTACACATGTTATTCCTGAAGCTTATAGAAGCCATTTGTGACTTTGGGGGAAAGGCCTCGTGAATTACAAGGGCACTGACCTGTATAGATTAGCTAAAAAATAAATAGATAGATAGATAAATAGATAAATACATAGATAAATGAATAAATACATACATACATAAATACATAAAAAATAAATCTGTGATTTGAGAGAATTAAACATGTAATTAAGTCTGCTGTGTGTCAAGTTTTTCTTTTACATATAGCTGAACACATTCTTCATACGTATTTAATAGTTTAAGGGCCATGTATTTTTGTCACTCTTTTGTGAACCATGGTATACATGCACAAAGGACAGATTAGTTACAGTTTACATAGATACAATATTGTTTCACCCAATTTTAATTTATTGCATGGCATTATCATATTTCACATTTTTCTTGCTTCTGTATGTACCATTTTTTTGTTCTCTGCCTACACCACTAGAATGTAAGTCTTCAGAGCATGGACTTTGTTGGTCGTGTTCACTATTGCACCCCCAATTCACAGAAGAGTGCCCAGGGCACAGTAAACATGCTGCTGCAATGTCTTATTGGTTCAACAAATGCATTCGGAGGCCATGTCGAAGCAGAAACTAAAACTCAGTGTGTGACACAGAAATATTTATGGGGTGCTTGGTGGCTCAGTTGGCTAAGCATCCAACTTTGGCTCAGGTCATGATCTCACTGTTTGTGGGTTCGAGCCCCGCATCAGGCTCTGTGCTGACCGCTTGCTCAGAGCCTGGAGCCTGCTTCAGAGTCTGTGTCTCCCTCTCTCTCCGTTCCTCCCTTGCTTGCACTCTGTCTCTCTTAAAAATAAATAAACATTAAAAAAAAAAAAGTAGAACAGAAATATTTGGCCATAAGCTTGCAGAGTCAGAAATTCCATTTTCAAAAATACTCAGAGGGAGAAGGTGGGGTTCATGTCAGAAGAGGAATGTAGTAGAAGGACAGCTGGGACTGGAGAAAAAGCTGGGTAGCAGAATCTTCCAAGTGAGAAGGGGAAATAGTTTCCATTCCAAAACCAACTGGGATGGACTCACGGATGAGCTGTGCTCAGTTTTAGTCACTGGTCTTTTGACAATTCCTCATCTTAGGAAAGTTTCCTGTTTATCAGACATGGGTAACTATATAACCTTTGAACAGAAAGTGGCTGTGAGTAAAGAGTTAGCAAAACCTTTAATTCTTTCTACATGAGAATTTGACCTGCAGTCAAATTAACTTTTAGTTCTTTAGTTAATTTTTTTTTTAATTTTTTTTTCAACGTTTATTTATTTTGGGGACAGAGAGAGACAGAGCATGAACGGGGAAGGGGCAGAGAGAGAGGGAGACACAGAATGGGAAGCAGGCTCCAGGCTCTGAGCCATCAGCCCAGAGCCCGACGCGGGGCTCGAACTCACGGACCGCGAGATCGTGACCTGGCTGAAGTCGGACGCTTAACCGACTGCGCCACCCAGGCGCCCCAGTTCTTTAGTTAATTTTTGTTAACTTTCTAGTTCTTTCTCTGAAAACCTGATAAAGATTAAAAGTCAACTATGGTACTAGACAACATTGTTTATAGTATAAACACCCTTTATTGGTGGGGTGACTAGGTGGCTCAGTGAGTTAAGCCCCTGACTCTTGATTGTGACTCAGGTCATGATCTCATTGTTCATGGGTGTGAGTCTCACATCGGACTCTGTGCTGACTTCACAGAGCCTACTTGGGATTCTCTCTCTCTCTCTCTCTCTCTCTCTCTCTCTCCCTCTCCCCCCCTCACACTTGTGCTTGCTCTCTCTCTCTTAAAAATAAATAAACTAAAAAAAACCCACACTCTTTATTGGTAAATTTCCTTTGTAATAGGATAGATTAGAAATGAACTACAAATACCTGATGACAAGGTCATCCATATTCTAGATTTTTCTGAATGTGATGACTCTATTTTTTATTTATTTTTTAGTGTTTTATTTTTGAAAGATGGAGAGAGAGACATACAGAGCATGAGCAGCGGAGGGGCATAGAGAGAGAGATGGAGGGAGACACAAAATCTGAAGCTGGCTCCAGGCTTCGAGCTGCCAGCATAGAGCCTGATGTAGGGCTCGAACCCATGAGATCCAAGATCATGACCTGAGCCAAAGTTGGACGCTTAACGGACTGAGGTGCCTCTGAATGTGATGGCTCTTAATGGTGCACATCCCTTACAGGAATCCTGAAAAATATGCCTGTGGAATAGGTACAACGGAAAAAAGTCTTGCACACTGCCCAAAGTGAGTATCATTCCTGTGCACTTGGACAGAACAAAGAGGAGGGCGTCTAGATGGCCACCTGAACCACTACGCACAGCTGTAAAGATTTCCACGAAGAAAAACACCCAACACTGCCCTTCTCCACACAACAGTATATTATTTTAGTTATTGTGCCTTTATTTAAAAAAAAAAATTTTTTTTAACGTTTACTTATTTTTGAGACAGAGAGAGACAGAGCATGAACGGGGGAGGGGCAGAGAGAGAGGGAGACAGAATCGGAAGCAGGCTCCAGGCTCTGAGCCATCAGCCCGGAGCCTGCCGCGGGGCTCGAACTCACGGACCGCGAGATCGTGACCCGGGCTGAAGTCGGACGCCCAACCGACTGAGCCACCCAGCCACCCCGCAGTTATTGTGCCTTTAGAATATTTTCTAATATTTGGAAAGACAAGTCTTTCTGAAGAAAAATTTAATAAAACATTATTACCTAGATGATGGTGAAACATTTCCCCCAAACACTTCTTCCACAAGCCCTTTCTTCTTCTACATCCAGGACTCATGCTGAATATTATCTTTCCCCCAGACTGAATGAGTCTCTTGCGTCTTCGGTTGTGTTTGCCAAGTCACGCTGGTGATCTCCGTCTACGTTGGCAGCGAGGGGGCTTAAAAATTCCCCAATTGCAGTCACTTACTTCACCCTGACTCAGTTGATAATTCAGAGCTCCACATTTTTTTCTTATCACTATCTTAGTGTACTTTGACATAATGTTTAACATACTATCAACATTTTTTTTTTTTTGTAATCGATGGACCCTGTAGTGGTTACTGCCCCATGTGGATGACCTAGATAATGTGCTTAGAGTTTCTCCTATTCCAGGAACTTGGTGGACCATATGGCCAGATACACTTGGCTCGTGGTTTTCAATTTGCAGTTTGTAGGTCATGAAATCAGTTTAGTGGATCACAACCAAGGTTTGTTTGTTATAAGAATATAACGTAATAGAACAGAAAATAGGAGGTGACTTAGCATGTAGTGAGGGTAGACACTGTCTTGTGAAACTTTATTTCAGTCACATCATGCACACATGTGCATTGTTACAGACTGAATTGTGTCCCCTTCAAATTCATACGTTGATGTCCTGACCCCCAGTGCATTACTTAGAATGTGACTGTTTTTGGACATAGGGCCTTTAAGGAGATAATCAAGGTTAAATAAGGTCTTAAGGGTAAGGCTCTAATACAGTAAGACTAGTGTCTTAAAAATTTTTTTTTTAAATGTTTACCTTTATTTTTGACAGAAAGAGAGCACGAGCAGGGGAGGGACAGAGAAAGAGGGAAATACAGAATCCGAAGTAGACTCCAGGCTCTGAGCTGTCAGTACAGAGCTCAATGTGGGGCTCGAACTCACGAACCACGAGATCGTGACCTGAGCCGAAGTCGGACACTTAACCCACTGAGCAATCCAGGTGCCCTAAGATGAGTGTCTTTATAAGAAGAGAAGAGATACCAGGGATGGGTGTGCACAGGGGAAAGGCCACGTGAGGACACAGGGAAACGGTAGCTATCTGTAAGCCAAGGGAAGAGAGGCCTCAGGAGGAACCGAACCTGCCAACACATTGATCTTAGACTTCCAGCCTTTAGAACTATGAGAAAATTAAAATTAACTTCAGACATCTAAGTCACACACTGTATTGTATTTTATTACAGCAGCCCCAGCAAACTAGTGTACATATGCCTATTTCGTGTACTGGCCCACGTGTAAAGTGTTTTTATAGAAGTTGTTTGTGGTCAAAGATGTTTAAAATCTAGGCCCGAGTCAGGTTAGCCACAAAGTTGTATTTACTGAGGATAGTGACTTAGTATCTGTCAAATTCCCTTTATTGGTTGTACCCTTGGCTAAGTTTGTACGTACAGGATTCTGGCTGTGGTATGTTAGCTCTTCCCACGCATTTTATATCACATATTACTTTCTATCTGAAATGCAAAAAGCTTTGAGGAGCGGGGTGGGAATCTAGGCATGTGTGGGTATCATACGGCCGCCTTATGTTTTCTATCTTCGTTAAAAGTGTTTTCCTTTATGAATATAACGCAATTCGTGCTCATTGAGATAAGGCCTTATTAGTGTCGCATCCCTAAGGGGAGTGATTTCAGGGTTCTGCAAGTGTCTCTCCTAGCATACAACCAAGCATCCCGTGAGCCTTGAGCAACATAGTTGCTGATAGAGATTCATGCAATGTGGAAAGAAAAGACTGCTTATCAGGGGTGTCTTATGTGGAGAGAGATGTGCTGATTGAAACAAAAATAAAACTAGTCCACATGTGTTTATGGGCAAACCTGGCATTGTTATCAGGCAGGTGAAGGATACGCCTTTTGGAGATTTCGCTTGTATCCCCCGCTGTGGTCATGTCAGGAGAGAGGAGATTTTGCTTCCAGAACTTGAAAAACGTTCTGGTCTGATTGGTGAGCTCTACTTCCCGCCAGTGGTTTCCTTTAATGGACTCCATTTGTAGGATTCTCTTCTGGATGGGCCCTGAATCATGTACTCTCTTTCCAAGAGGAGAAACATTTCCTCCCCTCAGATCTGTGGTCAGTGTTATAGTCCGTTTGGGCTGAATACCACAGCATGGGTAGTTTCTGAACAGCAGAGATTTATTTCTCATAGTTCTGGAGGCTAGGAAGTCCAAGATCAAGAAACTGGCAGATTCAGTATCGGTGAGAACCTGCTTTCTGGCTCATAGATGGCTGTCTTCTCCCCATGTCCTCAGATGGCAGAAAGGGAGAGGGGACTCTCTGGGGTCTTTTTCATAAAAGCCCTAATTCCATTCATTTGGGCTGAATCTCCTCCCAAAGGCCCCACCTCCAAATCCACGTTGGGGATTAGGTTTTTGAGGAGGACACATTCAGTTCACAGCAGCCAGTTTGTGAAAGTCTAATTCTCAGGCTTATTTCCTCTTTCACTGTCTCCAGGTCTGTTTTTCAGGCAAATACTTTACATGAGGAAACAATGGGTTTTAGGTTTGGCTATTCTATTGATTGATCCCTATGGATGTGCTGAGATATTTGTTAAGAATAATATGATTTTTTGTAACTTTGGTTGAATTTTTCTCAGCCTTTAAACTATGGACTGGAATAATGTAAGTTAATCTGCACGAGCTACAAATTTGCTCTGGGTTACTAATGCATATATTTCAACACCCCTGTGAGGAATAAAGTGGGCAAGGATGTTGTCCTGACAGATTATATCAAAATATTGAATGACATAAAATTGTAGCCTTCTCAGGTCCCACCTCTTCTCCTTTTGAAATGCTTACATCTTTAGATTATTTGGATGCATTTCTTCTGAAATGGAGAAAATGCAGAAAAATGCTTAAGATATAAGTTGGTTTTAACAAATCATGGATTTGACAAATTATTGATGATATCTAACTAGCATCAGAAAGCATGACATTACAAATGCTAACAGACTGGGGCGCCTGGGAGGTTCAGTTGACTGGTTAAGTGTCCAACTCTTCATTTTGTCTCAGGTCATGATCTCACTGTACGTGAGTTCGAGCCCTGCATTGGGCTTTGTGTTGACAGTGCAGAGCCTGCTTGGGATTCTCTCTCTGCCTCTCTCTCTCTCTCTCTTTCTCTCAAAACTAAATAAATAAACTTAAAAAAAATAAATGCTAACAATTTAAGGGTATTAATTTGATACATGTCCTGATAGCTGCATAGAACAGATGAATAGATTAGGTAATTTAGAGTTACATTTTCCAATCTATTGAGTCTGGCAAGAAACAATGTCTAATAGTGGAAGCACATTGAGTTACGTTTGAAATTTGTGGCCTATATGCAATGTAATACTACATTTAATATGTTAAGTATATATCAGCATATATATTTATTATTTTCTTTTCCTGTTTGACTTTCTTGTCTAATTTGTATTTTTCTTTATTCTCATTTAAAAGTATATGTGTTTATTTACATTTTACTGTTTTATTGTATATAATTTGTGGAGGTATTTAAATATGTTAATTACGGTGGGGTAGAAATAATAATATAACCCAGTGATAATTTATCTGGTAAGTATCTGTTGGGCCAGTGATAATATATTTGCTAAGTATTTACTGAAACAATTTATATGAATAGCATGATTCTTGGGGTGCCTGGGTGGCTCAGTCAGTTAAGCGTCCAACTTTGGCTCTGGTCATGATCTCACAGTTCACAAGTTTGAGCCCCTCAAGCCCCTGTGCTGACAGCTCAGATCCTGGAGACTGTCTTCAGATTCTGTGTCTTCCTCTCTCTCTGTCCCTCACCTGCTTATACTCCGTCTCTCTCAAAAATAAATAAAACATACAAAAAAGAACTAAATATATTTAACTGCCCTCTCTGTTAAGATCTAACACCGAGAATTACTTTTCTAAAGAAAATAATGCAAGTGACTTTTCAAAATAGATTTTTGTTTGATTAAGTCATCTGACGTACTCTTTCTCTGTTTAATTTCTGAATAGGTCAAGCTTTGGAAAATAAATAACAGTCATGGCAGATTTTTCCTTTTTCATGAATTATTGTGATCTGGCTTGGAAAATATTAATACAGACCATTTATATGATCTTTCAAATGCCTCTGCGTAATGTTCATAATACATTTAGTGAATTATTCAGCTGAGTTCATTAACAAGCCATTTAGACACCAAAGATCCAAGCCAGCTCAATAAAATGATGTAGTCCATAGCTCAGTTTCTCAATTATTTCATTTACTTGTCCTTATGCACAGAATGCTGATGTAAGCCTCTCTTGTGAGATAACCGTAAGTTGTTCACATGGGCACATACATCTGCACTCCACCTACATTAGCAAAGCCAGTGCCATTTCCACAAAGCACTGTATAACTGATGGTTTTCTCCAGAAAGACTTACTGTTCTTCTTCTAATTCAAACAGATGAATATAAATGCCTCTACACAAAAGCCAACGAACCTTAGTATGAAATAGTAGTTTGTATTGACAGACTTCTTCGTAAAACTGAGAAAGGAGCCAGGAATCCGGTGTTCCATCCTTAACACGATGGATGATTTCAGTAGATTTTATTCTGGAGCCTGTATCAGTTTGAATCCTATTAAGCAGACTCCATCTTATTAGCAGGATAAACTGGGACAAGTTAACATTTTATGTAACTAAATTATCTCATCTGTAAAATAGTGACAATGATAGTATCTAGCCCAAAGAGTTGTTGGGATGATTACTATATGGGTGAACATTAAACTCTTGGAATAATATCTGGCATATCATGAGTGTTGTATAAGTGTTTGTAGTTGTTGTTGTTTTTACTTGTTCTTAAAATTCAGTGTGTTATAGACTGAATTGTGTCCCCATGAATTCATATGTTGAAGACCTAACCTCAAAGTGTGACTGTATTTGGAGACAGGGCCTTCATGAAGATAAAGATTAAATGAGGTTATAAGCATGTGACCTTACTCCAAGAGAACTGGTATCTTTATAAGAGGAAGAGATGACAGAAATCCCTCTCTGTAGATTTTCTTTCAGAAGTGACATTTCAATATATCAAAGCAAATTAAACACGTGCTTATAGAAATATACCATTATGAATCAATTACATAGTTAATATCGTTTGAAAGCTTTGTTTTTTGAAATAGCTATGGCAAAAATTCAGTTTTCACAGGTTTGAATCATTCAAACCATATTCAGTTATCACAGGTTTGAATCATTCTGACCACAGTCCACACCATGGACTGACCATAGTACGACTGTTATTTAAGTAGTTTGCATAGGTAAATTTCACCAGCTTTTAGGAACATCTGATATATCATTTAAAACATAGTCTGTTGTTCTAATATACTTATCTATCTATCTATCTATCTATCTATATATATTATCTTATCTATATTGTAAATCGCAGTTTTTGTAATGGTTTACATTACACGTTGCATTTTTTTCCTCTTCAACTATATGTTAAATATTTTGGGGTAAGAGTCATATTTATTTTTCACAATATGCTATATTAGAGTTGTCAAAAGAGTTAGAGATTGTGATGTCAATCAGTTTATTTTGTGCTTTAAACATATTAGGTCTGTGAAGCATACTTAATTCACATGAGATAACAGGACTAATAAGGTTAGATCATTTGTCTTTACCTTATAATATTTTTATGTTTCTTACAGAATTGGTACAGTAATATGCACAAAGTTAGTATTTAATACATTTGGTCATTTATAAAGGAACTACCCTTTGAAGACCCAGTATGTTTTGAGTACTGAGTCAAGAATTGAAAGTACAAGATAAGTTAGCAACATTGCTGCCTTTTGGACCAGTGTTCACAGTTTAAATCAATCACAGTTTTAGTCATGTTACTATCAAGATATTTATAAATATATCTGACTTTAATTCTTCCTGTTAGAGTTTATGCATTTTTACTCTTATTTTAGTCACCCTGCAGCATTTTATGAGTGATGAATTGGCGGAAAGTGATGTCACTTACATACACTTGCTACAAGTTACTGATTTATTTGGCCACCGGTACAGAAAATTAACAGGAGTGAATTGGATAACTAAGCAATAGATGAACATTTCTCAAATCAGCTTTTTCATGGCACGTCAGCTCACTAATCTTGGACACATCTTCTCCTGAGCCTCTCTACAAATGTAGGGTCTTTTTAGAGCTAAAATAACAGCTAAATTCTTCCTATGTGAAAAGCCATTGCTGTTTGAGGTTTACCAAGTAGCATGCTGGAACTGGCTTCTGCCAGTTTTACAAAATTAGTTGCATTAAATCACTTCTACTCAACAGTCATCACTTCCCAATTATACTATTACATACTTGCATTATCTATGCTATTAAGTAAGATGATTTATATCTATTGTATCCATATGGATACTGAGATACTATATAATACTATATAATATATAATACTATATATTCTAATACTAATATAGTATTATATTAATATATAATATTATAATATTATATATTATAACATTATTAGTATAATAATATAATATAGTATTATATTAATATATAATATATATAATACTAACATATATATACTATATAATACTATATAATATTGAATGTTGTATCCATATGGATACTGAAATACTATATAATACTATATAATATACAATGGAAATACTATATAATACCACTGTGCTTGTAACCTGAAAGCATCTGTGGTGGGACAATTTACACCGCAGAAACTGGCAAACTCTACAATTGAGGATTTGGTCTACTGTTTTGTTGATTGTTTTGTCTCCAGAAAGTGGTGGAGAAAATGAGAATAAAGTAGAGTGACCGTAAAATGGAGTCATTCTGTTATATTATGAATGGCACAAAAAAATTTGAGGAAATATCAGTGTGCAAAATTATTGTCTGATTCAAAAAGGTGTCACTTACATTTCTTATAGATAAGTAAACTTCCAATCTTCATCTTCATTGTTTACTTTTATCTTACTTGTTACAAAACCAAAAATATCAGCCAACATTCATGTTAGCACTGCACTTGCTCATCAGCTGCCGCCATAAATTGGCTACAGATATAAGAGGTTGGCAAAGATCAATAACAAAATCTATGATAGTCTATTGGTTATATAGAGTTTATAATAAAGAGTTATATATACTTTATCATTTGTAAAGTGTGTGCTACACATCCTAATAAGTGAATATATATATGTATATTTATACACAGGCAAGTATACACACACACACACACACACACACACACACACACACCTCTGTGGGAAAGATGGTTGCTGAACATTTACCAACACACCACAAGCGGGCATACCTACCCATTCCAGATAACTGATTTTTATATATAGTATGTCACATATGCCATTTACAGATGCTGTATTATTTATGCTCTTACATATGCCATTGATATAAAATATAATTAATATCTAGTACTTTTCAAAATAAAATATTTGCCAACTTAAGTCTCTTGATTATTGAGTCAAAGTTTGCACTGGCCCAGCCGCTCCTTTTCGAGAAGGAGAAAGCAATAGCATTTATGTCTGAGTCCTATTTCTGCTGGAATCTCCAAAATCCTGTTTTTTTAAAGTCTACTCGTGATTTTTATCTCCTCTCACTTGTCTCAGTGCTTCTTTTACTTTATTTGGTCCAAGCACCATGACCACAAATCCATTTGCTTTCACTTTTCTCCAAACCTCAGACAACCATGGAAGAATTAGTACTTCTTGAAGCAATTGTCACGCTTCAAGAATTTTTTAATTATTGATTTCAGAATTTCTTAATTATTGATGCCTCATCAATTTTTCCTGGTAATGGTGTATTGGCAAGTAAACAAAGACATGCATAAATCATAGCGCCATGACTCATGGAAGAAAGTCTCCATAGCTTTTTTCAAGTGAGGAGGAAATCCATTAATAATTCCGTTTCTTTGGTTGCATATTTTAGCATGTTTTTAGTGTTGCGTGGTTGCAAGTCAGGCTTCCTTGCCAGAATGCAGAGGGAAGTTGGATGGGTGCAGACATCTGTGACTATAATGAAGCAGGGTTAGTAGTCATTTATTTTAAATACGAATTGTGGAGAAGTACCATGATAATGAGACAAATTAAAAAGTTAATGACGGTTGCACAGCTATAGATTGTTGATTTTTAAATTATAGATAAACAAATATGCTTGGTGGAATTTTCCTATTAAGGGGGTTATTCAGTTTAATCCCAAAATTTTTGAAGTTTATTTATTTTGAGAGAGAGAGAGAGAGCACGAGAGAGCACGGGAGGGGCAGAGAGAGAGGAAAAGTGAGAACCCCAAGCAGTCTCTGCACCATCCACACAGAGCCTGATGTGGGGCTCCATCCCACAAACTGACATCACGACCTGAGCCGAAATCAAGAGTCAGATGCTTAACTGACTGAGCCACCCAGGTGCCCCAGTTTAATCCAAATTTAATAAAATACTTCACTTATTAAAAATCTGTTATATACATTAAAAACTACTTAATGAATTCCAATAGTATTTCCTGTAGTACTAAAAATGTCCTACTGAATAAACTGACAGCTTTTAATTTAGAAACGTACGGTCTTTCCGAGTTACTAGAGAAGCAGGTCAGGATCACATGAAAGGTATCTGTTGAGACATGCCAACTTAGTACTATAGATAATAATGCTACTAGTTGACAGTTGATAAATACAATAATTTAAATGCATGGTATTTAAAATACAGTAGGTGTTGTTTTAGTGTTTTACATATAAATTCTAATTTAAGCTTCAAAACAAGCCCAGCAAGCCTTAGGGTCTTTTTTCCTAAACAGTCACAAAGAGTACAAATAACTTACCGTATGAGGTAGCTGGTAGAACTAGGATCTGAACCTGGATGGTCCTCCCCAGAGTCTGTGCTCTTAATTCTCATTCTATACCCCTGAGGCAGAAGTTCTAAACGTCGCTCTTCAAGAGCACTGGTCTTCATGGAACAGTTAGGGCAAGAATTGGACTTGGAGTTGGGTAAGTTTGAATAAGAGGGAAAGTATGTATTCATTCAAAATATATTTGTTGAGCTGTCTTTTTGTCCCAGGCCCTATGGTAGATGACCTAGATGTAGGTCCAAATGAGATTGATCACATGAAATTTGCATTCTAGCATTAAAAGGACTTGAGGTACAGAGATAGCATGAGCATATTTTAATGATAGGATATGCATCATGGGACCACTTTAACAGAAATGTGTTAAATATAAATATGAAATATAAAGATATATTTTATATACATATAAATCAGGAAATTTATAAATATAAATAAGGACATTAGGAGAATTTAGAAGTTCTGTGTGTTTATGACATTTTGAGTTATCCTAAAAAAAAGATCCCTAAAATGAATATTTTGAACTACATATCTGTTGGACATTTTATCCTGCAGAGCAGTGTACCTTACCAAGATTTGGGATGAGTGACGGTTGTGCCTTTCTTGAAAAGCTGGAAGATGGGTTTGGAAATGCAGGCACGTGCCTAGTCAGATCAGTTTTTATAAAAACAAATTATGAAACTCGAGAATCTGGAAAACGGTTTGTTTAAAACCACCTATGCCTGTATAACCCTTAGAAAGGTGCACACGTCTTAGTTTGAAGAGCACGGATGTATTGGGCCCACCGCTGCAGTCTGTGGTCCTGGCCTTTGGCCCCAAGTTTAAGGTCCTCATTGAGGCAATCTTTGCTCTGAGCAAGGACTGTCCTGGGCCATGAGTCATCTTAATTCTCAGAGGTCTCTCACCAGGCATTCCAAGCTTAGGTTAGCCACCAGGGTGGACTCGTCTATCTGCATCCTTGCTACTTCCATAATTCACTGTCATGCCATATTAGAATGCAGTGCTGAGCCCTGGTTGAGGTTATTCTTTTCTTTTCTTTTGCTTTCTATTTTAGAGAGAGAGAGAGAGAGAGAGAGCATTAGCAGGTGAGAGGGACAGAAGGGGAGAGAAAGTGAATCCCAGGCTGGGTCCACACTCAGCATACAGCCATAGACTGACACAGGCTCCCACCACCAGGAATCCCATGACCCTGGGATCATGACCTGAGTTGGAGACTCAACTGACTGAGCCACCCAAGTGCCCCTGATTGAGGGTCTTCTAATGGCCTGTATATTTAAATCTCCTCTTACTTTGCCCAGGAAAAGAGGGCTCTAGCTCTGACATTGCTGGTATCCCCATACATGTCTTGATGTTTAAAACAGAGTCTATTCAAGGTATGGACTGAAATGTGGAATAAAGGGGTGAGAAGAGAAGGATACAGGGGTCTGATCAATTCTATCATCCCTTTTCCCAATTTCTAGGATAGAAAAGGCAGATTTAGTGTTTCCACCTTCCTCTGCATGACCTCCTCCCTTCTAGCTTCGTATAGCAAGACTAATAGGCTAGTTTTTTTTGATAGAACTAAATAAAGCTTGGGGCATAGGAGATACTTAATGCATAATTGTTGAATGATTGCTTGAATTAGTGAAAAGATGATTATCTATATTGTAATTGGTAGAATCTGATTCCTCATGCTTGATTATAGGTACACTAGTATAATAGCTCTCAAGACAATTTCTTCAATTCCAAAACCCTACATTGTCAGTCAAAATATGAAGGCCATTTCATTAATAACAGGCTAAACCAGTGATTCCCATCCTACCTCTAATCCATTACATCAACCTCTCTCATCATCCAAAAGGAAAGATTTTGATGACTAACAAGGATATCCTCATGGAAATGCAAAACAGGTAAGCACATTGATATATATTTTTATATTTATGTATGTATGTATTTATTTATTTATTTATTTAAACGTTTCATTTATTTTTGAGACAGAGAGAGACAGAGCATGAACAGGGGAGGATCAGAGAGAGGGAGACACAGAATCCGAAGCAGGCTCCAGGCTCCGAGCGGTCAGCAGAGAGCCTGACGCGGGGCTCAAACTCACAGACTGCGAGATCATGACGTGACCCGAAGTTGGACGCTTAACGGACTGAGCCACCCAGGTGCCCCTGATATATATTTTTAAGTTCCCATTAAAATTTATTCACTATTTAATTTATTTAAAGTGTATTGAATTCTCATAATCAATTTAGCAATTAATTTAATTTCTGTACAATGGAGTAGTTATTTTTGGCATTTCAAACTAACATGGCAAAACTAGAAATCTTGCTCTTCCATTCTCAGCTGCTCTTTCCTGGGCTTAACTTATCTTGGTCAATGGCACCACCATTTACCCAGTTGTTCTGTCCAAATGCACAGAAACCATTATTGATCCTTCTTTCCTCATCTCAACCCATAATTCAGATCTGTCGGTTTCACCTCAAAATTTCAAAATGTATATTGGATGTCAATATATCTTTAATTACGGTTAGACTGCTCCCAGACTAGATCTCAGTAACCATCTTTTCTTAGCAGTATCATGTTCCTCAATTGATTCCAGAATAGGCACTTCATACCTGACTACTCTTTGTCCATTATCCACCACCCTTCATTGCATCCTTTATAGTGCTTATCATTCTGTTTGAATATATCATGTGTTTTTTTCTTTATGTATCTTATTATTTTTGTCCTACTAGAATGTCAGCTCCATGAGAGCAGAGACCTAGTTCTGCCTCTATTGTCTAGAACAGGTCCTGATGCCTGAGATTCAGGATGTATTTACAGAATGAATAAATGACCAAATAAGAGAATCCTGACGATAAGAGAATACCTTAAAATTTTTCTGAACAGAGGAACCATATGATCAAAAATCCAATTTTGATGGGTCATTCTGGCATTGGGAAGACTGGAGATCGGAGGTAAGTATGGAGAGTATTGTAATGTCATGGGTAAGACATGCTGGTGGCCTTAGCTAAGGTAATGATGTAGAAATAGAAAGAAGGGTGGTAAATTTGTGGAAGGCTAATGAGACAGAATAAATGTGACTTAAATGGTTAGATATGACCAAATTAGGAAGAGGGATGGGGTTGGGTAGACTGCTGGGTTTTCAGCTAGGGGACCTTGTAGTGCTGACATAGGACTCATAAAAAAGTTGCTTTTTGCTACTTTCTTGCTTCTATTCTTGCTAAGATCTGCACCCACACTCCACTTTACAGATGTCTTGTAATGCAAACAGCACATGTCCTCCTTGTAAGGGACAAGGAATTAATGATTTTGCTAGAAGAGATAACATCTAAGGAAGGATGAGGTGAGAAGGATCAGATGAAGCCATCATATGTGTATTCCAGACCATTGGAGCCAAATATCTTTACACCAAGGTCCCCTGGCTCCAAAACTAACACCTATGCCCTCATCTTTGTTCTGACCGGTTCTTAGATGCCTGAGGGGACACATACACCAGATTGCCGTCCTCAGTAAAACCTCCCCAGACTCCGAACAAAGACGAGACTCATGCTCTTCCTTTCTGAGTCTCCCAGAAGCTCCACCTGTCTCTGTATATCTTCAGGAAACTCTGCGGTCACTTCCTGCCATCTCCAGCTTGATTTCCATCCTACGGGAAGCCAAGGACCCTCTTGGCTGGTCTTGCAGGACCTCCTTGGGGTCCTTGGATCTGGCTTGCCAGCATCAGTGCTGATTCCTGAGATAAGGAATATAAAAAAACATGTTGGAGTATGGAAGATCCCATTATATACATCATCTTTGAAATATTTCTAGAATATTCTGTTAAAGATATTTAGAAACTGTTGAAAATAGAGGCTCTGAATATAAGAAGAATGGCTATAACTGGAGGTTCAACTTTGTGAGTCATTTGCTTAAATTGGGATGCTGACATTAGGCTAACCAAGTATGGAGTATGGAGAAGCAAGGATGAAAGAAGGCTAACTCCTAGGAACCACTAATATTTGAGAAGTGGACTGAGGGTGGTGATGTAATAAAAAGGACACTGAATGTTTTCTCTCAACAACATTTCAAATGATCCCTTTTCATGTACTCATTATTTCATTCAGATTGAACCTTTTTGAATATGCTCTGTGTTTTCTCACAGGCATTCTCCTGTTTATAATATAGTTTCCTTTCCCCGGAATGCTTCTCCATTTTTTACTGAATTAAATGGTGTCTGTTTCTTAATGCCCACTGTAAATATTTGCTTTAGCATTAAAACTTGCTCAGATTCCTCTTACACTGTACATTCTTTGTGAGAAAAGACAAGTCTCTTTCCACATTATTCTATGAACATAGCGAGTTTTCAATGAATATTTAATGAATAAACCTGTGGTAGATGCCTTAATGTCCCCAATTCTTTCCTCCTCCCTGTATCTGTGTTCTTTGATACTTTTTTTTGGGGGGGGGGCGAGAGTGAGAGAGAGTGAGAGAGCATGCACACAAGTGGGGAAGAGGCAGAGAGAGAAAGAGGGAGAGAGAGAGTCTTGAGCAGGCTCCATGCTTAGCTCAGAGCCTGGCACAGGGCTCGAGCTCACAAAGCATGAGATCATGCCCTGAGCCCAAATCAAGAGTTGGATGTTTAACCCACTGAGCCACTCCAGTGTCCCTGCCATCAAATTTTGTGATGCTTTTTCGCTCTGCCACTGGCCTCATCGATGTGACTTTCTTTGGCCAATGTTAGGCAGAAGTTAATGGTATGCCTCGTCCTCAAGAGACCTTGCATGCCTCTGCCTGGTCTGGGGCTCCTGAGAAGGAGGTCCCTGGGCCTGTTTGCTAATTGTTTGCTAATCCCAGAAAAAGGATAGCAGAAAAAGGATAGTGGAAAAACTTTGTGTCACTCTAGCCAAGACCAGTATAGATCAGTGGAGCCTGCAAAAACATGAGAAATAAACAATTTTTGTTGAATGACATTGAAGTGTCATGATTGTTTGTGATGATTTTATGGCAGCGATTTTAGAGCGATAATTTTATGGTAATAGCTAACATAATTTCAAAGTGGATTTTTTTAATAGAGAAGGAAAATGGTGTCTCTGCAACTTAAAAAAAAATGAGAATTACCCAATAACAAAGAATAGAGTCACCTATAATATTACATGAACAGACTTTTTAAACCAGCTTGCAATAACTAACATGTTCAAATGAGTGTTATCCTTCAGAGCCCTCCTCTTGTGAGAGACTATTCACTTATTTTAATCATGTTGCTGTAGGTTAAGGATTTCTCTTTGTGAATTACTTGCACAGTCAGTGTTTGAATCAGCAAGGAACATCTGGGTTATTTACTTCACACTCATATCTTGAGAATACAGAAAACCAAAGCTTCATTTTAAAGCTCATTAACACACTTGTGATATAACAATTGGATACTGATCCAGGCAGCTTTAACACCCTCAGCTTGATTAACAACTGACAACTGGCCCTGACCTCCCTTTTCTTAGAGCATTTACTTTAGAAAACTTGCAATTGTAAAGTCTTTCTTTGCTCCTTAGAGGTAGAGATTCTCAGCCTCTTGCCAGTTTTACAACCCAGAAATGTCTTTGTCAAGTACCTGAGAGCCATCCCTTTGGAATGGAATCACTGGGAAAGATAGCACTCCTATCTTTCCGTCTCTGTGAGAGGGTAGAAGCCTAATTTAGAGAAACACCAATTAGCAAACACAGATGGCCTGATCTCATTGACCAACCGCCCTCTTCAGTTCTCAGGTGCACTTTTACTAACTCACTTCAGCACTTTAAAACCCTGCCATCTTTTGTTCAATGTCTCTCTCCTACTGCGGTAATCTTGAGTAAGTCTTCCTTGCTTTTCCCTTCTTTTCCCTTTCACCCTCCTTCCCTCCCTCCCTCCCTCCCTCCCTCCCTCCCTCCCTCCCTCCCTTCCTTCCTTCCTTCCTTCCTTCCTTCCTTCCTTCCTTCCTTCCCCACTCTCTTTCTCTTCTTCCTCTCCTCCTCCTCCTTCTTCCTCTTCTTTGCATAACAATCTAACCTAATTTTCTCAAAACAAACCCAGCATGCATACCTTTTAAAAATTATTATTACTGTAACCAAACCCAACAGGAATAGTAAAATTGAAGTGACTTCATGCAAATTCTTTTTTTTTTTTAATTTTTTTTTCTACGTTTTTATTTATTTTTGGGACAGAGAGAGACAGAGCATGAACGGGGGAGGGGCAGAGAGAGAGGGAGACACAGAATCGGAAACAGGCTCCAGGCTCCGAGCCATCAGCCCAGAGCCTGACGCGGGGCTCGAACTCACGGACCGCGAGATCGTGACCTGGCTGAAGTCGGACGCTCAACCGACTGCGCCACCCAGGCGCCCCTTCATGCAAATTCTTATCTGAGCAGCTCTCAAACTTCAGCTTTCCTTTGCTCTCATTACTTTTGAGGATTTTAGGTTTAGTTTTTTTTTCTTAACACACTGAATTGGCACTTTAAGATTTGAAGGCACATACATCTTCAGGGAATGAACTTTTCTTCTTTCAATCCATCCTCTAAAATTTTACTAATGTTGAAGTAACATTCTTTCTCCATAGAGGCTTAAGATGTTTAAAAGTAAAATACAGGGATTTTTTTTTTCAATGTAACTCTGACATAAAGTATATTTTGTATTCCTTTTGAGTATGCTATCACACAACATCGGTAGTGAAATATTTGAGGTAGGCAATTATGTTCCCTTAGAGGGATCTCTCTTAAAGATGCCACAATCAATCATCATTATCAGTAACAACAAAAACAACAGGGAGGGGCGCGTGGGTGGTTCAGCTGGCTGAGCATCCAGACTCTTGATTTCTGCTCAAGTCATGATCTCGTGGTTAGCGGGGGTTTTGGGTTGACAGCATGGAGCCTGCTTGGGATTCTCTCTCTCTTCCTCTCTCTGCCCTGCCCTTGCTTGTTCTCCCCCTCTCCCTCTCCCTCTCCTTTTTTTCTCTCTCTCAAAACAAATACATAAACATAAAAAAAAAGACAGGAATCAAAATTATCTTTGATAAAAGTACCATTGGAACTTCTGAGGCTTTTTGAAGGAAATTTCGAGATTCTCAAGGTTTGTTTCCATTGACTATATTAATTTTAATTAATCATTTGGAGCCAGCTTTAAAGTGTTTCCACAACTGTGTAAACAGTTGCCTTTTTTGAGGCCAGTTTTTTTTTTTTTTTTTTTTTTTTTTAATAATGTGAGGGAGAGAACAGAGATTTTTCTGGGTCTAAATTAATCGCAAGCTGAGGAGAGAAATAAACTAAGGTTTAAAAAATTGCTTTTATAAGACAGAAAGATATTCATAAATGGCAGGCAATATTAACTTTTTTTTAGATAAAATATAAAGGGAAGAGAGCATCTTTTTCATAGAAACATACAAAAAGGAGGAATAGTGGAGAAGAGAGAAGTTTCTTATATATCTAATGAATCTCGAATACTTGTTAAGCACAGGTATGAGGCCTTCTGCATTGATCACTAAGCTGCACCTGGTAAGTTAATTTTACTTTTTGAATCATAATTTGGGACACTTATCCTGGTAGTTATACATCAATGCAGAGAGGACAGTAATTAATTGCTTATTATATACTGAAACCGGTTTTAAAATCTTTCTGGTATGACTGTAGTGAGCTGAAGTTCGGCTACTCCATAAGGAAACAATAGAGTAAAAGTGTCACACGGTGTGGTCGTAGAATTGGGAAGAAATCAGAGATTGGGGGAAAATATGAGTGCCAAACAGTAAAATTAGAAGGAAATGATCTTGGTAGAAGAGAGGGAATAAGTTAAACACCTTGCTAGCGTTTCTATGGCAGTGTCAGCAGGTGGCGATAGTGTGCTTCTGATAGATGACAGTAGGTTGTAAAAGCTGAGGTTTGATGGGTAATGCAGATCTGCTCTCTGCAGGGTTTCTAGAGATGGAAAAAATATGCAGTCTAGTAAAAATCGGAGATATATACCTCTTTTAGTATATATGTATTAAAAACATGCACATAGAGATAACCATTTGTATCTGTAATTACAAACGCAGTCATGAGTTATTTCTAAAGAAAAGTGCCTAATAATAAAAGGGTGTACTTAAAATCACCTAATGTAAGTTAAAAACAACAACAACAACAACAACTTCCAAACCTCAGTTTTCTTAAGTTTCTTTTAAGTTCTAGACTAATCTATCTGCCAAGGGCCACAGTATTTTGTAGGTAGATAATTAAGAAAATTAACAGGGTGCTATGGAGCTGGGCTCCTCAAATTTGAACATGATGCACATCACCCAAGGATCTTGTAAACTGTAGATTTTGATTCAGTATATCTGGGTGCACCCTGAGAATCTGCATTCCTAACAAGTTCCCCAGTGATGCTGATGCGGTCAGTCCTCATACTACACTTCCAATAGCAAGACTATTGAGGAATTCATATCAGACGCACGTCTAGCCTGGGTAATCTTTAATTAGCTCTGTGACCTTGGCAAGGGCATTTCATCACTTCGATTCTCTAATAATGAAACGACAAAAAAAGTAATCTCTCTTCTGTTTTTTGTTTATAGCAACTATCTTAGAATCCTATAAAATCCTGAATCATCTACCAAAGAAAACATTCAGTTATATTTTACATGTATTCAGATAATAAGTTGAGCATGTGGACTTGAAAATTTTAGACCATGCCTCACACGTGAAAATAAAATTATTGGCTAAGTGTGTAAAGTTTATTTAATTCAGATCGTATTTTCTGGGTTAACTCTTAACCCAAAGACACCATTAAAATATGAAGTAAGTGCCGTGAAAGGTATCTAAAATGAAAGCATTAACAGCAACTCTGAAAGCCGGGTAAAGTACTTCCCTAGAAGAAAGAATGAAAAAAACAACAATTCTAAATAATGTCACTATGATTTTAAGTAGCGCCCCAAGATGGAATGAGAAAGCAATCGTTACTCATTTAATTATGTGATTATAATAATAAATTAAGATCCCAATGGGAATATAGAGATCAGTACAGAAAGCTTACTTGGTGCCTGTGACGTCAGGGGGTGGAGCTAGCGCTGGGCTGACCAAACTCTACTCTTTAGGTCAAGTCTCCCGGCTAGTTTGATACCTGATCTCTTGTTTGACCAGAGAAAAAGTTTCCTGATGCATACTGCTTGTCCATATGTGTCTCAGCAGCAGGACACCAACTAACAGCAGTTTTATTTGATTGGGCATTTGTTACTTCGGTAATTAATGCTTGCGTGTTAAACAACGGAGTAGCTTCAATAAATGGCTTCTCAGACCGGCAGGCAGAATGAAGCAGGATGCATCCACAGGCTTCTATCCAGAAGGGCGGTATTCAGTCGTCCAGTCGTTCAAGTATTGTTTTCTCTTCTCTTAGTGGTAACTTTGGAAGTTCATTTCCTAAGGTCTTATTCTAGTACCAGTTTAGTGACCTGGGTTTGGGCAAGTTATTGCCATGTCTCCAAACCTCAGTTTCCTTGTCTTTAAAATGCAAATATTGGCAGAGCATAACTTTATAGGGTTGCTGAGGAGATTAAGTGAGATAAGATAATGGAAACACAGTTCTGTATGGTGAGCCATCAATGCACTGGCTGCTATTGTTACTTTTGCCGTTCTTGTTTTGAGCAGCTCTTATTTCTGGGTTGGAGGAATGGATGCTAGAGCATTTCTGATCTCTCAGGTTGTGGTTACTTTGGGACGACACTGACATCGATAGCCACCAATAGCCAGAATTCAACTGTCAGCTGTGGACCATTAATACAGTTTCATGGCTTTAGCCTTGTTTTAAAGTCGTATTTTTCCTGTAGTTATCATTTTAATCTTTGGCAAAGATTTCATCCTCTCTCTTTTTTTTTAATTCTTTTTTGGTGTTTATTTATTTTTATGACAGAGAGAGACAGAGCGTGAGCCAGGTGGGGCAGAAAGAGAGGGAGACACAGAATCTGAAGCAGGCTCTAGGCTCTGAGCTGTCAACACAGAGCTCATTGTGGGGCTTGAGTTCACAAACCGTGAGATCATGACCTGAGCCCAAGTTGGACGCTTAACTAACAGCCACCCAGGCACCCCAAGATTTCATCCTCTCTTAACATGGAGTCATGTTAACTGGTTAATTACTCTAACTCTTCAGGTGATTTAGTAAATATTTTTAATATTTTGGATCATCGTCATTACTAATAACTTGTGCAGTTTTGTTAAGAAAGCAGTAACTATCGCTTGCGTTTTTCACATTGACCTTTAAAAAGCATGAAAGCTGAATTTTTCTATAGATAAATTCTCCTAAAGGTCAATCTAAATATAAAAGTGCAGGTGCACTTAGTGAGTTTCATATATTCTGTATGCTTCACCAGAGCTATCTTTTGAAAGGCACACAGCAATTCCATAAGGTAGGTAGGTAGACATTGTCATCCGCATTCCATGAATGAGGAATTAGGTTTAAAATGCTGCTTCAGTTATTCGTCCACAGTCATGCAATTTACAAGCAGCAGAGAGGAATGCCAGGCCCAGCCCTCATTATTCCACATCAAGTACTCTTTTCAAAACACAAAGAATCTTTGAACTCAGCTGTAGGGTCTGGCGGTGCGCTACAAGGGGATGCTGTGTTCGACTCTGAGCAGGTATATTAGTCTGTACTATGGAGTAATTAATTGCAAGTTGTGAAAATTATAAATCTGAGAAGTGCTGTCGATAGGAGGAGCAGACTCTTGGTGCAGATGGTGAATTGGAGGTGGGGCGAGTGTCAGACAAGGGCTCCAGGTTTCCTTGCTCTACAGATGAGCAACTGAGGTCCTGACAGATAAAACCGCTAAGACCCCACTTAGGGAGGCAGTGGACAGACCAGCTCTGAGACTTACATCTCCCCACCCTAAGTTGCAGGTTTTTCACTTGATGTCTTCATGTAAATTAGTATTTTCAGATAGCCTAGTCATTTTAAAATCAGGTAACTATTTTTCTCAGATACATGAAACACCAGAAGGCGCCTGGGTGGTGGCTCAGTCAGTTAAGCCTCTGACATTGGCTCAGGTCATGATCTCATGGTTTGTGAGTTCAATCCCCACGTTGGGCTCTGTGCTGACAGCTTGGAGCCTGGTGCCGGCTTCCGATTCTGTGTCTCCCTTTCTCTCTGTCCCTTCCCTTCTCATGCTTTGTCTCTCTCAAAAATAAGTAAACATTGGGGCGCCTGGGTGGCTCAGTCGGTTGAGCGGCCGACTTCAGCTCAGGTCACGATCTCTCACTCTGAGTTCGAGCCCCGTGTCCGGCTCTGTGCTGACCACTCAGAGCCTGGAGCCTGCTTCCGATTCTGTGTCTCCCTCTCTCTCTGCCCCTCCCCTGCTCATGCTCTGTGTCTCTCTCTGTCAAAAATAAATAAACATAAAAAAAAGTAAACATTTAAAAAATTAAAAAAAAAAAAAAACTACAGAAAAGGAAGTCCTTTTCCCCAAGGAAAGGACATAAAGAGTAAGTAAAATATTTAAGAATTGCTATACTGAAGTGAATTTTTGTTGTATGTTAGTGTATATATTGATGCCACT
>NW_024412376.1:132255096-132323344 GCF_014898765.1 Herpailurus yagouaroundi | reverse complement strand
ATATATATATATATGTATATATATATATATATATATATATATATATACACACACACACATATACAGATAGAAAAAGAAATAGATGGGGTGCCTGGGTGGCTTGGTCAGTTAAGTGTCTGACTTTGGCTCAGGTTGTGATCTCACGGCTCATGGGTTCGAGCCCCGCATTAGACTCTGTGCTGACAACTCAGAGCCTAGAGCCTGCTTCCCGTTCTGTGTTTCCCTGTCTCTCTGCCCCTCCCCTACTCCCACCCTTTCTTTCTCTCTCTCAAAAATAAGTAAACACTAAAAGGGAAAGAAAAAGAACAAGGAAAAGAAAAAGAAAAAGATGTTGGGGCACCTGAGTGACTCATTTGGTTAAGCATTTGACTCTTGATTTCTGCTCAGGTCATGATCCTAGGGTCATGGGATTGAGCCGGCATCAGGCTCCATGCTGAGTGTGGAGCCTCCTTGGGATTCTCTCTCTCTCCCCCCCACCCCCCAAATAAAAATAGAATAAAAAAAATAGATGCTAATCATATAAAATTGAAGCCTCTTACCCAGGGCCTGTCATTCAAATTCTTCCTGGCATCAGGCATGATCTCAAGGTAGAAGTCACTAGTTGTGCCTACGACACCTAAGATATGACCATCAGGGAAAATAGCCTTGGAAAAAGGTGATCAAAGTAACAGGATTTTTCAGAGACTGTATCTTTTATCCGCATTTATTGGCCCCCATATGGGACTGGGAGTCAAATCTATCTCTAACCATCTAGGAACTACTAACTGATACACGGTACTCATCCGTTAAAGGCTAGTTCCATTTAAGGAGAATTATTAAGGGGATGAATTGGTTCCACAATTAAAGTATAAAATGGAGCGTTTCCCAGAAGATTCAGTCATATCCACTTCCAGGTAATGAACTGTTAGTATGGGGGAAGCAGAATGGAGAATTAGATGTATCGGGTCACCCTGCAGTCAGGCTTAGGGCTGGCCTATGAACTTGATTTTCCAATTTAGGGTTGATAAACATGAACTTCAGGTCGACTCCATCATCTCATGGACCTCTCTAATTCTTGGAAGTAAAGAAGCCATGTGCACGTTCGAAATGGAAGGCTATTCCTTGGGGCTTCTGAGGCCTAACTGTCCTTGGGAATGTGGCTGCCCTACACTGCAGAGTGTCCTTGAGGGGTGTGGCAGTCTTTAAGGAGACGTCTCAGAGTTAAGCAGAGTCTCTTATACTGATGTTTTAGTATTAAACCAGCTATTGTCAAACTTTCAACCCTAAGAGCTCCTTTTTGTTGATTTTCCTCTAATGGACCATAAGTTTCCATTTTTACTTTTTTTGCTTTATTGTACTTATTAAGGGTAAACCATTAGCTACCACATGGTTATCATTCAGATGCATAGAATCACTAATTAGAATTTCTGAGATAACTAAGGTAATTTGTGGTACCATACTGAGCTATCAACATTTTTGACAAATCAAAACAAAATAAAAAGACAAAAAACAAAAAACTAAAACTTTCTGGGTGTTTTTTTTTTTTAATTAATGTGTGGAGTTTAATATAAGACTAACTTCACTATTTTTGAAAATGTTGAATTGAGCACCTCATGTTTAATTGAAATGTCTTTTGTGGGAAATCACTAGGTTAAGTTTTATGAGTTTGTCTCCTTTCCTTCTTCCCTCTCTCTTTTCCTTCCTTCCCGCCTTCCTGCCTTTCTGCCTTCCTTCTTTCTTCTAAGCTTTAAAAGTAGGCATGGAAACATTTAATGAGTATATATTTGCTTAACTCCTATTATATACAACATCACTGTAGCAGTCAGAGATCTAGCAGAAAACAGAATTCCACTTAGATTGACCAGGCAAGGACATTTTAACAAAGGGACACCTTCCAGAGATGTGGGCATGGTTAATGGGATTGGTAAGGGATGTTGAGGTACCTGGAGACCAGCAATAGTAAGAGGCCATTACTACGCCGCCCCCTGCCTGCCACCAAGCATGAAAGTATCAGAGGGAGAAGTAGTGATAAGGGGCTCTGTAAAATTTGGAACTATAAAAGAGGGCCTCTTGGCAAGAGCTTTTCTTCTGGAGGGATACTGAGATTGTAAGAAATATGGTGCCAAAGCAGGGAAGGAGTGAAGAAGAGATTCCTGTACTCTCCACTCCAGTTCTCCAATTCCACTTCTTGGATGGGCTTTACATACCCTAAGAAAGATCATAGCATTCTACGAAAACCTTGTTTGGTGTTTGCACAATTTAATGTATAGGGATGGAATGGTCAAATATTACTAAACGCATACAGAAATTTAGGTCCTGACTTGGTCTTGGGAAATCAAATCAATTTAGTTCTGAGGACCATACAATGATGAATGCACTTCTGGTGTTGAGTGGAGAAACATATTCCTGCATTAGCAATTTCACTGGAGTCATATCAAGTATTCTGTCTCCTAGAATAGCAAGATTTACTTATACTACTTTTTTCTTAGAGGGAAACAGCAGAATGTTCCCAAAATATTTCCACAAAGGATATTAGCTCCAGATTTGTATTCTTCTTCCCCAGAAACATGAAAGATGCAATTATATGTAAGTGATCATAGGTTGTTAGATTCTAAACTCTACCCAGCATGCTCTGTAAGAAATGAGAGACAATTTTCATAATCCTCAGCTCAATGACCAGTTTCATTTCTGTCTAATCATCAGTCTTTAGTGTCTCATACATGTCTCACATACGAGGTAATAATCCAAAAGCTAAAGGGATCCTTAGTCATTACTGTGGAGTATAATATTCTGATCAACTGTTGTCATTCCACATAAAATATGTGTATTGTTTTCAGTCTCTTATTAAATTAGCTCTACACCATTCCATTTTAGAGGCATCTAGACAATATAAAATAATATGGCTCTCTAGTTATTCTGCTAAGGAGTCAACTCTGAACTTGACAGTCATTGGGCTGACAAGCCAAGATTTCTTCCTCACATTTAGCATAGAATGAATCAGTTCTTTTAGTGCTCACTTCACTGCCTAAGTGTGGCCCGATGGAGCAGCGGCCATTGGGAGGCTGGAGAGGAGAAGGCTTTGGCAAACAACAAGACTAACAAGACAAACAAACAAACAAAACCCCAGGACACAAATATCTTTTGGTAAAATTATACTTTTTTTTTTTTCATTTTCATGTGTTCTCCAAGTTTTTTCATGAAAAAAAAAAATGTAACAGCACTCAACACAATTCTGTTGGATTCTGTACTTGGCTCTTCACTAAAACAGGGAAATTTTTTGTTGTCTGTGTTTAGTGATTAGATTACCTTCACCAATCTCCTCGCTTCTTATCTGGCTCCACTCTCACCCAAAGGCCGTATTTTATAGTTATGCTTAATTACTTAACATTTTCTTGGGTACGTGGTTAGTTTTTAAGGTTAAAAAAAGCAAAATGGCTTCATTTTAAGAGACAAAATGATCAGCTTTATTAATTAATTAGTTTACCTTACTAATTATACCTTCTGTATAATAACAAGCTACTTAATCTCTATAGGTCTCAGTGTCCTCTTATGTAGATGGGGGATAAAATAATTATCTGTGTTGTAAAAAGTAAACAAGACAGCATATGTACATTGCCTAGCACAGTGACTGGCACATAATCGGTGCCCAATTAATGTTCCTATTATTTTCGTTCACCTTATGTAATAACCAATAGCTCTGTAATCTAAAAAGCAATTCTTTAATGCAAGCGTGTATAAAAAGCCACCAAGAATAATAGTCTGTAAGAGCTTGAAACTAGAATATATTCAGCAGTAGTTCATTTAGACTGGCAGTAGAATCAGGTAACCAGAAGACCATAGTATCCGGATCACCATGAAAGATAGAAGTCCTGGTTAATGTGTCTATTTTAATAATCACTATCATTAGAAATGGATGATAGTATAATTTGTCTTGGAGACATCCTGATATACATATATGGAGGGGTGATCCGAAGAGAGAAGATACAGGCGGTACAAAAATGGAAACTTCCTTACCTTTGTATATTTGATCACAGACTTATAAATATTCTGTCTACATTAATCCCAACCCTCTGACCTTCACAAAAGTTATTTTGTGGTATCCAAGAATATTGACTTACAAATGTGCTGTTATTGCAACTGGAGATCAGCCAAAGGCCGTTCATAAAGGATTTTCTTGTCATGAGGGAGCAGCTGAGTTCTTTTTATTTCCCACACACTAATATCTCTATTACAGTAGTGAATATTCATCATTTTATACATTTATTCAACACATAGGTATTGAAAAACTACTAAATGAAGGCACAGTATTAGGCTTTGGAGACACAGAGATTTAGTATAGCGTGAAGTCTTTTTCTTCAAAGATCTCTTATCCTAGCAGTGAAGACAGACTAGTACAACAAAAATGATAACTTACTGCCTAATAACACCTAGATCATTCTGCACACGCACATCATAACTAAAGATTATTGAGCATTTACTCTTTGTCAGGTATTCATAACTTCTGAGCCTCACAACAACTGTCCCCATTTTGCAGGGGGAGAAAATGAGATAAAGAGATGCAAAGTCACTTACCCAAGGTCATATAATTACAAAAAAGCCCAACCCAGATTTTATCCTTTATTGTTGTTTGACTCTAACAGGGATGAATATATGGAAATTAGACACTACAGAAAGGAGACTGATTTGGGCTGATAAAGGGTTTATTTCCTGTAGTGACAAAGATACTCTGTATTTTGCCTAAATCTTACTTTTTTTTTTTTTTTTTTTTGGTAGTGAAGCCTGAACTAGAAAGGTGAAAACTAACAGGCTCATTAAAGGCTGTCACTGCAGTTCAGGAATGAGGTGACAGGGACTTGAACTGGATCTGTTGGAGAGGAGAAGGTGGATCACAGATGCCTAGTAGGTAGAACTCACTCACTACATGTGGTGAGTAGTTAGGTGTGGGGAAAGGGGGGTCAATGCAGAGTGTGTGTGATCCAGAAGACAAAGAAATTTGGAATGACTTATGTTTCAGATTTGGGAGACAAGTTGCTTTCAACAAAAATTAGGAGTCTACAAAGAAGAACAATAGAGCTATTTTGGGGTGGGGGAGAGGGAGAGGAGGTAAGGAAGTGAAAAAAGGAGAACTATTTTCTCTTCTCTCTTTCCTTCTTCCCTCTCCCTCCATTTCTTCCTCCCATCTTTCCTTCCTTCCTTCCTTCCCTCCCTCCCCATTATAACTTATTTACTTGATTTCTTTTCAACTGAGTATATTAATCAACATTTTTGAGATGCTTGACATCATTAAAAACCTCCTTCTGTTGCTCTGTTTGAACAATATGTTGAATAATATGTTTTCTACTGAAAATATGTTGAACATATTTTCTCTGGGGTAAAGGAAAACATGGCTTCAAATCCTATGTTACTTTGATTCTTTTTTAATGATGAACTTGACTCAGGCCACGTCTCTGAGCAGATTGAAAAAAAAAATTGCACATATTTGAGTTTGGACTGACAACCTCTCACAGCTACCTTTTTGTGTGTTGGAGAAAATCTCACTTTAACTGAAAGAATACTAAGAATACATGACAATCATGTCCAAGATATTTTGGTAACTGAATCTCAGTTATAGCCTGTACCGTCATTTCATATAACCGTCTCTTCCACCACAAAGATGTTCTAATCAATATATTATCGATTTATTACATTTTCATTCTGATTACTCCCCCTTACCGGGGGGGGGCCCACCCCACAAAGATCTTTGTGATCTTTGTGATTTGTGACCTTTGAGTGACTACACTAGCCAGTGAAATAATAAAACACGAAACCAAGGTACCTTACGTTTTGTTTGCAAAATCAGCAGTACCCGGGTTGCTAAAATCCAGCTATCTTATTCTCCACAGACTTTTCAAGAAGTAGCATCAATTTGTTTTCTGACGGAATTGACTGACAATTTCTTCTTTTATTTTGTTCCTTGAATTGATTAGTTTTATTGAATTGACTGGCTCGCCCATCAGCCGAGATTCCATTCATAAAACAAGAATTGTCTATACATGTATTAAACTAATTTATTTAGGGTACAAAGTAACTTCTTTTAGAGAAGAGATATTCTTGTTAAATAGCAGTTTCAAAAACCTCTTCCAAAACAGAGAGACCCCCTTAGGGAGAAAATAGCTAGGATAGAATTTTCATCTCTCTGTGTTGGGTTATAAAAATGAAAAAGAAGTTCATATAGCTTGTGTTGCATAACAAATGAGGTTTATGTAACCCAAATGTTCTCTGGCCTGACCAGCTTATGACTACCACACATCATAATAAATAATTCCAAATATCCAAATTTCTAAGGCATCATCCTTATGTGCTTGAATGACAGAAATTAGCATCTCTCAACATGTCCTCTAGCTATTTCTAAGAGCTCCACAGATAGCTGTCACATGAGTGCTCAGAAATAAGTCTCCCACATTATTCTGCCTCAGCCCCCAGACATGCTGCCACAATGCTGGCTTTGCTGATGATGGCTGTGGTGGTATCTCCACTCTCCAGGCACAGCTGTCCTTTGCCAATGACTGTGCTTGTCGCTACCACTCTACTCTTATGAAAGGGATCCAGCTCTCCTTTTCCGTTTCTAATTGGAAGCCTCGGTAAGATGCATTTGTAATTCTACATGTAAACGCAGAGTCCAAGCTCTAACTTTCAACTTGACCTCACTGAATATTCAGAGTAATAGAAATGACATACAGTTTACAGTGTGTATTACTGTAGGTTGATATGCTGAGAGACTATCAGCATATTCCTTTTTCTGGGCAAACCTTAGTCAATCTGCTGGTATCTGGTTTAGTTCTTTGGCACTCTCATAAACTTTAGATTAAACATATGATAGTTCTTGAAGTCTGGGTTATGCATTCTCTCTCAGTACAGCATGTGAGGGCCATGGGAAGGTCAGATCAAGTCATGCCATGCCAAGTTTAGGCCCCTTGGTTGACACAATCTCTCCTGCAGTGCAAAGTGAAGGAAAGATCTGTACTTCCCTATGGCGCTTTCCCCATCTCTATGCTCTATCTACCATGAGCAACTCTTTAAACAGACTCTATCTAATTCTGCAAGGACATGCACTAATAGACAGGCATGGAGAATTCAAACCATATGCAATAAAGAAGCATGTATTACATAAGGGAAATGATCAACAGATAATCAGATCTGGCTACCAATGACAAAGCACTACACAATGTTAGAATGAAATTGTCTCAAGTATTTTCATTTATGAAAAGAGCCTTTGACTAGTGTTTAATTGAAATGACCAATCAAATGATGTTTTTTTCCAAAAAAAATAATCTGAGAATGAAGTGAACAATTCATAGTCTTGAAATTTCATTCCCAGGCAACTACACCTATTTTTGAAATTATATCAAATTTTACTAATATTTAGCATATCCTATAAAGTCTGACAATATAACAGATAAATCATAATCTCCTTCTGAGGTGTGATTACAATTAGGATAGTGGGATTTTGGGGCATCTATGTAGCTAGTTGGTTAAGCATCAGACTTGGTTTCGACTCAGGTCATGATCTTATAGTTTGTGAGATCAAGCCCCATGTTGGACTCTGCCTCATTTCAGGCTCCGTGCTGACAGCATGGAGCCTGGTTGGGATTCTCTCTCTCACTGTCCCCTGCTTATTGTGCATTCTCTGTCTAAAAAAAAAAAAGAAAAGAAAAAAAAAGTGAAATTTTCTTAAAATATAAACTTACACACTGTTACTGTGATTTATAGCCCCCAGCATGTTGCCATAATGCTAGCTTTGCTGATAACACTTTCAAGAAATATGTGTTTGCTCTTTATCCATAGTTTCTGGCTCATAGCTCCCCAAATCTTAGAATTTCCTGATCAATAACAGCAACGGAAACATCTTTTGTTACAATATTTAGCCTCTTGCCTTCAGTCTGGGAAGGAGGGGAACTTCAGGATCATAAAAGTGAAATGGGTGTCTTGTTATAACAAGCCCTTCCCCATCACAATAGGATTTATGTTAATGAGGTGATTTTTGGAAAAAAAAAGCTAAGGATGGGGGCTGGTCACCAGAGGAACCAACCTTGAATAGAGGGTTGGAACTTTCAGCCCGATCGCCCAACCTCCAGGTTGACTCAATTACCCATGGCCAATGATTTAATCAATCATGCCTATATAATGAAGCTTCCATAAAAACCCAAAGAAGCAAGTTCAGAGAGCTCTGTATTGGTAATATGTGGAGATTTGGGAAGAGTGGCAAGCTCAGAGAGGACAAGGAAGCTGTGAACCTACTTCCCACATACCTTGTCCTATGCATCTCTTTCATCTGGATGTTCATCCATATTTTTTAGCATATCTTTTTATAACACTGTTAATCAGTAAGTAAAACGTTTCTCTGAGTTCTATGAGGCACTTTAGCAAAGTAATTGAACCCCAGGTGGGGTCACTGGAAACTCCAATCTATAGACCATCAATCAGAAGCACAGGTGATAACTTGGGCTTGCCACTGGCATCTGCAATGGGAGGGGGAAAGAATCTTATAGGGTGACTGGAATCTCCAGGTAGATAGTGTCAGAACTGAGTTGGATTGTAGGACACCTTGCTGGTATCTGGAACATTGCTTGGTTGGCAGTGTGGAGGGAAAATTCCTCCTGCATACATTGGAATTGGGTCTAGGGACCAAAATATACACATAATACATTTTTGATACATATTGAATAAAAAATACAAGCAAATATTAATTTTAATATATATTATTAGCATTACAACTATTCAGTGTTTACAAATTAGAGTATGTCCTAAGTATTTAATATAATCTAATATAACAAAACAAAATATTACTCTATTATTATCTAGGTAAGTATGTAATTCAAAGGCAATATATGTTTTTTCTGCTCTTGATTCAATGAGGAGGGATTTTCTCTATGTGCCTCTCCTCCTTTACTTACTACATCTCCTATGTAGGCTGTAAAATTTCTCAGTCATGTTAAATGTAAGTTACTTTGTTGACAGGTTAATGAATGGCCAGTGTGGGCTGGAGTTCTGAAGATCTGGCTTTGAAGGAGGACTTCAACTATCTCTATTTTGATCTTAATCTGTTTTTTCAAATTGATTAAGTTCTTCTTTTCAGCTTATCTTTCAACTCAGGCAAAAGACCCTGTGGGAAAGCATCCCATGATGGGAACCAAAACTACACACTCAAGCAATAGGGAATTCCCTGAGCCAGCAAGAACCAATGTAATTGACCCCAAGGCAACAATTCACCTGAACTTTATTTCCCAGCTACACAGACCCACCAGCCTTTGTCCCACATTTTCCCTATATGAACTTAGAAGTTAAATATCAGCGAGGATCATTCTGGATCCTAAGGTTGGCAGAAACTTCTAGAATAGAGGCAGCAATTCCAAAAATCTTCTGGTTTGTTGGTGCTAATTTCAGCAATTTGATAGAAGAAGATTTGATCAGGAAAATGAATGCCAATGACAGAAGATGAGCTTTCCCCCTCCCAAGCTTCCTGAGATGGGATTGGCTATCATTTTACTGCCATGCCTCATCTTTTCTTCTACTTCCTTTCCTCTTTGGAAGTTCAGGAGTTTTTTCTATTCTCACTTGATGGTTGGGAGTCTGGAATCAGGAGAAAAGCCAATCATGATACGTGTTATACACGAATCTGCATAACTCTACGGTATGCATCTCAGCATTTATTATATCTGATTTCTAAATTTGAGAAGAATAACTAGATATTCTTGCTCAATGCTATCATTCTTTCTCTTGGAGCAAATTTGCCTAAAAAGAGTGTGGAATACCACATGTGTACCATATAGGACTGTCCCAGTTTAGATCATCATGAATAAATGAGTAAGTCTTGGGGCACCTGAGTGGCTCAGTCGGTTGAGTGTCCAACTTCGGCTCAAGTCATGATCTCGCGGTTGACGAGTTTGAGCCCTGTGTTGGGCTCTGTGCTAACAGCTCAGAGCCTGGAGCCTGCTTCTGATTCTGTGTCTCCCTCTCTCTCTGCCTCTCTCACACTCATGCTCTGTCTCTCTCTGTTTCAAAAATAAAGATAAACATTAAAAAAGAATTTTTTTTTTTTTAATGAGTAAGTCTTTCAGATTTAAGACTCAGTATTGGCAAACTCATTTGGGAAATGGATTTAAAGTCATATTTCTCAACCTGGCCTCTTCTAGCAAGAAAAATGGTAGTTTGATTTCCTAATTTTCTTACTAAAAGATAAGTCTTATTACCAGTTTATTCAGAACCTGGGCAGGGAGTAAGGATAGCATTTACTGGGTTATTTCTCATTGTGATATTATTTATAACATATAATGTTATATATATGTTATATATATGTATATACATATATTATACTATAATTGAAAACAACCAACACAATTCAATATTTGGGAGACTAAGCATTCCTATTAGGGAGAGACAGGGGACAGGGATTAGTTTTGAAAGGTAAACTGTAGATGTATTTGAAGGTCTTTATGTTCAGGATAATGGATTTTAGTTTTGTTCTTTATGCAATAGAAAGCCATCAAAGATTTTTAAAAATGAAAGATGTGCTAAGATTTGCTTATTAGATCTCTACTACAGTAATATCGAATTCTGAGCTGGCTTTGGTTGTCTAGTACTAGGAAATTAGAGAAGACTACTATAATGCTCATGGGTGAGATGAGTGAAGTCTTAACAAGAACAAAGTGGACTGACTGTAGGTAGTTTAAAACTGCATTTAACACACTATTAGACAAGGCTTCTAAATAATCTCTTCGCATATTGTTTTCTTTGGGATCAGCCGCATTTCTTTTATTTAAAAAAAATATTTAAATTTGAGGATAGTTGACACACAGTGTTGCATTGGTTTCAGGATATGTAACATAGTGATTGAACATCTCTATACATTATGCTCTGCCTGCCACAATGTAGCTACCATCTATCACCATACAACACTATTATAATACCATTGACTATATTCTCCATGCTGCATCTTTCATTCTTATGACTTATTCATTCCATAACTGGAAGCCTCATCTCCCAATCCCATTCACTCATTTTGCCTATCTCCCCACCTGTCTTCCCTCTGGTAACCACCATTTTGTTCTCTCTATTTATAAGTCTGATTCTTCAACCTCACTTATGTTTCATTTTTTTACACTGGTTGAAAATCTGTGCAGAGAATTATAACTGCATTTAAAAAAAATAACTGTTGAAATTACAGTATTAGTTCACAAAGAATAACAATATAATCAATAAGTAACTATTAAAAAACAAGAGTGGTTCAATTTGGTCATTTAAGTAAAGGTAACCATCATTTTTTTTTTTTTTAAACAGTTGACTCCACACCCCTTATGGGCTTGAACTCATGACCCTGGGATCAAGAGTCGCATGCCTTACCAACTGAGCCAACCAGGCACTGCACGGTAACCATCATTTTATTTACATGTGAAATATTTATTCCATGTAAAGACTAATGGCAATTTTTATTTTTATTTATGTATTTGTTTTAAGAATTTTTAATGTTTATTTATTTTTGAGAGAGAAAGAGAGAGAGTGAGCAGGGGAGGGGCAGACAGAGAAGAAAACACAGAATCCGAAGCAGGCTCTAGGATCTGAGCTGTAGGCACAACTACGAACCACAAGATCATGACCTTGTGGGACCCAAGGAATTTAACAAAAATCCCCTACCCCTGGACAAGCAGAGCAAGACTAACTCCATTTTGTGCTACACCCACCATCTCATGCATAACCCCCACATGACCTACTTATTGCTTAAGACACTCCCCCACCCTAGTCAAGCCGCTGAGCACACCCTTACTGGAAACCGGAATTTAGGAATGCGGAACCCCTAACTGCCAAAGAATGTAAACCCCGCCTTTTGCCCGCCAAACTTGCACGCCATTTCTGACCAGAGCGATAGGCTAGTTCAAACAGTTACTATAGGGTAAATTGTAATTCAATTGGCCACCTGCGTGTGGACTGACATGACTATGCAACTTTCTGTGTGTGTTACAATCTCATTGGCCGCTGGCCCCTATAAAACTGCTACGCCTCTTAACCTAGGGGCCAAGTCCCTGCTCCGCTGTGTATGCTCGGGTATACTTGGGCCCAAGCTCGAGCTTGCAAATAAACCCTTGTGCGTTTGCATTGGTATCGGCTCCTTGGTGGTCTCTTGGATTCGAAATCGGGGGCATTACAACCTGAGCCGAAGTCAGAAGCTTAACTGACTGAGCCACCCAGGTGCCCTTGAGAGTAATGGTGATTTTTATGTGATATACTTAGATATATTATTTTTTTATTTTAATCCTAATAGAATTGTCCATTTTTGAACTTTTCATTTAGTTCACTGTAGAGCTTACCTTCTATACCTAAACTGAGCATCACCAAAGACAACTGTTACCTAGAGTATTATGTCTTGAAAATTATTAATGTAGAGCTGAGTATCATTGATAAATGAGAGTTACTTATCAGCATTTGCCATATAGTGAAATATGAAATTGACCAGTGTAATTTTTCAAAAGCAATTAGTTGTCTAAGTTGAAGATAAGGGATTAAATAGAAAATATTTCTAAAGCAAACTAAGGTAAATTAAACATTACACATTTAAAAGTTTAAACATGACACTTGCAAGCTAACATTACCTTGCAGCATGGTGATGAATGTCAGCGTGCTTCTTCCAGGTAAACAGAAAAAGTTCAGTATTACAATGACAGCTACAGGTCTTAAATAATTGCCTTGAAACATTAGATGATAAGGTATTCCAGTTGTTCCATGTTTCTTTGCTGCAAAAAAAGGACAGTGAATAAACCATGCCATTCAAGGTCTATTTAAACTGCAACAGACTAACCAGAAAATGTCAAGCAATCAAGATGATATGAGTTTTGTCCTCTGAAATCATGGATTTTTTTTTCCAAACTAAAATGAAGTTATATTTTTACCATGACAAACCAATTGAATAGTTAAACATTGGTAAGAACTGATTGCTTTGATTCATCGTGGCCTCTAATTAGCTTGAATTATAACTTTCATTGATTTGACTGATAAGCAGATAGTATAGCGCCATAAAGAAACATCTTCAGGGCACCTGGGTGGCTCAGTTGGTTAAGCATCCGACTTCAGCTCAGGTCGTGATCTCACAGTTCGTGGTTCGAACCCTGCATTGGGCTCTGTGCTGACCGCTCAGAGCCTGGAGCCTGCTTTGGATTCTGTGTCTCCTCTCTCTCTCTGCCCCTCATGTCTGTCTCTCTGTCAAGAATGAATAAACATTAAAAAAAATTAAAAAAAAAAGAAATATGTTCTTCTTCCTATGTGCAGAAATTGATGAAATTTTAGTGGGGTTTAAAAAAATATTTGTCGAACATCACTATGTGGTGTACTTTGTGCTGTGTACTGCTGCTTTATGAAGTGAAAGGAACAAAACATGAACTAATAACCACAATCACTGGTCCAGATAGTGTGTTAACATCATAACATCAAACATAAATGTACTAAAGCTAAATGCAAAACTCTCAGGAAAAAGGGTAATATCTACTTTTGTATTAGTAACTATTTCACATATAGATATATCCTGAGCAGAACGGGCAGAAAGTGTAAAAGCAAGTAAGTGTAATGGCAAGAACATTGGTGTCTTGGGCATTAATTTGGAGGTCATGAGACTAGAGAGGTAGTCAAACACTGGCTCATAAAAGTTCTAAAATTTGTTCTAAATCTTACAGGTAACAGGAAGTCAATGACTGTTTTCAACAGAGGAATAGTTTGACTATTTTTGTTTCAGAAAGATTTGCTTTGAAGGCAGTTTAGAGAATGGATTTTAATGGTGACAGATATTCCATGAGACCAGTTAGAAAGTAATAGTAACATTCTACCGTGTAGACTGTTTTGGTTCGTTGGCTGTGGACATGAGAACAAAGGAAATCTTGCGAATAACAACCACATTCCAACTTGAGTCATTGAGTAGATGGTCATGTTAAACTCCAGGATAAAGAATATGGGAAGTTTTCTTGAGATCCAATAAGGAGTTATTTTAGACACAATTGAGTATAAAATTGCTTCGGGATGTTCCGAGAGGTAGTAAGTAGTTTACTTAATGAACTCAGGGTAAAGGTAGAGCTTTCTATACATATTTTGCAGACATTAGCATACATATTATTGCTACAACCTTTAGTCAGGGCAAGTTAATTTGGAGATAATATTTGGAATGTGAAGAAGAGTACAATTGTTGCAAACTCTTACACTGAAGGAGTGGGCAGATAAAGAGCACATAATCAAGGAAATTAAAGAAGAATAATCAGAAAGTAGGAATGAAAACCAAGAAGAGCATCATGAAAAGAAAGGCAGTGTTTTTTTTTATAAAGTTTTATTTTTATTTTTATTTTTTATTTTGAGATAAAGAGAGAAAGAGTGAGGAAGGGGCAGAGAGAAGAGGGAGAGAGAGAATCCCAAGCAGGCTCCACACTGTCAGTGCAGAGCCAGACTTAAGGCTCAAATCCATTAACTGTGAGATCATCACTGGAGCCAAAATCCAGAGTCAGATGTTTAGCTGACTAAGCCACCCAGATGCCCCTGGTTTTTTTTTTTTTTAATGTTTATTTATTTTTGCGAGAGAGAAAGTGTGAGGGGGGAGGGGCAGAGAGAGAGGGAGACACAGAATCCGAAGCAGGCTCCATGCCCTGAGTGGTCAGCACAAAGCCCGACGTGGGCCTTGAACCCATGAACTGTGAGATCATGACCTGAGCTGAAGTCGGACGCTTAACTGAAAGAGCCACCCAGGCACGCCTTTTTTTTGTTTTTGTTTTTGTTTTTTTTAAGGAGTAAGAACTATAAAAATGCCATAAAATATTCAGCTATAATGAGAACTAAAAAGTATAAAAGGGTTTATAGAAAATCATGCCCATAATGAGAGCAACCTCAAAAAAGATGTAGAAACAGAAAACACAGTCCAATCATGGAAAATTCAGTGTGGAATGACAGAAGAGAGATAGGACGTCACCCACAGGGAGACAGATTCTAAGTAAGATACTTGAGTCTTAAAGAAAAACCTGTACAAATAGCAATAAGCGATGTCCAACATTAGCCAGGTAAAATATTTCTTAATTTTCTGCTTTTCAATATTCCAGATTTTAAAGTAAAAGCAAAGACAAGTAAAGAAAAAGTGTGATTGGAAATGTTCTCATAGAATGTTATTTTGGAGGTGGTACGGTAAAAGGGTTCAGTAACCTCAGTTCAAATTATGCTCTTTCCCTTGCTAGTTTCTTGATCCCAGCCAGTAAATAAATCCCCTCTGCCTCAGTTTTCTCATCTGTAATATGAGTACATGAATGGGTTTATGTCAATAATAAATTAGCATATATTTATGTGGGTATATATATGTGTGTGTGTGTGTGTGTGTGTGTATAGAGAGAGAGAGAGTCCTGGTCCTGACACAGGAGTGCTTAATAAAGGTTACCTTTATTATCCGTCTAGTAAAATATATGTCAAAATATGTATAGGCCAGTGAAGATTTTAAGTAGCTCCATAGTGATCCTGAAATTTTGTCACATGATAAGCATACCACAAATTCTGTTTTTTTTTTTCCTTTTTTAAAGTTTCCCTTTACCACAGGTGGTATTAGATGGTGGCCATGGATTGTTAGAAGATATTAAACAGTACTCTTGTATATTACCCTTAATACAGTAAAAGTATTCCATATTTTCATCAAAGTCTTATAGTTGTTATTGTACAAATCTTTCATTTCTTTTGTTAAATTTGTTCTTAAGTATTTTATTGTTTTTAATGCTATTGAAAGAAAGGTTAGACTTTCTTTCTAATTACAATTTGGTACCTGGAATTGGCTATTTAAAAAAAATTAATGTTTATTTATTTTTGACAGAGAGAGAGAGAGAGAGAGACAGAGCATGAGTGGGGGAGGGGCAGAAAAAGAGGGAGACACAGAATGTGAAATAGACTCCAGGCTCTGAGCTGTCAGCACAGAGCCCGATGTGGGGCTTGAACTCACAGACAGCAAGATGATGACCTGAACCAAAGTCGGACGCTCAACCGATTGAGCCACCCAGGTGCCCCTGGAATTGGCTATTAAGTGTGATTTCATGTAGATCTGAGATAGGTATGTCATCTGATTTTAAGGTACACAACAATATTTTTAATTGTTAAAATTCTCAATTGCCAATCGGTGAAAGAAAAAGAAACTGGAAATTGGAAAAGAAGGAAAAAGAAGTGGAGGAAAAGAAGAGCAAAGAAAGGAAGGCGAAAAAGAAAGAACAAAGGAAGGAAAAGAAGGGAAATACGTACATAGAGATCAACTATATTTTAATTTATTTTAATACATATGATAATACATAATACAGATTAGTTAGAAAAATCTACCAAATTCATAAAAGCTACTGTCTTAACAGTGATTGTGTTTGCCTGTTGGAACATATTTTTTTCTTCTTAAAATGTTTAGTTCTTTTTTGTATTTTCTATAATTAGAACTCATTTACTTTTAACTTGGAAAAACTTTAATTAGAAATATCATATGTGATATATTTTCTCTGCTTCCTATGTTGAATGCAAGTCTTAAACAGAATTAATTGTTGTGATGGTTTTGAACAAGCTAATTTAGGGCTTCTCAAAGGAGTCACCTCATCAAAGTCAATTTCACACTATCATTTGTAAGAAACATATTGGCTTTATACAGGGGGTATCATTTTCCAAAAGCCTATATCTTCCTTATATGACACAGCAGAAGTATTTCTAGTGTTTTGTCTAGTCTTACTTTAAATGATTTCATACTATTGATACTCTCAACTTCTCACTATGTAAGCTCTTACAATACTGTTGTGCTCAATTTTATCATGAATCACTTCCTATTTCACCAACTCTTCCATAAAATGCATTGATATCAATGGCTGAATGTTTAGAAAATCCAATTCCATATCTTATTTCCGAGGCCAGGATTTGAATAATTTCTTATGTAAAAAACAATAATGCAGGGGTGCCTGGGTGGCTCAGTCAGTTGAGCATCCAACTTTGGCTGAGGTCATGATCTCATGGTTTGTGAGTTCGAGCCCCATGTCGGGCTCTGTGCTGACAACTCAGAGCCTGGACGGAGCCTGCTTCGGATTCTGAGTCTCCCTGTCTCTCTGCCCCACCCCAGCTCATACTCTGTTTCTCATTCTCTCAAAAATAAATAAACATTAAAAAAATAAAAAAAAAACAATAATGCAGAATAAACATCTCTTGAAAAAGATGGCAAAAAATCAATATTTATTTAGCAATTGTCTGAGGTAATTAATATATGTTACATGCATTCCTCTCAAAAGCAGATCATGGATAAGGAGACAGAGCTTCAAGGAGGTTAAAGAACAATCGGTGATGGGGCCAGTACAACTCAGTAAGAATTAATGCCTTTTAATTTCTATCACATCTCAGTGCTTTCCACATTAGTTAAATCATACAAATGAAAAGAAATGTTATTTATAAAACCAAACAGAGAAGATTAAAAAAAACACAATTATTTTTAAGTCAAATGGGCACCAAGTGCTACCTTAAGCTGTGATATACATGTATGTATATGTGCACACACACACACACACACACACACACACACACACACACACACTTTCCCCATGGGAGTTCAACTCTAATCCATGATTCAATCCATTCAGGTACTCCCACTTCATCCAGTCTTAATTATTTTCCCTCCAAAGACTCATCAAATGGAACTGTGATAGACCCTGCTCATACTTTTTCCAGACATGCCCAATTCTGTCTGAATCACGTGTGGAACACAGTGAAAACTCTCAGGTCTGAAACCCTGATATACTTCATATGTCTTTTAAACCCTAAGCCAATTATGTTCTATGGGACTCTTCTGAAATAAGTTATAAAAGAAACGATTATTGTCATTCATTTTAGTTCATTCAGGTTAAAATAACTGCTGTCTATTCAACTGTGCTACGGCAAAGTTTCAGTGGAAAGAACCCAGATTGTTAATAAATTCAATTATTTTTGCTTTACTTTTGAGAGAATGATGGAGACAAAAATAATCTTTTTTAATAATTTATTTTAAAAGTAAGCCTTTCCAAAGATGTCCTTTTATCCATATTCCTTCAGGATAATTTTATTTATCATTTTGTTCTATTCTACAACAATAATGAATGTACAAAGGGGGACCCTACTTAATAAACCAAAGAATAACTATTTTACACTTATTGTATAGAACTCAGGAAAATACAATCTTCCAACATTTTCAACATGAATCAAACAAGTTTTCTACGAAACACAATTAATGAGAAAATAGTCTTCATAGAACACCCCATTTCCAATGCCTTTTATTGGATAACTCTGTGCTAGAATTTTCTCACCTATCCTTTTTTCTTATTTCTGTGTAGTGACAAAAATACACCCTCTAAATTTTCACTAACTGTCATAAAGACACAACTTAAGATTCTTTTTAAGGATGTTAATTATTTTTAACATATACAAACATGTTTCATTTATGGTTAAGTAAGCAACAAATTTTAAAATATGCCTCAGATTTATGCTAAAAGTTGCTTGTTGATAGATCTGTCATAAAGTTTGCCTTCACACTCAAGTAGATGTGACAAGATGTGATGGAAAATATATAAGCAAATGGTTCAGTAAGACTCCTAAGAACACTAATTAAAAGAGAAAAATATTCAAGGAAGAATTTGAGCTTGAAAATTCTAACTTGAAAGATGCATAACCCCAAGAGAAAAAGGAACAGAAAAAGATTTTAACTTTGTTATTAGGGTAAATATAGACCTGTTCATATATTTTATTATTCTAATTTAAGTTTTTAAGAGTTTAAAAAGCTTCCCAAAGAAACTGATCTCTAAATGATATGTGATATTGCTGTTTAATAATATTTTTGAGAAAGAGGAAAACATTATCACTAAGGGGATGAGATTAATTTGAGCACTCTTTACATTCAAAGAATAGGTTATTTCAAGTTCCTAAGAAATAAATTTATTTTGACTTGGAACTAGCTTTATAAAAGAGACCAATTTTTCAGGTGGCAGAATGACAAAGATGTTACTGTAGTGTGCGAGGATGGCTTAAGGAATTCTGAACTCTTCGTGTCTGTTCCATAAGCCCTTAGTATACTATAACCATGAAACAAATGAGCATCCACGATACCACTATGACTTTGGGAACACTGACTTGGTATCTTCAGGTGATGCTCTTTTCATTTTGAAGTGTTTTTATTCTGATACTGTTTTTCTGCAATGAGGAATAGGGAGTGCAAGGAATATATACACACAAACAAGTATTGTGGCAATGACATTTTCACCCCTCTTTGAATATATCCCCTTTATTCAGGACTATCGCAGTGCCTTCACACTGTGGGCAGTGTTTATTTCTCTGCCTCTGCTTCCTGATTGTGTGTTTGGGTATATGATTTCTTTTTTTTTCATTTTTTTTTAATGTTTTACTTATTTTTGGGAGAGACAGAGACAGAGAGTGAGTTGGGGAGGAGCAGAGAGAGGGAGACACAGAATCTGAAGCAGGCTCCAGGCTCTGAGCTGTCAGCACAGAGTCCGTCACCAGGCTCGAACCCATGACCCGTGAGATCATGACTCGAGCCGAAGTCGAATGCTTCACCAACTGAGCCACCCAGGTGCCCCAGTACATGATTTCTTTAGGCTAATAGAATAAGGTGGAAGTGATTGTGTGCCAGTTCTAAGCCTAGGCATCAGGGGATCTTTTGTGCTTCTACTTGCTCTATTGCACCCTTGCTATCCCCACTGGAACAACATGCTATTGCAAACTCACTGGTTCTAAAATGGAGATGAAATACAAGTGGAACGGAGCCATCACCAGCTGAGTCAAGCCAAGATCAGCATCTCCTAGCTGGCTGTAAGCCCATGAATGAGCCCATCTGAGACCAGTAAAACCACCCATCTCAATCTAGTTTAGGCCAGCCAAATCCTCAGTTGGTCTGCATACTTGTGAGCTAAAGAAATGCTTACATTTTAAATCTGCTGATATATTATTTGTTATGCAGCATTGTTGTGGGCAAAGATAGCTGTGAGAAGTATGGCTTCTTGGGGCACCTGGGTGGCTCAGTAGGTTAAACATCCAACTTCAGCTCAGGTCATGATCTCGAGGTTTGTGAGTTCCAGCCGAGCATCGGGCTCTCTGCTGACAGCTCAGGGCCTGGAGCCTGTCTCAGATTCTGTGTCTCCCTTGCTCTCTGCCCCTCCCCCACTCACACTGTGTCTCTTTCTGTTTCTCAACAATAAATAAACGTTTAAAAAATTAAAAAAAAAAGAGGTATGGCTTCTTTTTTTTTTAATGTTTAATTCCATTATAAGTAACATACAGTGTTGTATTAGTTTCATATAATATAGTGACCCAATAATTCTATACATTGCTCAGTGCTCATCATGGTAAGTGTACTCTTAATTCCATTTACCTACTTCATCCTTTCCTTCACCCATCATCCCTCTGGTAACCAGTTTTTCCCCTATATTTGAGTCTGGGTTTTTTTTTTTTTTTGTATCTTTTTTTCTTTGTTCATTTGTTTTGTTTCTTATATTCCACATATGAGTGAAATAATATGGTATTTGTCTTTTTCTGATTAACTTGTTTCACTTAGCATAATACCCTCTAGATTGCAAATGGAAAGATTTCATTCTTTTTTGTAGCTGAATAATATTCCATTGTATGTATATACACATATATATTAATTTTTATAGAAATTTATGATTATAAAATATATATTTAATATATAATATATAATTTTATATATAATTATAATTATAAATAATACATAATTATTTATAGATTAATTAGTGTTTTTGTATTGTTTGAGTAAATACTTAGTAGCTGAATTACTTGATCATATGGTAATTCTATCTTTAATTTTTTCAGGAATCGCCATACTATTTTCCACCATGGCTGCACCAGTTTGCATTCCCACCAACAGTGCATGAGAGTCCCTTTTTCTCCACATCCTTGCCAACACTTGTTGTTTCTTGCCTTTTTGATTCTAGCTATTCTGACAGGTGTGAGTTGATATCTCATTGTGGTTTTAATTTGCATTTCCCTGATGATTTGAGATATTGAGCATCTTTTTCACGTGTCTGTTGGCCATCTCTATGTCTTCATTTGGAGAAATATCTCTTCATGTCTTCTGAGTATGGTTTCTTTCTTGAAGATGTTTACAGTGAGTTGGGAACAGACATGAGTAATGGAGATCACCTTGCAGGCTGTTGCAGTGTTCATGTGTTCAGTGATCTGAATTGCTTATTAGAAATTAGAATGGTAAGTAAAAGACCTATATGAAAGGTATTTCAAGACGAGTATGGATCAAATTACAAGACTTACTGCAAAGTGAAAAGAAAAAAGATAGATTAATTAAAAATGAATATGTAATATATAGATCTTCACTGTCAATAGAGCGGCCATTAGCTACATATGACAACTTAAATATAAATTAATTAAAATCAAATCAAATTAAAAATTAGTCCTTCATTCTCACTAGCCAGATTTCAAGTGCCCAACACCCACATATTCTTAGTGGCTACCATACTGGAGAGTTCAGATCATAAAACATTTCCATTATTGCACAAAGTTTCTTTAGATAGTGTTAGCAAGCACTATCTAGATGACCAAGGGCTCTCTGAACCTAAATTTCTTTATCTGCCTTATGAACATAATAATTATTGCCATAAATATCCCCAGACACAGTAGTGGGGGTTCAGCTTAATGCATGAAAGCACTTTGCAAACCAAAAAAATGCTTTGTAAGTATAAAGCATTGTTGTTGTTTAGTGGAAAGATCATTATGCCTTTGACTATAAAAAGAAATCCTTGTATCACAACGTCTGTAGGAGTTGGCTTCACTGAGATATCCAATGACCTTGGTAATTGCTCTAACTCATAGGAAGCAAGCTATCATCACAAAAATATTAAAAAGGGAATTTCCTATAAATGAGAATTCAGATTATTGCTATTTTAGTGCATTCTAGTGAGTCTGAGAGACGAGAAACTTTACATATTAATGCTTGGAACTCAGCAGTATTTATTGAAGTAATACATGATTTTTAAATAATTACCCAGGACAAAAACTAATTCTAAGAAAGTGACAAATTGTGGTTCCAACAGTCTGCATATTTTATGACATTAACTCTTTATTGTATTTAGTTTAAGTAGATATAGGCAAGTAAACTCCTTAGCTCAAATTATTAGATATCTTATTCCTTGATATTATCATAAATTCAGATATATTACACCATGTTGACAAATGTAGCAACTAGGATTAACATTCCTTCAAATTTCAAATATGTGACCATAAAGCCTGCCCTGTAAACATACTTCAATCATTGGATGCAGAGCTAGATGATGTGACCTTTAACTTCTCTTCCTCATCTTGCTGACATGCTATAAATGTTGAACTTGAAAGGAACCTTAGACACAAGTTGTTCAGTCTACCAAGTGTATAAATGGAGGCCCTAAAGTTCACGATCATACATCTAGGACCTAGCAGGTAACCAGGGGCAATGCCACTATCTCAGTTGAGTATTCTTTCTACTATATCAGGCAGCTTTTGCAAAGGAAGATTTTAAAAAATTGTTGAATTTTAGTCTTTTGAGCAGAGATCATAAATTAGGGGTTCCCTCACCTCCTAATTTTTTTAAATCTTCCTTTGCAAAAGCTGCCTGATCTAGCCATAGGAGAGGTGGCACACTGGCTGAATAATGTTGGTAGAAGTGCTTTTTTAAACCTAAACATCGTTTTACAGTCATTACTGTAAACATGTAAAAGTCAGAATATTTTCTGTTAAAAATATAGATTTCCATTTTCTTTTAAAAAAATCGGGATACATTGGGCATATGTTCATTCTCACCTGCATGGTGACTATAGCTTGACACTGGAGAGTTTTCAACACCCCAACCCATTACCAACCAGAGGATCGATGCTCTCCAGTGTATCACAGTCTCCATTTTTCCCAATTTTTTTGCATCAAGCTTGTTTTCCCCTTTATGTTACCTGCCTGGTTCCTGTATCAGTTAGAGCTTTTGATCTCTGCCTTAGAGATTAAATCTTCAGTGGTCCCTTACCTGAGATTATCCTTCCTCTTCAGAAATGGAAAGCAAAAGGCTCATACATGCACCAAGGACTAGAGAATGAAGTGCTGCTCCTGATGGAATAGCTCAATTCAGTTAGACGAAGACATGTCAAGGTAATTTTGCGGTGTTTTGCCTCTTCTACTTTTATTAAATCAGGATGCTACCTGTCCCTACCATTTACATTGGACTTTGCGTGATGGTCATGTTATCTTTATGTATACATTAACTCACCTGGTTTTTCTTTTACTGGGGATTACCTGAATAACTATTCTCTGGATAATGACTATGATTGGAACCTTAGGATGCAATAATTTAAAAATTCTTGGCCTCTCTCTCTATACCCATTCCCTGCTGAGAATAAAAATGTGGAGGCACCTAATTGAATGTTTGAGCATATTCTTGTTTATACGGATGCACAAGTCCCCAAGGTCTGTCTCTAACATTGTCCTGCAAGCAACACGTATTTAGCAGTGGCATATGCCAACTCCCCACTGTCATCAACCCTCCAGAGAAATTTGAATTTTAATTAAGTGTAGAAGAGGGTTTGCTTTTGTTCGAGAGCTGATTAATCAGAACTTTGTCATTTGTGTTGCAAAAGGGGAATAAATTAACTGTACCTTTAATTAGACAAGGAGGAATTTACTTTTGCCATCTTACATCTAGCCAAAACAAGAGCACATGTCCCCAAACCAAGATATAGAGTGGTTGAAATATTCCATAGCAACTAGTGCAGTGGTTAGGCCTTTGGTGAGTTCTGCGCTGTGCGTTCATTGAATTCTTTTTTTTTTTTTAAGTTTTATTTTTATTTATTTGAGAGAGAGAAACAGAAAGTGTAGGTGGGGGAGGGGCAGAGAGGCATGAGGGGAAGGAGAGAATTCCAATGTAGGCTGCACTGTCAGAATGGAGCCAGACACGGGGCTTGAACTCACCTACCATGAGATCATGACCTGAGCTGAAATCGAGAGTCTGACACTTAACCTACTGGGCCACCCAGGAGCCTCCATTGAATTCCTTATTTTATTAGGATAAATTATTTTATTATTTATTTTAACTCTCATATATATATATTTTTTTCTCAAATTGCTCTCAGTGAACTTTTGCTTTCCTCACTGCATTAGTCAGAGAGGGCAGGCATAAGAAAATATTCCAGACTGGTGGCTCGTGGTTCTGGAGGCCAGAACCCAAGACGAAAGTCTGGCAGCATTGGTTTCTTGTGAGAGCTCTTCCCGGCTTGCAGATGGCCACTTTCTGGCTGTGTCTTCACATGACAGTGAGGGAGCAAGAGTGAGCTCCTTGGTGTATCTTTTTCCTCTTTTAAAATATATTTACCCATTCTTCTACCCACCTTTCCGCTGGTAAACAGTTTGTTCTCTCTATTTGAGTCTGTTTATTTATTCCTTTGTTGATGTCTCTTCTTATAAGGACGCTAATACCATTGGATCAGGGGCCATCTTTATTGACCTCATTTAAACTTAATTACCTTCCAAAGGCCCTATTTCTAAATATAGTTACATTGAGGGTTAGGACTTCAACATATGAATTTTGGGGGGACACAATTCAGTCTTAGCACTCACATAAGGCCTCCTATTCACTCTTGTCCATTATCTTTATCTTCTTTTGAGTAGAAACTTTGAGGCTGATGTGGTCTACTTAGGTTGAATATCTTTTGCACTTGTCAGCAGAAAAGGTTAAATTATGAGTGGAGACCCAGGGCTTCTTCTCTCCTGGCCCAGATATCACAACTTTCTATTATCTACTCCTCCTTACCTATGTCTTCCTTCAGCATTTCCTATTCAGCAAGCAGAACTGTCAGAATCCCAATAAATGTCTTATCTGATAATAGAAGGGAGCCATGAGTACTGAGTAAACTAAACATGTGTCCCCTTGCCCATTCTGAATTTAAATCCTGAATGTGAAGCGTGAAACAAAAAATAATCTTAACTATAAATGCCATTTTTTTTTCATAATAGCTTTCAAAAACCCCTTTTCTCTGCCATGATGTGTATTTCTTTGGCAGATTTTTTTTTGAAATGAAAGTTTGCATAGACAGGAGTTTGCATAGACACGCATGGACTACATGTCCTGAGTGTGCACACATAATGTCTTTTAATCCTTATAGAACCCTCTATAGACGTTCTTTCCACTCATTCTATTTTAACTGAGAAAACTAAGGTTCACACAGAAGTGATTTTCACAACTGTACAAACTTTAAAAGTTAACAAAAAGTAGGATTCAAATACAGCTTTGCTGGACACCAGACTGAAGGAAGACTCCCAAGTGGACCCAGAGTCATTACTTTACCATTTTTTTCATATAAAAGAGAACTCCATAGTTCCAAGAATAAGTAAATATAGCTCTGTCTAAATAAATGATATGATTCCTTCTTTGTGTGACTAGATTTCCCCCTTTGCCTCTGTTGCCTGGAAGCTCTAAGCCAAATGGGAATTCTAGTACATCAAGTTGATAATTCTATTGATACACTTATATTTTCATTTCTGACATTCTATTTCTACTTATATTTTTCTATTTAAGACTATCTATTTTGACATAATTCACTGACATTTTCTTGGAAGGGAGTGAAGATGTTAAGGACAAGCTTCCCATATTCTGCTTTACTTATTTCAGGAAAAATCTTATGTCATGCAACCCTATAAGTTTATGTTAAACACAGAAAATGAATTTATAGCAAGAAAAGCCAAATAAGGTAATATCTTTAAATTATACTTTTGTGAAGTTAAAAGTAAAAAAAAAAGTTATACTTTTTTACTTTTAACTATCCATTGAGAAAAAACATATTTCAAATTTTTGGAAGAGTCATGTAGAGATACTTTCATATATGGCTTATTTATTTCTTTCATTCAACAAATATTTATTGAGTGCTATACTTTGGGCTAAATGCTGGAGATAAATATTGATTAAGCTCTCATAAAGTTTACAGTGCAGTGAGAATGGCAAACATTAATCAAATAACCACACAAACATGTAAAATTAATCCTGATAGATGCTAAAAAGGGCAGACTGTATGTTATGGTGTCTATGATAGAGGTAGTTAACCAAGTCAGGGAAGGCTTTGACTGGTGTCTAAAAAATTAATAGAATTAATAAGGTAAAGAAGAGAAGGAGGCAAACCATGGGAAGAGGAAATATTACAAAGACTCTTAGTGGAGGGCAGATGGCATTTGGACCCTTAGGGAAACTTGAGATCATGGGAAGCAGGTGACATAATCATATTTAGGTTTTGAATAGCTCATTCTTACTATCATATAGATAATGGACTGGCCATTGTTAGGGGTCCATTATAATAGTCTAGGTGAGAGTTAAAGGTAGTTAATGGTAGCTAGAGATTCTTGCATGTGCCACAGTTACCTATGATATAGTTTTCATGAATTGGCTCCTGAAAAAAAGTCAGAAAGGTGAAAACATTTTGGGGGTCGGAAATTTGTTTTATCTTTTTTACCATTTTTCCAATTTTTTATTTTTGAGTAGTTTTAGATTTGCAAACACCAGAGAATTCCCATATACTCTTCACATTGATTTTCCACATGTTCTCATTTTATATAACCACAATATAATTCTCAAACCCAGGAAATTAATATTGATGCAATGCTATTAACTAATTTGCATATCATATTCAAATCTGGCCAATTGTCTTACTAATGTCCTATATCTGATCCAGACATTGATCTAGAGTCACACATTGCATTTAGTTGCCATGTCACATTAGTCTCCTTTAATCTGGAACAGTTTCTCAGCTTTGTCTTTCACAATCTTGACACAATCTTGAATTGAATGATCTTCAATGTGAGATTGTCTGATGCTTCCTCCTGATTAAGTTTAGGTTTGGCAAAAATGCACAGAAGTGCCTTGGTGCCCTCTGTACAGCATCATTTTGGGGACACATAGTGTGAATTTTCTCATTGGTGGTAATGTGAGTTTTGATCACTTGGGTAAGGTGGTGGCTGCCATTGGAGAGTTCCTGTCACTCTTTTTCTCTTTGTAATGAATACTTATCCTGAGGGAATATACTTGGAGGCTGTATAAATACTGTGCCTCATCATACTTTTGCTCATTACTTTTAGCATCTATTGATGAGTCTTGCCTAAAACAATTATTAGTAAGGTGTTTGCTAAATAGTGGATTTTCTGTTTTCATCATTTCTTCTAAAATATGTTGATTGGAATTTTATGGTAAGAAAGAGTTTTCCCTTTCCCTCACTTATTTTTATTCAATTATTTATTTAGGCCAATTATTTATTTATTTATATTTATATTTATAGTATTTATATTTATATATTTTTACCATTTATATTTAAACATATACCAAATGTATTTATTTATTATTTATACATTCAATTATTTATTTATATCAATTATTTTTATTTATTTTTTAAATGATTTATTATATAAATATATTCATTGTTTATTAAATATTTTTATATTTTAAATTTTTTATAGCACTTTTATTTATTTATATCTATATATTACATTTTCTACTTATTTATTCATATTGATTATTTAATTATAAATTCATGGATACTTGGTTTATTCTATAGGTTATAATCTATTGCTATCGTTATTTTATTTTGTTCCTCAGATTGTCCTAGGTTTGGTATTTGGAAGTCTGTTTGAGTTAACGCCTGTGTCCTACGGACATGTCTCTGTCATTAAATTTTTTTTTGTTGTTACTTCTTGGCACCACAAGTTTGTCCAGGATTATCTTGTACTTTCCCTGTCCTAGTCCTATAATGCCATTTATTAAAGTAATAGAGGCAAAGAATCTGTAATATGTTGGTCATCAAGAAGTTCTCTCAATATGAGATAAAATTGAACTCCCATACTAGTCTTATGCTGACCTAAATGTAGAAGTCATTCTTTTTTTTTTTTTTTTTTTTTTAGAGAGTGCAAGTGGGAGAGAGGGGCAGAGGGGGACAGGGGGAGGGAGAGAGAGAGAGAGAGAGAGAGAGAGAGAGAGAGGCTTAAGCAAGCTCCATGCTCAGTTCAGAGCCCGACATGGGGCTTGAACTCATGACCCATGAAATCGTGACCTGAGCCAAAACCAAGTTAGGTGCCACCCAAGTGCCCCATGGAAGAGTCATTCTTAATGAGCAGACCATCCCAAATTAGTTACAGAAAAGGTAAACTCTTAAGAGTGTTAAACAAATTTTATAACCTATATAGAAAATAAGTATCTATGACAGGAACTAGTTAAAATTTAATTCATTTTAACTCAGGTGGTAGAAATGAGATGTGGAGCTAGACAGAAAAATTGTTGAGGGTAGCTTATTCCTAAAGCCCGATGCCCCAAACTCAAATATTTATGTGTGTAGAGAGATTCCTTAACACTATTTCCCTAGAGATAAACCCCACCCAGGAACACTGCCCAGACTGTGGGGTCTGTCTTCTTCAGGGAATGTCGGGTCTGAGAATTAGTTACAAAGCCTTACATAGCAGGAGAACCAAAGGAGTCAGTCCATAAAAATGCAACTCTTTGAGCCTAAGGTTGAGGGTTGTGAGGTTCAGGAAATGATTATTGGCCATACCATTGCACTGGCCTTTGTAGCATTTGGACAAATTAAATATTTGATTTAGCACACATTAGAAGACCCCTGTGATGATGCAACTCCTCCCTGGGGCTAGGCAGCGTTTAAACTCTTGGGCCAGCGTGTTCTTGGAGAGAGTCACTGAAATGTGTAGCAGCAAGAACAAGAAAAACAGGGCCACAGAGTTTCAGAATATAACACATATAAATGGATACAGACACATGCTTGCATACACATTGATATCAATGATTTTTCAACAACCACGACTTGGGAGAAAGTTAAAAAGGAAAGCAATGGTCAAACTGAACTAGCGATCTTCTTTAAAAAAAAAAAAAAAAGAGCATTCATGATTGTTTTGGTGGTCATTTTTTTTCTATAGACAGTGGTTTTCTTAATCTCTTTTGAGATATAATTCATTTGTAGAGAATATACTAAAAGAATCAGGAAGAGCTGTGAGAGAGCAGATAGCTAGTTCCAGCTTTCTTTAGATGCCTTAAGCTCACTGTCCATTCTCGAACACTAGAATGTAGACTTAAGAAGACCAAACAAAATTACTAGTGTGAAGTCTCCAGTCTCCTACATAAAAGAGCTGATCCTTTCATTTTCAGGGGCAATTTATGAAAGAATTTGTTCACTTAATGACATATCAATCTTACTTTAAGACATAATATAATTCTCTGCGTACTCAGCATGCTGCTTCAGATCTTAGAGATATTCAGCTAAATCAAAAATAGCAGGTGTATTTCTTAAACTAGAAAGAGAAATAATTACAACTATGCTGGAAACCATTTTCAGAAGAGTACTGGTGGGGGAAAGAGGACAAGATTTGCCATTAAAAGCAATATTAAATGGTGAAAAGAACTATGTATATAAATATTATGGGATAATGGTATAAGTCATTTGATTTTGTCATAGAAACTATTTATTTGAATATTGAGTTTATTTTTTCATGAGTTATATCAAAGTATCTGTTACATTCAGGTCTCTGATATCCATGTGCAGGTGAGAAAGCCTGGTCTAACTATTCTGTCTTACATCTGTCATTTTCTTTTAAGGTCTACCTTAGTATTCAGCCAACAAATGACTGCAGAATAAAAAGTACCATAAAAATAATCCCAAGTAAAAGGTAATGAGGAACTAAACTGTAGAAATTATATATAAAACTGATTTAAAACGATTATAGTAGAGCTTTCTGTTTTGAATGCTTCCCATCTTTGCTTTTGATTATTAATGCTTTGGTGGAGACCGTAAGCCATAATATTGTGAGGTGAGTGTGAGACATGATATGCTATACTTTCATAATATTTCCCCCTCAAAGACGTTAATAGGGGCATCAAATCTTTGAGGTGACAACAGTGATAATTGCATGATAGAATAAATGATGAAATATTTTATTGGAAGTAGAGAAGGCTTAGGGATACAAAGGTAGGTTGAGACCTAAAACTCACAAAAAAACCCCACCCTGTCTCTTCCTTTCTTATTTTTCTTTCACCTTTCCCCCCTTAATTCAAAGTGTGACCTGAGTTTAGTAAAAATAATATTAATAATCCATTTTGAATGCTAGTCAGGAAGAAGTTACATCACCTTCTCATTTGAGGACTTTTGAATGACAGATGTAGTTCAATTGCCTGAGCAGCTAAATTGATTCTGTAATATAATTGCTCGAAGACCACAGATGAGGAAAATGATTTATGTCTCTCTATGCAATTTTTTCTAGTCCGTGTCCATCATCTTGCTCAGATGGAAACATCTAAAAAGTTGTTATCTGTAGACGAAGCATCAAATAGAGTTTGGCACTTTTCTATCGCATATGACTTAAATGCCTTTGGTCTGCATATTTTGTATCATACCTCTTCTTCCTAATAAAGTAGGGACAGCCAACTTTCCTGAACACTTATATTATGGAGAAAATAGAGATATTGATAAATGCATAATCATAAATCAAAATGACTGAAAATTTCCAGTCATGGTACAGTACCAATATGAATATTTATGTCCCTAGGCAATAAATATTCTTCCTATAAATTAATAAGTTGGCATCTGATTTAGAAATCAGTATTTGTTAATTTTGTTGACCTGAGTCTGTCCACTGGGCAAACTAACTAAATAAGATTTGCAGATCTGCAAAATTAAGAATCATCTTAGAATAGCTTCTCCTGGTGACATCCGAAAGTAATGTGTGGATAATAGCTTTATACATCAATCAAGAAAAGCTAATACAAATATAAGTATAAGGAATCCAGAAGTACAAGATAAGAAAATGCAGAACCTCCTAATTCAGAAATGAATCCGCCTATTCACTTCTCAATTATTATACTGTGTTCTCAAAATTTCTTAAGCCTCATATCACTACCTGATGAAACCAGATTGGATTCAGTGTTGTTTTTTGCCACAGCATACCTTTGTGGTTTCAGCACGGTAAAAGCAACGACAACAACAATAAAATCCTCACTGCCATTTTAGAGCTGCAGAAAAATTTGTTTGTGAATGCACATGGCATACCTTCTGGGGCTTCCAGAACGAAATCATGACATAGATAGTTGAGGATTAGTTTCCAGAGAAATGCAGAGACCTATGGAAACAAGTCCATTGTTAACCAACAAGTTTTTAGCTGGACTTACTACATCCATTCAACAAATAGCACTATTCTGTCTAGATATAGTCTCTGTGGATTTTTCTCCCCCGTACCTTCCCGTGGAAGAAGGACCTTTGGCACATAATCCAGTGTGAGGAATAAAGGTGATGCCTTAGGTGAACCTGCTTGCAAAGCTATTGCTCAGTAAATACTAGGCTTTTGTCTTAATATTGTCCTTGCCTCTATGGGAAGAATCTGTACATTGTGAGGACTATGCTCTTGGGGTTGTGCCTTTCTCATCGCTTTGAAAAGGAAACACCGTAAAATATATTAGAATCAATGAAGCAATAAAACATATCAAGTGACAGCATGTGATGTCTGACAATGTGTGACAATGTGTGCTATCTCTGTATCTGGGATGCCTTTTTGGACATGTGCTCTGTCTTCTGGAAGTCTCCCAACGAGAGTTATGAAGTAACTCTGCCTTAGAGATGTCTTGACTGCTTTTTCCATCTAAGAGAGTACACGAGGGAGAATCTTTTCCCTCTGTGTAGCTATTTTCTCAACAGATGTGAAGAAAAATGGAGAAAAGGTGCCTCTACATAGATTGGATGAAAATATGAATCTGAGTTGCCTTGCTGCCATGACTAGTTATAATATAAAGTGGTCACTGGTAGAGTTATTTATATATACATTTTCAAATTAGTAGAGATGTTTATTGAAGAATGTTCATAGACTGGTGATAGTGTGGAAAAGTAAAAGGAGCCCCAGACTCATTGCTCAAGGACCTGGGTACAATCCCCGACCTCACGTACTTCATACAGCTGTGTGACACTGCTTTGTGCTTTTAGCTTGGCAATATTTGGAAAGTCCATAAATCTCAGTGAACCATCATTCTTTTATGTGTCAAATGGGAATAAGAACCATTTTACTGATGTGAGAGGTAAATGTGATATCTCATGTGACCACGATGGTGTATGATACTGCTCACTTAATAGTTGCCATTAGTTATTATAATAAGTAATCTCTGGCGACAAACTCAGAAAATGCATAGCAGGTAGATAGCTCAAACTGAGTTTACTCTTTGTTGTGACGAAAGAACCCACGGATTTCTCCTCAATGTAAAAGATTTACATGCTTCTATACCATGTGTCATTTCAGAAAGAATAGAAAATGGAGGTGTTAATACTTACTGTGTGACATAGCTTAATGATATTATACTTTTACAAAGTATGTATTAATACCTTCAAAGCTTTCAGATGACATACTATTTGTCCTTCAATATTGCCCAAGTTTGGGTTTCTGATAGGATTGTTTAAAATCTAATTCTTAGTGATAGAAAAATGAATGTATGCAGAAATTCTGGTAACAAATTTATCAGCTCCGTAAATAATTATTTGTGAATTTATATTGTGATTTAGGAAAATATGTATATGGTTACAATTTACCTAGAAAGTGAATGCAGCAAAATATTTTGTAGTTCTGTCTTTCAAAATATCATAAATAGTTGGAGAACATGGTTATTAGTCATATACTAACAATTTTCAGAATATTAGCATCCAAATGAAAATGTTCAGGTCTTATTAAAATGTTCCAATTTTAAGACCAAAACCTTTATGTGAAAATTCATCTTTTGTGCCATCCATTCATTCCACATGAATATTTATTGGGTCCCTGATTTTACAATGCAGAGAAAATGAGTTTCCAAGTTCATAGTTGTGGTTTATGTGGACTCCAAATTATTTCACCGCTGAAAACAGTAAAAATAGACGGTAGCTAGACAGAGATGGTAGTTAAAGGACAACATGTGCTGATGTCAGTGATGTGGCCCTGTCCATCTTTCACATCATATCACATCACCAACTCCATCTTGTGCTACTTTTGTCCTCTGTGATCCAGATATGGCTCTCTTCAACATAGTCCTGTTATATCTTGGTCTAGTTCTGCATATAAACCTTCTTTTAGTTCTTTATATAGCAACTTGGGGCCATAACTTCCCCCAAGGCCTTTGTATAGTCCACGAATGTGTCTTTCCTATTATGTCTGTCTTTCTGCATTTGTGGGAATCCCCACACCATGAATTCACCTCCCCAATGCAAACATCGTAACTCAAAATCCCTGGCTTCCTTGCATTAGGAAGCAAATACATGATGAGGACTCAACAACCAGACATACTCTCAATAACCCCTCAAAAGTTCTGAAAGGTGCTTTACTTTTTGCTGTCACTGAAGACAATGGAGACGTCTGGATTTTGGTGACAATAGTGGAAGTGGTGGCAGAATTCCAGTGGTTAGGAAGTCAAGTTCTTCACACCAAAGTGACATTGGTGGGCAGGAGATATGGGTTACCCTGGTCATGGTGGATCAGCAGAAACATCACCAGCTGTTACTTCATCAGCCCAGTTTTGCTGTGGGGCTTGGGTTTTGTCCTGGCTTTGTCCCAGGCTCTGGGATGTTTTATTGTGGGGGCTTGGGATGTTTGTCCTGGCTTTGTCCCAGGCTCTGCTCAATGTTGTAAGCTACCTCATATACTTTCAATAATTTCTGATGACCAGCTAGAGGTAGCTTCTGTTGCCTGCAACAATGAATTCTATCTGTTAAACATTCCCAATGCAGCCCTAAGAGAGCCTCCCTTAGCTATTTCCTTTCTCAGAGTGCTGTCTGGTTTCCTTCTTAGCAGTGAACACAACTTCTAATTATTTATTTATTGACTTGATTTTTACATCTCCAAAGGGACTGTGAGCTTCTTCAGGGCTGAGGTAGTCTTCTTATGCACCACTGTATGAACTGCCCCAAGTACAGTACTTGACATGTAATAGTCACGCAGTAAATGTTTTTGAAGCAATATATGAAGGATATGAGAGCTTTCATTTTTCTCAGCTTGTATTGTTTGCTTGGTGAATGAATTGATGAATCAAGAACCTTATTCCTTTCCGACTTAGTCTGATTTCCCCAGATTAAATGGAGCCCGAGGCAAAGGTGTATGGTTTGTACGTGATCAGGGAGTGTAATCCCAGGGAGCAGAAGTGAACTACAAAAGAGAGCTAAGTAGGTCTAGAGAGAGTCAATGTGAGAATGTGCTGTGGAGCTGACTGCCAGTAGTGACAGCTCAAATGAAAGAAAGGTAAAATCTGAGTTCTCCTTAAGTGACACTTTTTGCTTCTCAAACTGTACTTTTGGGAAATAGTTGGATTGAAACCTTGTTCTGAGCATGAGTGAAGGACATTCATTATATTTTTTCTTAGATGTGTGTGTGTGTGTGTGTGTGTGTGTGTGTGCGTGTGTGTGTGTGTGTGTGTGTGAGAGAGAGAGAGAGAGAGAGAGAGACAGAGAGAGACAGAGACAGAGACAGAGAGACAGGGAGAACTGAGTCTTCATTCAAATGGCCATGGAAATGGCTTCTGATAATTTGTACAATGGATCTAGACCCCTGGCCCCTTTTGATTAGTTCAGAGGTGAGCTCCTTGAACTTGTAATCTGTGGCAGCTAGAGTCCCACTTTGGTGATTTGAAACTGGGAGTGGAGGAGAGAGGATTCGGTCTATTCCTAGGTGTGACATCTGTGATGTTTAAAGACAAAAGCTCACAAATGAAGTATGCTTATTAAATAAAATTTTAGGCAAAGGCATTTTGTTTCACGAAGTTAAAATAACAGCTTGGTGGGAGCACCTGTAACTACCTAAGTGGAGAGCAAAGACAGTGAGAGCAATGCTAAACATATTAGCATTCCATTAGGTTTTTTCTTCACTGGAGACTTAAGGCTTCAGTTCAGAACTTAAACGGTTTTCATATATTCTTCTGATGTCCTCCTAGTAATTAGATCTTAAGAGTTGCTCTCCTTCTGAATGCTCCTACTTGTCCGCGTCACTCATATGCTCTGTGGTACATTTTTGTTGATCCAGGATCAGGCTGCCCCGATACTTTGCCTTCCCTTGCTGGTACACACTGTTGTTGGTATTTGCCTTCATAACTCTTTTGGGAACGAGCAAGCCATATCCCTGAAAAAGGTATGCAGGGGTGACATTTCCCCTAATTCAGGGGTTTTCCTATTGTTACAAAATTTATCTTTAACTGTGCTTGTGAGATACAATTTGTGGCTAGAGGTATTTTTGTCTTGCGAGTTTAAACTAATTGGTAGGTTGATGGCAGTGCCTGTGATTATATAAGTTGAGAAACAAAGGGTAGGCAGCAATCAACATGCAAGGATTCCATCAAGTTAATATGTTTCCAGTTTCTCTTTTAAAGAATTTTGATTACATTCCCACTCTTAACAGTTAAGTCCATTAAAAATGCAGGCTGTTCAAGATGATGGTATTTTCCTGTGTCACTTTCTCACTTGGATCTAGCAATGTGATAAAGCATCTGCACTGGGGTCAGAAATACATAATCTTATTTCCTCCACTTTGAATTTTTCCATTACATTTTCTAACTGCATTTATTAAGCCGAAGTTCAAATATTCAAGTCTGTTTCAGAAAATATAGTTCAACACCCTTGACATTTTTTCAAAAACTCTCTAAGTGCTTGCAAAATTCCTTCTCAGGTGAAATGGAAAAATATGTAATAATGATAGTAATAATTACCTACCGCTTCCAAAATATATTACCAGTTATTAGGGCAATGCTGGTCTAAATGAGAATTACATAGAATAAAACAATATTTTCTTTTCCAGTCAGTTATGACAATTGGACAGTAGGACTTGCAGATTAAAAGGATGGCTTTGGATTTAGACAAGCCTAAATCTGGATTCTGGTGTTGCAATTGACATGCTTAACTTACTAACATGTGACCTTGAGCTCTGTTTTTGCATCTTGAGTAGATATGTACTCCTGAGAGTAGTTGTACAGAGTAAATGAGATAATGGAGGGCTTAGCATATACTGAATACTCAACATAAGGCTGCCTACAAGAGTTATTATAGCTTAGTGATTAAGAGAAGAGGTTTTGGATTTCAAGAGACCTACCACATACTACTGCTCATGTGATCTTGGGCAAATCTATTGGCTCACTGAGATTTAGTACTTCAACTATGAAATGGTGGCTATGGTACACATTTCACAGGGTTTTTCCTTGGAAAAAAAATTATATTATGTATGTAAAGTACTACAGTACTTGAAACATGGCAAATACTTAATAAAAACTACCTATAAGAGATTCAACGTCATCAGAAAAGATGCAGCTAGTTATACTGAAGCTTCTTGAAAAATTTATTAGGGTACTATTCAGATATTACAATTCGATTTTTTACCTAAATGTAAGTAAAGGGAATTTTCAATGTATATCACCAGACATAATTGATAAAAAGATACCTGTTATTTTAATAACTGATATATTAGGTAATAGTATCTATAAGTATAAGTATCTATAGTATTTTTTCCCCCATTGGACTATTTACACATATACATATAGACCATAACTTTCTTTTTAAAAGGAAAAAGAGCAAAAAAAAAATCATAGCATTCCTTTCATAAATTGTTTATTTCAAATCACATCATAGTCATAATTAAGTGCATTCTTCCTGTTTGTGTCTTTATCTCATTTTGCACATATCTGCCTAGTGTTTGTTATTTCTGCTAAACCAACACTGATTGTATTTTGAATAACAAAAGAGAAATCTTAAAAAAACAATATAAATATAGAACTAGTAATATGTTTTGGAAAGTACAGTATCTGGTATTGCTCTTTTTTAGAATTTAATGTATTTCAATATTTTATCTGGATGATTTATTTTGGCAACTTTTTCCCCTATGCTGTGGAAGCAACTTTCTGGAAGAAAAAGTACTGATTGAGTGATTAAAGCCCCTATTTGTAGACAAGTCTACTTTTTCACTGTTCCTGGGACCTAAAGATGCACATATTCAGTCTTAATCACAAAAGACCTGTTTCCATAGTAGAGCAGATAATGTGGAATTTGTCAAAAATACGTTTACTTCGTGAATGACCCCAGGCAGGCCATGATATTACTTTTCTTTAGAATCTTCGACTTCAAATGTTAAAGGAGCAGTGGAAACCTACGTACAAATACCAAGCCTACAAATGCCTGTTTTTGTGTAAAATGACGGCCTAATACCAAAAATGTGTGCTTTTATGTTTGTATTCCTAAATTCTAGCAGAGATTAGGAATTTGGGGAAAGAAGAGATGAGAAAATACCTGTGTTTGTAAATTGAGGGAAATTTGTGGCTATTACTGGATATTTGCCCTATAGGATGAGTTCATTTTTATTGTTTTTATAAATATTTTCATTAAAAGTTATGAAATTCTGTATTAAGCAGCTTGTTTTATGTGAGAAAAGTGTGTGTGTGTGTGTGTGTGTGCGTGTGTGTGCGTGTGCATGTGTGTGTTCTTTATATGTGTGTATTTGTGTGCATATTAGCAAGGACTCATTATGCCCCAGGAGCTCTGGTGAATTCCCTATGGACATTTTGTCTTTGGGCCATCATGGTACCCCTATGAGACAAAAACTCTTCTTCCTTACATTTTATAGATAAAGCAACTGTGACACAAAGAGGTTAAGTAACTTCATCAGTCACATAGCTTATGAGTAGGAAACAATGTTTTAATTTAGCTAGCCCTACTTCAGAACTCTTGCCATAACAACGATACGAGAACCTTCAGAAACCTCTTTTCTGTCAGAGTGCTAGTTCAGTTCTGAGCACCATGCCTACCTCACTGTCAGGCAACTCCTCCTTGCTCTCTAGTTCTCCCTTAGACTTTCAGACTGTGCTTAAGTCACCTTCATAAAAGTAAAATAAAATAATAGGATAACCGTGTATTATGCAATTACATGTGACAGCCTTAAACTACTACAGCAAGGGTGATATTTGGTAGAGTTGCACAGAAGGCATGATGGAATCATAATTATGGCTGTTCTGTTAGAGAAGCTTTTCCTGGTAGTTCCTGAATCCTGGAAGCTTTCAAATTAGAAGGCACTTTTTTCCTGACCAAAAAATGGGAGATACAAAGCCCCCTTTTTTCCCCTACAATGAAGTTCTGCTAGATGTTGCACTGAATAGAAAGAAAGAGGGGGAAATGAGTGGTTAGTAGGATTGAGCTGGCGAGTGTGACTGGCTTGTCTCAGAGCAAACATTGGATATTTCCACATCTCAAAAAGATGTGCAAAGAGGAACAAGCATTAGAGATTTAGAAATACAGTGGATGAAGATACTGCAATTGATGTTTGAACTTTAGCCCAATTTGGAGACTGACGTTTTTTGTTACTAGAATTACATTCTTTGATACAGAAAAACTTCCACTTTTGTTGTGATGGGATGGAACAAGGTAAGCATAGGCTATGGAGAAGATCAGCTTCAAATATAGTCTAGAGGACAAGATGAACGAGGGTGACCTGGGGTAGATAGAGTGTCACTAATCCCTTAATGAGGAGGGATTGATGATTAGGTCAGATTGCTTTTTCTTATAAACAGAAAAAGAAAAACAGCACCTGACATCATCAGCTGGGTCTTGGTGTTCTCCAGTTGAACATAAAATATTCATAGAATATCACTATCGGATGAAGCCACTCTACAATCATGCTGGATCAAAATGAAAACAAGATCACTCAATCATCATGTCTGAACATGTAAAACACCGTATACTATCCACACCACAAGAATGACCAGAACTGGCTGAGGTGACTGCTGCTTCTCCACCAGTTATATTTGTAGCCTCATTCTAGTCTTCTCTTCTTCTAGCTAAGATTTATTAAGATACCCAATCCCAGGATTACTCATGCTTCCTGACAGCGGCCAATCTAGAGCAATACCAAACTTCCCTAAAGCCTCTCTCCAAACCATAAGTCCAAATCCTGTAATTAGTCTGTTCTAACACACTCTGCTGGTCCACAGTTCCCTGGTGAGTGTTCTTCCTTGCTGTGATGTGTAGTCAAACCCAACTTATCCAACCATGGGTGTATTCCTATTGGTCTTTGACTGGATTGCACTGGCAATAGCTTCCTCTATGAACAACTATGCTGAAGTTAATTTTAGGAATGCGTTATTTAAAACTTGGCTATGGTAAATAACATAAAATCACTTGAACCAGCTTAAGCAAAAAGGGAGATTTAAAAAATGTCAAATACATGAGTGGCTCAAACACACAAAAACTGAAAAGTAGGTAGACCTGAAGTAACAAGAGAAAAGAGAAATTTGACATCATCAGAACCTTAAAAAGTATTCTCTCTCCATCTTTTCTTGATCTTTTTCTCCCGTTTCTTGTTGAGAATTTATTTTGCCTGATCTCATTGTTCCCTTTTTCCTGCAGCGTAGCTTTCCCTAGAATAACATGGCCTCCTTCAGTTGCTAAAATACATGTTATACTTCAGTCACATACAGAGGCTAATTCCAGGGCTGACATGGTATTTAGCCACACATGGATACTTCTATCTTTCAGTGTCTTGTCCTTGTACTGACTGAAAAAAGTAGGACTGGCATTCAGCTTGGATCACATGTGTTATGGTTGAATCAACTTAATACCATGACTCATCTCTGAATCCTGCTAATGATGGCTCATGGGCAAGGAAGAGACACTAGAAAGTGTTCACTACATATCATTTGTATTCTGTAAGCTGGTTTTAGGCTCAATTAATTATTTTGCTATCTTTATGATGCCTAAACAACAAACAAAATAAATGAATAATTTTAGAGATTAATTTGAGAATTGAGATAATAGTAAATAATAACCATGACCAATGTGCTAGTGTCTCCAAGGAACATAACTTTTTCCAGTATTATAGACTACTGTAATTTCCCCCAGGGTGCATGATATATTACACATTCATGACAGCACCCATCAAATTTATAGAAAAACAATAGTAAAGATAATATTTAGTGTTTAAGTCATTACTATGACCAAATCAAACAATTTTAATTTTTTTCTCATTAGTTGGAGTAGCGATGATTAGCTGTCTCTTAAATCTCTGATTCTTGCCCAAGAATCTCCTGTTAACCATGTGACTGACTTTAGGATAGAGCTGATTCACAAAAATGAAAATATTATGAAAACTCCACCAACACAGATATTTATAAATAGACTTGATGTCTCTGTAAAGCAAGGGATTTTTATTGGGTAAAAATTAAATATTTAAAAATTAAATGGTTTCAGTTTGTTCAACATTTTCTCAGCCCCTAAATGCTCAGTTCCATAAAGTCAAAAGTCATGCACAAAACCCATGGATTTATGAAAATTGTTTAGTTGCTGATTTGTATTGAAAATCATAGCATGTTATTTTATTCAAGCATTTAATGACTTTGACCCATATAGATACAGCCTCTTTGATATTTTACAGAATTTTTAGCTTGGCTTACATTGGTAAATACTGTTTTGATTGGATCCTTAAGTTTTCCAGGAGATATTTTGATATCTTTATATACTTTAGTATGTTGGTACTTAAGTGTTCTATCTCTTACAAAAATGATGCAGTCTCTACAATAGATTTAAACTCATGTTAAAACAGGTTAACACTAATGAAGATTGGTTTCCCAAATAGTCCAGCAATATGCAATATGCTCTCAAAGAAAAGATTTCTGTGCAACATTATGCTTAGGGAATTCTATACACTGTTTCGTTCTGTTTGATATTCACAATTCATTAAAAATATATTGAAATTCTGTGGCAAAGAGATTGGTTCAACTTTAACTTGGTATTTTAAAAACTCCTATATCCACGGAACTCTTTATTTGTGAAATATATTTTCTTAGAAAATATTTTAAAATGTTTTTGTCAGGAAAAATCAGTTTATTACTTATTGCTTTTTCTTATAATAACCACAAAATTTCTTAGATGAGGGTAGATAATGCCTGCACTCAAATTTGAAGGCGGACATTAAGATAATTAGTGAGATAATACATAGAACACTTATTGGCTTTCTGTTCCATTTTAGGTGAACATATCTAATTGGAATATTTTATTTCTGACACTAAGGCCCTAGAGGCTTTCCTCTTTCAGTTTAGGAAAAATTGAATTCAACAGCAGTCAGTGTCTTCCAACTTTGGGCAAAGCATCGTTCTGAGTCCTATTAGAGATGGGAGGATAATGAGACATCAATTTTTGTCAAACAGAAGTTTACCATATAGCAGAAAATCTCTCTCTCTCACACACAAACAAACACACATTACTCTAAGATAAGTTGTGAAAATATTGGAATGAGGAGGGGACAAAATGTTTAGAAGTTAGAAAGCATAGAGAATAGGAGATATAAACTTCCTGGAAGGGGATACAAGAAACCTGAACAGATTTGACATTTGAAATAGATTTAGGATGATGGGGATATAACCTATGAGGCTAGTTCACAGACCGACAGTTTGAATAGAAAGAGCTTGAATGTGGTGAGAGAAATAGGGAATATTGTTTGCTTTTTAGAGAGTTGTCATCCAGCTTGCGCCATATTCAAAGGATGTGATACAATACATGATAAAAATAAAAAAATAGTTCCTGAAGTATTGCAGGAGATCTACAATTCTAAGCAAAAGGATTTGGACGTGTACTTTATAATGTAAATAATTGGATATTGAATAATCAATTGAAAATTTAGATCATGAGATTTCCTTTTTGAGTAAAAAATAAACTGCTTTATGAAGATAATCCAGGTTGTAAGAAATAGGATAAATTGACAGAGATGTGAGCTGGACACAGACCCATTTAGAAGCTATTTCAGTAACTCAGACAAGAATTGATGGAGACCTCACTTGACAGTAGTGAGAACTTGGACCTGGAGCATGAATGGGAGATGTTCCAAAGACAGAACAGCATTAACGATCGAGGGGCAGTGTGGGAGAATGAAAGGGTTTGAGGAAACACTGAGGTGGTACGAAAGCCTGGATCATCGGAGAGGACGTAGTTGATCCAGTCTTCCGGGCAGGTGAACCTTCCTCCTCCACTTCTAATTCTTGTTCTCTGATAAAAAAAATTGCCTTCAAACAGATAGCAATCACATTCACTACAGGATACATAGGATTCTGTATTTATCTTTGGAAATTCTGAAGTTTTTCTGGGGGGATGAGAATGCTATCAATTAAGCAGCAGGAGCAAGAATGGGGAGGGAAAGACTGGTACCGTAAAACCTTGGATTGCAAGCAACTTGTTCTTCAAGTGTTCTGCAAGATGAGCAAACATTTCTAATAAATTATAACTTGATAAACCAGCAGTGTCTTGCAATATGAGTAGTATGTGATGCTGAACGTCACATGATCACTACCGAGCCAATGGTTCTTCTCTATCTCTCTGAAGGATTATGGGTGATCATCAATGCTATGTCACATTTCTGTGAAATCCTCAAAAGGAGGCAAAAGCAAATGTCATTGGATAGGTTCCTTGTTAAAGTTGCTTGAAAAGAAAAAGATTCCATTGAGCCAATAGATAGCAGTGATTCTGGTAGTGAGAGTGAAAGTCGTCTTACACAATAACCCTCCTCTCGTCTCCCTCACATCAGCCACAAAGGTTTTCAAAGGTAAGTGCAAGTTAATTTGTTTATTTTTCTTTATATTTTGTATCTTCTTTATCATTTTGTGTTATATTAGAGTATTGTAATCATTTTTTGTATGAATATTTTTGGCTTGTGGAATGAATCATCTAAGTTTCCATTATTTCTTATAGGGAAATTCACTTTGATGTAGAAGTGCTTTGTATTACAAGCATGTTTTTGAAACCAATTATGCTTGCAAACCAAGGTTTTATTGTATTTATCTTTGACTAAGTTCCTACTGTGAGCAGGAAATGATGCTAGGCCTAAGAAAATAAAAAGGTATAATCTTATCCCTTAACATTTATAATTCTATAGTTTAGGGAGATAGGAAATAATCTAAAGAATTAATAACCAAAGCATTGGAGATTCAGTTTAAAATGAATACCTTAGAGAATAAATTCTCCAGAAGTCCAGGGAAGAAAGATATCAAAAGGAACTAGATTGTTAAAAAATCATTTACTGAGGGGATCCTGAGTGGCTCAGTTGGTTGAGCATCTGACTCTGGATATTTGGCTCAAATCATGATCTCATAGTTGTGGGATGGAGCCTCACATCAGGCTCCATGCTGAGTACGGAGCCTGCTTAGGATTCTCTCTCTCTCTCTCTCTCTCTCTCTCTCTCTCTCTCTCTCTCTCTTTCTCTTTTTGCCTCTCCCTTGCTCATGCTCTTTCCCTATCTCTCAAAAAATAAAAATAAAATCATTTACTGAAAGTTGCTCTTCTATCGTAGGGCAGAACTTAGCTAAGCAAGGAAGAGTGGAGAGAACATTCTAGGTAAGGAAAATGTAGTAAAGACAAGGACTCCTTGTGTATATGTAAGTTCATGTATTTACCTACCCATCCATTCACTTAATGCATTTTCAGTGCCAACTAAAGCTGAGCAAACTCTATAAAGAATATTCAGAAACAATAAAGTTAGCAGCCTTGATTGCAATGATGATTTATATCCAACTAACACCTGCTAGACACTGTGAGAGGTGTTTTCCCTACTTCGTTGACTTAATTTCCATAATATTTCTTTAAATATAAGTAGCTTATAATTCAGAGAGATTGAGGAACATGCTCAAGGTTACATATACTATCTTTTCAGGAAGGAAAATTACATCAATCACATAATCGGACTCTAAGCACTTCTCTTATATGTCTCTTGCACTAACTTCTGATGTTTGGACATTTTTAAATTTAAATATTAAGAACAGAGCAAGATTGTGAATGTTGTTGAAGTGAATTAAGGGGTTTGTTTAGTTCTACGACAAACAGGGGGCATGCTAGTTCTATATTTATCAGTCTCCAAGAGGACCACAGATGACTTTCATGAGCCCCTAGGCACTTTTGCTTTTGTGGGTTTCTTCATTTAAAAAAAAATAAAAATTATATTTTATGACCATATTGTTATAAAGCAAATATATGTGGTATAAGACCCAAAAAGTTCAATATCATGTGCTACCTTGACAGTTTGTGAAATGCAGAGGGCCTCAAATGGCTTCACCATAAATTCTTCTCACTACTCTGCTCTCATGGATGAGATCTGCGGACCAAACAATCCTCTTTATCAGAGACCAAGCATAGTTCCTGCTTATCCCTGGGTAATGGATTTCAGTTCCTGGCCAGCCTGTGGAATTATTCAAACCCGCCAATCCCATTCTCCTATGGGAACCAGGAGGCATCTCAACTTCTTAGTATTAGAAAGCCTCCCCGACAGCCCCCAGCTGTTCACTGTGTTCCGAGTGCAGCCACCATGGGGCCCTGCGTGCTCTTGTACCGGGCTGAGAATCCCTGTGACCAATAACCCGCTATCCATCTCATCTATCCATAGTCAAAGTGTCACATTTCTGGCCGTTGCCAGAACCCTAGGTCGGGAATCCCTCCCTTAGCAATGGGATAGACAGGAGGTAATCAAAACAACCTGTTACTATTATAGAGTAAACCATTTCTTTGACCTAGCTCATTTTTATAAATCCTGATTTTAAAACATATACAACATTTTCAGGTGCCCTGAGAAGTATCATGGCCCTACTATGTACTACTGGAGAGGTTGGCCCTGGTCCAATATCAAACTCCATTAGAGTAGAACTTTCTATTGTACTTTTAATTAATATATAGTCTTTTCATCTCACATGCTTTCTAAAATGATGGAAACAAAAATGTCCCCCATAATTTTTGTCAAGAAAGAAACCCATTCTAAATTACACTATTTTTTCCTTCCTTATTATAACTAATATAATGACTTATGATCACCTTTAAAAAGTTATTACCAGATGCTTTTAAATGATTTGCTGAAATAGAACCTGAATGCTGAGGCAGGAAGGACACAGATAATATACTTTAAATCATTTTATGAGCTATAAAACACCACGAGAGTGGTTAATATGTCATTCTCATCTGGGTCAGTGATTTTTAAACTATGCTCAAAAAGCCATATGGGTTCCTCCAGGGTGTCTTGGGGGTTGTTGGAAGGGCAGGTATTAAGGGCAGGTATGGGGGGGTGAAATCAACAGGATTCTGCCCCATCCTCTGCCCCTTTGTCTTGTCTCGGTCCCAGGGAACCAGAGCAGCTCCGCTTATCTATATGACCAATCACAGAAGAGGTTATTGCTAGCAATGTTCCTGCTGCACGAAACGTTTTAAAACGCTAACCTTATTTATCTCCTACTTCCTCGATCGATCAGGCATACTGGGAAACTAGGGAATGAAGCCAAAGTTAATTCAATAAGACAAATTAATGTGAAACTTAACCAGTTACTGCCAACTTGGTAATAATGACATTATTAAGACAAAGGGACGATGAGGTAGAGATACTGGTTTTGTTTTCCCTGGTTGAACATGAACATGAGATCTTGAGAAACCTCTGGACAACTCTGTGAATTTAAATTCTTTTAAAAATTTAAAATTATTATTTATATCAACCGCGCACAAGAATGTGTCTGACAGTGTCCATAATATGATCCAGGGTTATCATCCCTATTAAAACAAAATCCTTTCTAACAGCTAGCCTAACTCCCCTACACTCTCTCTCCAACCCCTTTCTCTTATCTTGCTCTAAATGGAGATGAAAAACAACCAGCTATCATCCTGTTCATAACAGCCCTTATTTGAATAACAGCCCAATTATTTTGAAAAAATAATTCCCCTTGGAGGTGTCTTGAAATCCCAATCTTCTCAACCTTTTTACATAGCGATTGTTTTCTAATTCTTTAAACATCCCTTTGATTCTTCTGAACCCTCTCCATGATCTTCCTGTGTGCTTTTTATTTTTATTTTTTATTCTTTTAATATTTATTTTTGGGAGAGCACAAGTGGGAGAGGGGCAGAGAGAGCAGGCAGGGGATGCGAAGTGGGTTTTACTGACAGGCTGACAGCAGTGAGCCCAATGTGGGGCTGGAACTCATGAACCGCAAGATCATGACCTGAGCCCAGGTGAGACGCTCAACAGACTGAGCCTCCCAGGTGCCCCTCTGTGTGTGCTTTTAAAGAAGTGGATTGATAAGCCTCTACCGAAGATGTTGGTATTTTTTAAGGACAACTCCGCTACACAAAGCAATGTTTTCCTTGTAAGAGCCATCATTTTATTTTCTAAAGACTAATATTTTAAATATTCTACTTATAAAAAACTGAATGTTGGAATCCTATTCTAAATAAAGGTATCTAAATAAAGGTATTTGCCAAAACTCCCCCCGTGATTATATGTTATAATCAAAATGATACTGACTTAATAAAAGGCACAACGACAAAATGCTCACAGTCAATGTGGAACAAAAGAATAGAGCAGAGCCAATAAAACTAAGCTTACCTGTTTCTAGGTGCCTTGTTCACAGGATAATTAATATTTCCAGGACTGCAAAGATCCCGGTGTGGTTGTGGCTGAAAATGACCTATGGTAATATGTGTAATTCCCATTACCTGATATAGGTGCTTCAATAAAGTTATGGGATGATTGGATTTTTTTTTTTTTTTTTTTACAAAAAAATCAAATTCCATTTCCAGTGCAGTTGTGGGAGTATGCTTTGTAAGTGATTCCTGACTCTGATCTTGCTGTGCCTTAAAATGTCTGCAAATACCAGGAAAGCTCTTGTAAATTGTATGAGGTACCTTGTGCTTCCAATGACTGTGACAAAGCAGCTATAAATATGCAAGGTTATGGGTGTTCATCCAGCTACAAATCCACTGCAGACTCACCCGTGCAGACCCCTGTCATTGCCAAAGCTGCCATTATCTGACGACTTGTACCAATGGAACCAGCCAGACATCTCCATCCTTTTCTGTCCCTATTCAGTCAATGTCCATTTGGTAGTTTAGGGGGTTACTTCTGTTCAGTTTTACCCTCTCCTTTTTATAGTCTCTGTTTACTAGTGTTCAGCCAGGCACCTACAGAAGCTGGGCCAGAGATAATCTGGTGGCCAGATATTTGACTGTAGTTAAGGCAAAACATTATTATCCATCTTGACACCTTTCTCCTAGGTGAGTTCTACCCCCAGAAGCATAGTGAATTATTTATACAAATCGAGCCCAGGTGGCCCAATTTCACCAGGCTCTCCTAGACATTTCTCAATCTCAGGGTGAGTACAACTTAAGCTCCGTTGGAATCCTACTATAGTTTTCCAATTTAATAACCATTAATGCTATCAGCCACTGTTCAAGTCTGCTTTAATTCCAAAGAATCCTTCCTTAAGTGACATTTGAATACTTTTAGGCTTGGCTTCCAGGAGAAAAAGTTGCCCCAAATTCCTGGCACCAACGAGACAGGCTTGGCTTTCAATTGTATTATTTTTCCTTTCCTATGGAAACCGATGGTACTGACCCGCCATTTGCTACATACACAGGGCTTTTCTAGCACTGTGTCTGTTCCCACTAGCATTCTGCAGCAGGTGCTACTGGCCTCATATCCTATTCCCCCGGACCACCTGAGTTCACCTGCATCTACGGTTCACAATTCAAGGCCTCTATTTGCTTCAGAATAATTTCAGAATTTTCTCATGCAACATTTAAATGACCTAATTGAACCATGGTGCAGAAACAGTTTCAATTACATTCATTTTAATTATTTTCAGTACATTTAAATTGCACAGTAGGAAATCGAGTTGCTCCTCACTCTTAATGCTTTTGTGCAGCAGTTCCGTGATGGGTTTCTCTTTCTCAGTGTAAATGTTACAGTTTTTGTGTATTTCAAGCTTAATTCCATTTGTACTTGTTTTTAAAGCAAATCATTTGAGTTAAAATTATTTTTTCCTTTCTTGAAATTGCATTTGCTCGTTAAAGTTAAACCATCGCATGGAGTTTTCAAAATGTTGCTCTGTCATGTCTGAATAAGATGGGTCCAAGGAGGGCCACTTTCCAAGAAGAAACAAAGAGTTTTAAAAAAAGAGCTGCGGGGCACCTGGGTGGCTCAGTCAGTTAAGCATCTGACTCGATTTTGGCTCAGGTCATGATCTCATGATTTGTGGGTTCGAGCCCTGAGTAGGGCTCTGCACTGACAGTGCGGGGCCTGCTTAGGATTCTCTTTCCCTCTCTCTGCCCCTCCCCGCTCATGCCCTCACTCTTAATAAACTCACTCTTAATCAGTTGGCTTAACCAACTGAGCCTCCCAGATGCCCCTGGTGAAATAATGCTTGATTGTTGGCTTGTTCCGATGTTTCACTGAACTTTCATTAATACCTTTTTTCCTTGAACAAAGGTCAGGCGATAAATTTCCCATAACATTACTTTTCTCTGTCGCTCCTGAAGGAGTGTCTTCTTGTTTATTTATCCCAAGCTGTTCACTCTTACTATTTCAGACATGGAGCCTTTTGCTCACCTTCGTTGCACCTGATCATTCTCTGCCTTTGCTTTCCTTTCTTTCCTTGGGTTTTCTAATTGGTCTCCCTTTCCTCATGCCCACAGTGGGCCACCTTTTCTCTTTCCAAAAGTCTACCTCAGGTCAGAGCCCCAGCTACCTGCTTCCTTAACATAAAATTTTAGGTGGTTATTGCCTTAAATAAAAATCTACCCAGAGTAGTGAGAGAATCTTTGTGTTGTGAGAAAAGTGACACCGTAAGAAATGGTACAAGATAGAAATGATAAGGATAAAAAAGCACAGAAACTTTCATCAAGTCAGTGGAGGGGTTTTCACACACCTATTTATACTTTTATAAAAGGTAATGAAGCTTGAGATTCCTAGTGATCCAGTAAAGTGGCATACATCCTTCTTTCTTTTTTATTTGTTGATGTATAATATACAGTATTCTAGTTTCTAGTGTATATCATAGTGATTTGATATTTTTATGTATTACAAAACGATTCCCACAATGTCTCATTTCTACTTGTCACCATAAAAACTTATTATAATATTATTGACTATATTTCCTATACTGTGTATTATATCTCCGTGTCATCCCATGATTTATTTATTTTAAAACTGGAAGTTTGTACCTCTTAATCCCCTTCACTTATTTTGTCATCCCCTTTCCCCAACCAACAACTTACTTCCTATATCTGAATCTGTTTTTCTTTTTTAGTTCTGATTTTTAGATTCCACAAATAAGTGAAATCATATGGTATTTGTCTTTCTTTGACTTATTTCACTTAGCATAATACCCTCTAGATCCATCCACATTTTCACAAATGGCAAGCTTTTTTAATGTCTGAGTAATATTCCATTATATATATACATATATAATATTCATATATACACATATGTAATATTCATATATATAATATTCATATATATATACATATATAATATTCATATGTATATATATATATATTACATCTTCTTTAGCTATCCTTCTATTGATGCATTAGGTTACTTCCATATCTTGGCTATTGTAAGTAACACTGCAATAAACGTGGGAGCGCAGACACCTCTTCAAATTAGTATTTTTGTTTCCTTTGGATAAATACCCAGAAGTGGGATTGCTGGATCATATGGTAGATTTGTTTTTAATTTTTTGAGGAAACTCCATGCTATTTTCCATAGCAGCTGCATCAATTTATATTTCCACTATTTATTAGTAGAAAGATCGGTGGTTGCCAGGGGTGAAGGGAAAGGAAAAGTTAGTAGATGGAGCACAGAGAGTTTCTAGGAAAGTGAAACTATTCTGTATGAAACTATAATGGTATATATTTGTCTTTAGGCATTTGTCCAACCCCTTAGACTGTATGCCACCAAGAGTGAACCCTAATGTCAACTATGGACTTTGGGTGAAAATCATGTGTCAGTGTAGGTTCGTCAATTGTAACAAATGTGCAACTGTCCTGGGAGACATCGATGGTAAGGAAGGCTGTGGGGGGGTGGGGGGGCGGGGTGCAAGGATATACAGGAACTCTGTGTACTTCCTGCTTGATTTTGCTGAGAACCTAAAACTGTCTTTAAAAAATGTCTATCGGGGCACCTGGGTGGCTCAGTCGGTTAAGCGTCCGACTTCAGCTCAGGTCATGATCTCATGGTCCGTGAGTTCGAGCCCCGCCTTGGGCTCTGTGCTGACAGCTCAGAGCCTGGAGCCTGTTTCAGATTCTGTGTCTCCCTCTCTCTCTGACCCTCCCCGTTCATACTCTGTCTCTCTCTGTCTCAAAAATAAACATTAAAAAAAAATGACAAAAAAAGTCTATCAAGAAAAAAAGAAATCATAAAAAGAAAGTTACAAATAATAGATATTGCTTTCTATATTTGAGCTCTGTAGAAGATAATTATCTAAAACAAACATAATAGTGTTATCTTGTAATGTATATTACATATATGTTATACATATATACATATATAATGTATACATTATACATATGTAATACACATTATATATAATGTGTGTGTGTGTGTACTAAAATGTATAGCCAATAATAGCCCAGAAGATGGGAGGAAGAAATTGGAAGTATAGAGTTTCACAGTTTTCTCCCATTAACATGCACAGATAATGCAGTCCACAAGTCACTGAGACACAAGCCACGATCCATAGATGGCCGATAACAGAATTGGTCCTGCAATTGTGTCTAATTGATCTGTCTGGTAAAATACCCACAGTATTTTAAAAAGTTACCAGTTGCCAGTATCAATTAAAATTTGACATCAAGAGAAACATTTGGCTATTTTGCATAAATTCCTGACTCTTGATTTTTCCAAAAATCAGCTTGAGCTTAGTAACCACCGCTTCCTGGGGTAAGTCCAGGTATTTCCAGTTTTCCCTTACTTTCACCATTTTGTATTTTATTCCTGATAAAGAGTTCCTCTTTATCATCGTATTCCAATAGTGCATACTGTTTCCTTGAGTTGTCTGATGCTAGCAGTCATTTGATTTGTGATCACTGGTCTAAATGCTTATGGAGAAAGAGAAAAAATTAATAACAATTCTAGAAATGTATATTCCCCTTGAGTCAAATATCATATAAAAATTGCTGCTATACCTGGATAAAGATCCAGCAGAAAGAGTCAAATTACCTTTGGTATTTTTTTTTTCTCCAGTTTAGGGTTTCTTTTATCATGGCACCTTGGTTTTTCTCTGGGAAGCCCTCCCTGCCCCTCCCTTCTGCTTTGCCCAATTGCTTGTTTTTTTAGTGCATGCATTAATCAAATTATTCACCCCCTGCAGCCATCAGGCTGGTAATTTGAAGCCTGAGAGAATAAGAATGGAGAATCTTCATTCTGGCTGTTTGGCTGTAAAGGAAATTGTCATTTGTTCTCTGGTTTCTGTCTTTCCTGATAGCAGAGATTTTAACTCTCACATTTTTTTTTTATTTGTGAGCTATTCATATTATTCTAATAAAATATGATTTTCTTTAAATTACTGAGAGTCAGCAAATATTGTTGCAATCAAGCAACTCTAAGAAAAGACTTGATTAAATGTTAGGTAAGGTTCCACCTTGTACCCCAAACTCTGCCTAGGGAATGTATATGGGGTCAGGGCTGGGTGGTTGGGCATAGTTCTCTGTTTTAATTTGTATCTTCAAACAATTTCTGTCTCTAGAATTAAGGATTATTTTCCTGTCATATTGAGTATTTTCTTTTTTAATGTTTATTTTTCTATTTTTGAGAGAGAGAGAAAGGGAGAGAGAAAGAGAGAGAGGGTGCACACAAGCAGGGGAGGGGCAGAGAGGGAGGGAGAGAGAATCCAAAGCAGGCTCCAGGCTCCCAGCTGTCAGCGTAGAGCTGGACGCAGGGCTCAAACCCAGGAACCTTGAGATCATGACCTGAGTGGAAGTCAGACACTTGACCACCGACCGAGCCACCCAGGCACCACCATATTGAGTATTTTCTAAAGTGTCTTTTTGTTTGCATCTTACTTCTCTTCTTTTTCCTTATGCTTTCTAGATGCTTTCAAGTTTTTTTCTGATCTTCCCCATTTACTAATTTGGCTATTATACATTCTTCTCTTGTTTAACTGATTTATCGTACTATTTTAATATGAAATATTTGAAACACTTTGAAGTTTAAGCAGTTTAAAGATGATCAGTATCTCTACTCTTCTATAGAATGATACAAACACCTTAGAATGCTTAGCACTGTTACCATCTTCTACCTTCTGTGTTATAGTTGTTCGGTAATTTAATTAAACCTGGTATTTATTGTCCCCTAATTAAACATTAGTATTGTTTGATATAATCATTATTGTGTACATATTGTCTTCCTTACTGTGCTTTTGCAATTTACTTCTTTCTTCTAAGTTCATGTTTCTTCTGAAAATTTACAGCTTTTATTACTTTGTGGACAGGAAGTAACACAGGAAGCTGCTAGTGGAAGTTCAGGGCTTGATTATCTGAATCTATTGTGTCCTCCATCCTGAATGATATTTTAGCTCAGTATAGAAAAATGGGCTGCAGCTCTATTAACTGTCTGCAGATACTGTTCCATCGAAAACAGTCTGCCGTTTTAGAATTGTTTCTTTGTAACAATATGAATTCTTGCTTTTAAAACCTTTGCTGTAATTTTAAATTCTATGGTTACACTACAATATGGGTGGGTGTGGACTTATTTTAATTTATATCCTCTTTGAAAATCTAGAGTCAGAGAAATATGTCTTTCACCAATTCTAGAAACTTCTCAGGCATTATATGTAAGAACATTGTCTTTTCCCATTCTCCCTTTTCTTATACTTTGTAATACTTACTAGATTTGTGACTTCTAACCCCTGGTTCATGTTTTCTCTCATTTTATTTTTTGAGTGTTCACTCCAAATAATCTCTTCCAGCCCACTAATGCTTTCCTTGTCTGTAGCTAACCTAATATTCATTTGGTGACATTTTATATTTCAGTAATTATATTTTTCATGTTTAGATGTTTTACTTGGTTCTTTTTCTTACCCATTCTTTTCTCATTGTGACTTATTTTCCTTGTTTTTTTTTTTCAATTTACATCTCTCATCATTTTAAACATGCCTTTTCTATCATCTGTATATAATAGTTGTATTATCTGATGCTTCTGCCTTTTTGTTTGTTGACTCTTAAGTCATCAGAGGGTTTTATTCATGGAAATTTTGTGTAGTCTGTACTGAGAAATAATTTATGAAGAGAGGAGTTCAATTTGCTTTGGCCATAAAATCTAGGGGTATCATTAGCCCCCAAATACTTTATTCTAATTTTTAGTCTCCCAGAAAACATAGGTGGTTGAAATGAAACACCAATAACATGTGACTCTCGTCCCATGGTTATAAATTCTTAAGGGAGACTAATTTTTCCATGCAGTGCCCAGGTGTCCAGATATTGACCCATAATTTTTCCTTGTGTGGGTGCACATATCTTTTAAGCTGATCCTTTCGCTGCGGATGGAGTCTTTGGAATGTCCTGATTTTGTGAGAGATATCGGTTCCAAGTCTTCATTTTGCACAGGTTGTCTCTTATCCTATGAACATCAAACCCCAAGACTCTATCTAGGTCATCGTAGCAACAATTTCCCCAAGACTACTTGGTGTCCGTCCTTGCGCTGACCACTCTGGCTTTTAATGACCTCGTTGCTTTAGCATCCTGGGGATTTCCCTTATATTTGCTACTACAGGTTTGAATTTCAAAGTGTATCTATTTTGCCCAGCATTTCTCTTTGCTGTGTGGAGAGGAGTTGTCAGGCTATCTACTCTGCAGTATTACAGGGAGTGGAAGTTTCCATACTCAAAAGAGGCTTGCATGTATTCATTCATTTATTCCAAAAGCTTTTACTGTCTACCATTTGACAGGCAACGTTATTTTACAATTTTTAAATATAGTGGGACATAAATTAATAGAAAAAGAGTAAATGAATGAGGTGACAGGGCCAATCTCTATTGCCCAGAGTCCTTGTTTTTCTTTATTTGATTCCTAATGTTTCATACACTCAAAAAACAACACTTCTGGCATCTGCATGTTTTTCCCCCATTTCACAGCCTCATATAACAGATTTCACTCTGACCACATTTCATTTCATCCTGACTTTTACTTTCCCACCTTTCATTTGAATGGGAATAAATAGATGTTTACACAAACAATATATTTTATGTGCGGCGTATGTTTTAATTTAAGCTGTTTTCAGTTCAAGTGTCTAAAACCATAGATGATTGTGCCGTTTTCTATCAGACTAGGAATAGAGTTAATATAATCAATTTTTTTTTTAATTTTAAAATATTTTATTTATTTTTGAGATAGAAAGAGAGACAAGGGTATGAGCGGAGGAGGGGCAGAGAGAGAGGGAGACACAGAATCTGGGAAGCAGGATCCAGGCTCTGAGCCATCAGCCCAGAGCCCCACGCGGGGCTTGTTCTCACAGACCATGAGATCTCACAACCTGAGGTCTCAGAAACCTGAGCCGAAGTTGGACGCTTAACCAACTGAGCCACCCAGGCGCTCCATAGAGTTACTCAGATTTTTAATCTTCTGTGTTCCTATCTGTTCTGAGGTGATTTCAAAGGAAAGGATTGGAGTCATAAATCCTAGAAAGGCAATATGGAGATGAATCAAAGACTTTAGCCCTTTTAATCTCTATTGATTTTCTCTGCCCTCACCTTTCCAGGCGGTCCATAAACATATGATGTGAATAAAAATAAGATACTTGCTATAAAATCACATATAAGGATTAGTGCTCTGGAGCAGTGCTTCTTAATCTTTAATGGGAATGTCCCCTGGGAATCTTGTGAAAGTGAAGGTCCTGATTCAGTAGATCTGGGGTGAAGCATATTTTGCATTTCTACCAAACTATCACATGCTGCTGTTACTTCGCATAAGTAAGGCTTTTGAGTTACAAGACCTGGATACTTTCCAATAGTAGATAATTAAATCCTTCTCTTTTTTTACGTTTATTTATTTTGAGAGAGAGAGAGAGAGAGGAAGGGAGGGAGAGCACATACGAGCAGAGGAAGGGCAGAGAAGGAGGGAGAGAGAGAATCCCACACAGGCTCCCACACTCAATCTCAGGAGCCACTGTGAGATCATGACCTGAGCTGAAATCAAGATTCAAAGGCTTAACTGACTGAGCCACCCAGGTGCCCCTACTATTTATTAAATCCTTCTAAGTAGAAAGTTTGAAGTTGTAACAAAAACAAAAGCAAAAGTGGAAGGAATTACACATTGTGTATTTGTACAATGTAAAATAACAGAGAGGAAAATTATACTTTAGTCAATGATTATATCAAAATATTTACCACTTTTATATAGACATCACCCATGTATAAAAATAGGTTATTCTTATCTTCAATAAATTTACTATTAAAATTTTGTTTTGTTTAATTACAAATCTAATTAACTCTTATGTAGTTAATTCAAACAATTTAGAAATATTGGAAAATATTTTATTTCCAATAAAATATATTATAAAATTATATAATAAATAATAAATCTATATAATAAATATAGTATCTATATGATAAGAAATGAATGTTTCTTGACCCCTCTTAATTATGTTTTCAGAAGTAACCAGTGTTGTTTATTTATTACTCTTCAAAATATTTTTGTATCTTGTGTAAGCACATACACATACACTCAACTTTCGTTGGTTGATAAAAACAAGATTTTACTCCGTGTTTTTTTTTTTTTTTTCTGCAACTTTTTTTTTTTTTTTTAACCTTTGTGATCATTTCCATTTTGGTACATAGAAACTTTCCACATTTTTAGTGGTTGCATGGATATGCTGTTCTCTAAATTTAACCATTTTTAAAAACTGACAGACATTTAAGTTAATTCAAATTTTTTGTCCTTAACTGAATAGTCTATAAGCTAAAAAAAGTTATCTACCCAAACAATTATAATGCAGTTAAAATGATCTGAATGGAGTATGACTACTTCTCCCATTCATTACAATTTCACTTTGTGTTATGTAGATCAAATCTAAGATCAAATTTGAGTCCTGGTCTATAAACAGCAGCACCCCCTTCCAGGCCGCACATAACCTCCAGATTCTCCACTTTTGTTCTATAGGGGAAAATGAAATTTGACTGTTAGTAAGAATACTCCTCAAAAGCAGGTATGAAAAAAGCAGGTGACCTTCAAGGGTTAAAATGTAGTATGGTACCAAAAGCATGCCCCCAGTGCATAGCTCAGCCATGTATTTTTAAACCACGCTAAAATTAATATGTTCAGATATCTTGTTTGGTTTGGATGAATAGCCTATGGTTTGCAGAAAAGGGATTATATGTTTATTTTAGTTTATAAAAAAACATTTTAGAGATACAAATCGGATATGAGCCTTGAGAGTTATGAGACTTTCTAACTCATAAAATAAACATAGCTAGTTTCCATATATTTAAAGGAATCAGTCTATAGTGCCATAAGTCTAGACTCTAAAGGGAGAAAAATCATTTCCTCTAATGTATATTTAATAAACAAAACTGTCTACACAGAATCAGTAATAGAAATTGCTTGGCCTGCCAAATATTCTCTGACCTGAAGGAAGATCATTAGAGAATGTTCTTGCAATATTTTGAAAGAAAAGTCAGCTGTCTTTATTTTTTATTTATTGATAGACTACTGCCGGTGATAGGTATAACAAAAAATCTATTTCTTATTGTGTTCTTCCCACGAGTGGGAATTGCAAACCTTTTTCTACTGACCTTGAAACAATAAACCCACTTCCAAAGCGGCAGATAACTTCATTTACTACATTAGTAAGAAGAAAAGTCTTATGAAAAGCATTATCCCCAGTCTCTTCTTTCACCCTTAAAATCTGTCTGTAGATTTACCAAGCATTTTCTCTCGAGTCTACAGGAAGATGTATCCTTGCCCTTCCCAGAAACAAGCTCTTACCTCTGCCCTCAATTTTATGGTATAATTTTACTATTTCTTTACATGTTTATTTCCTCATTGGTTTAAGCTCTTGGGAGGCAAGAACAATATTTTTCTTATATTTTATGTTCTCAGTGTCTATCTCTTTATCTTGTAAGGTAGCCAGAGTCAAATATGATTCACAGCAGTAATGGCCTCATACTAGGATTCCTGCATGTCTCTCTTGAATCTTTTCGGTTTCATAATTGGCTTTCAAATTTTGTTGAATAGGTCTTTAAATCTTTTTGGATGTAGGTGTGAAATAAACACTAATGAAATGAGTGATTAATAAACATTGAGGGCATCAGAAATCTTATGGGTTTACATTTTGTGAAGTAAAAAAATATAGAGAGACTAATTGCTACTGTTCTAGCATGGCACACTTTTATTAGACTGAAATTTAGATGTACATTCAATTCTACCTTCCTTTTTTATGTAGCTTTTATTGTTTTTAATGTTTAAGATGTGCAAAATATGTTTATTTACATCATATTTGGTCCTTACAACAATTGTGTGGTTTCCCCGGCTTATGATGTGCTACTTTTTCTACTCTAAAAAAAAAAAAAAGTCACTTTTACTGCATCGTCTTAGGTGATTCTTAAGAAACTGAAAAATTAATTGTCTAAAATGTCAATAAGATATATCATATCCTATTTTCTCCCCAGGTAGTGCAACACAAATACCACAACACAAAGATTTGTGGGTATAAGTGATACGATCGTCTCACTGATAAAATTATAGTTGGGAAAGAAATCTGGACCAAAGGCTGGGTCATAGCATTCTTTGGTATTACTTTTTAAAACCTCCAAAACCTCTAGATAAGCCTCTGGTGCTCAAGCATCTAGTTGCTAAAGTTCTGAGGAGTAAAGTTTTCTGATATAGGTCGGGTTGGGGTGAAAGTTAAGATCACTGGTCTCATTATGGTGAGATCTCCCCAATGAAGAGAAAATATAATAATTAATTAGGTCTTAAATAAAGGGACTACCATAATTACATACATCTTGTGGAAATACAAAATTTTGTTTGGTTTGCCATCTGCTTTAGATGAAGAAATTTGCCAGAATCTTTCTGGAGAAAAGAGAAACCTACATGAGCATTCAGCAGGCTGAAGCTCCAAACCTTTATGTTTTCAATGAAGCACACAGCCATTGCCTCTTAAAACAAAACAAAACAAAACAAAACAAAACACAACAACAAGAAACAAACAAAAACCCACACAAAACACAACAACAACAACAATAACACAAACTACCATCATTTCAGAGAAAGTGTGGTGTCAAATATCTCCTCAGTTTCTGCAGCAGTTGGAATATAGCACCGGAAACAATAGATTCGGTCCTTAGTGGCCCATCAGTGAAAGTCTCAAGCTAAGCTTTTTCAAAGAGAGGAGACACAGCAAGAAAAAGAGAGTAAAGGTACATTAAGTAACACACTTAACAGACTCATAGATACAGGAAAGAAACTGTTGGTTACCAGGCAGGGGAGGATTCAGAATGAGTGAAATGGGTAATGGGGATTAAAAGGTACAAAACTTCCAGTTTTAAAATGAACAAGTCATGAGGATATAATGTACACCATAGGGAATATAGGCAATATATTGTAATAACTGTTTGGTGACAGATGGTAACTAGACCTCATGGGAAAGATTTCATAATATATAAAAATACTGAATTACTGTGATGTACACCTGAAACCAAGAGGATATTGTACATCAGTTACTTTTCAGTAAAAAGAAAAGGATTGTGGGATGTGAAAAAAAAGTTTGTGGGATGTGAATGAAAGAAAAATGGCAGCTGGGATGTGAATGAAGGGAAAATGGTGGCTGAGGGGCATGAAGTGGAGAGGCAGGGGGACGGTGGAGAGCAGCGGCACCTTTCCCAGTGATGCTGTTCTGGAGAACGAACAAAATGCTAACAACTGAATCCAGGAGAGAAGAGAGCCCTGAAATGGAGACAGAGGAGGTACATTTGGAGAAACTGCAGAAAGCCAAGAAAAGGGTAGAGAAGAAAGACTTGCTTTGCGGGATAAGAAAGAGAGTGAACAGAAGAGGCCATCAGCTGGCAGAAAGGGAATAGTGATATTACTAGTCGCTGAGGTAGGATACCTCTCAGCTGAGTGGTTTACACTATAAAATGTGCTTGCTTACTAAAACATTATCTCAATATTATTCACAATATCACTTGGCACGTTCAAAAATCTTGACTCCCAGTCTGCTGATCTTTTCATTATGCTATATTAAACTGCCTATTAAGGAGGAGGAGGGTAGAATTGGGTAAATGCCTTCTTGCTGCTAACAAGGCATTTTTTGAGATAAACCAAGGAAAATTAGGAAAAACATCCTTTCTCTAAGCTCTTAGTAATTTTGGAGAGGTCAACTCAGAGTTGAGAAATGGAACTCTTGAGACCACTCATTCTAAGATTCTGCCCCCCCCCCCCCATCCCACCTTTTTTTCTTAAAATGGATATACCTAGACTTCAGGGGGAAAAACTGGGAGTTTTTGAAAGGAGAGGTTCCATAATGGGAATACATGTTGAAGTACCACCTTTTCTAGAATTCAAAAGCCTACCAGAACTATATGCAAATTTATACAAAACAGGAGTCATAGAACCTGAATCTGAGTCTGCTCTTATCCCTAATTCACTTTGATATATCTGTATCAATCAATGACAATAAGTATCAGCATCAGTTGAATGCGTATCATTTCTATGAAAGCTGAGATTAATGGTTCACGGTAAGTTTTGCCATTCAGTAGAATTTTGAAATAACAGTTCAGGGGTAGCCTGGGTGACTGATCCCAAGTTTGATTTTGCCTGTAAAATATATTTAAAAAAAATCTATTTCTGACTGACCTCATCAGGTCTGAAAGAAATGATATTTCGTAAAGCTAAAAAATTTTAAAAAGAGAAAGGGGTTGACTTCAAAATCAGCACAATACAAAGCAAAAAGGCAAACTGAAGAAATTTAATTCTGAAAACGTCACTACTTTCCATGTTTCTTTTTTTCCAAAAATTGGTGAAAATTTTATAATAGACTGGTCTGAGCCCACAGAAAGCATTTGGGAACCACAGGTTTACCTTATAGTGTCATGGGTCTGGAAAGTACAGTGAGATCTGTAGCCAGTCTCCTAACTTGACAATTGGAGGAGCCGGTCTTCCAGGTATTCAGTGATCTGTGAAAGGCCACAAAACTAAGGTAGTAATAAAGGCCCATCTTGTGGCCCAGTCTCTTAATTTCCATTTCCAATCCAGTGTACCATTGCCACATTTTTACAATACTATCTCTGGTACATTAGATTTGACTAACTTTTGCTTTTTTCTCTTATGCATTAATGGAGATGTCACAGCTGGGTTTTCTGGACACAGAGGCTGGGATGGTGTTTGGGATACGAGAGATTTTGTAGGGATCAATGCCTGTGAAAGCAGGGGAAGAAGCAGGATTGGACAAAAGAAGTTGAACCTTGGCACAGGTCTGAAACCTTAGCTAATTCATAGGGTGAATCTGGAGTGTGGGATTTCCATCAGAATTGCTCTTTACTCTTTCTAAATGGTTCAAGCTTTGGACCCTTTTTTGTGAAGTTACTGGATGTAAGTCACCCCAGGAGAACATGATTTGCAACAAGGTGGGCCTCTGCAGCCGAGGTAGACCCTGAAGGAGCCAAGAGCTGGAGGCTGTCTGCTGGCCACATTCCTCAAAGCTGGAAACTGAGTCCTTCATTGAAGAGGAATCTGGTCATCATTTCTCTGTGTCTACCACATGTGACTGTGATTAGTATTTAAATGGCTGAAGTAAAACTATCAGACTAATTATTGGATTTTTAAAATCAATTTTTCTAACCTACCTACATAATTCATGTTTAATTTTTTCATTCCAAGATTTTTTAGTTTGTAATCATTTCACCTCTTTTTTAAGATTTATGTATAATAATTTCAATTCTGTATTTTACTTTTAGAAACACAAACATAAAGGACACCTATCGATCTGAGAGTTAATTGAACATACAGAAATTCATCAATGAACACGTAAATTAGTAAATCAATGAAAGATTTACTTTCATATATATTTCTTTACCTGTAAACTGAAAAAAAGAGTATTATTGGAAACTTTCCTGAATTGCAAAGTGATATAGAGATCATTGCATTTGTTAAAGTTTTTGAGGAATTAACTTGTGGTTGGCTTAAAAAAAATGGAGTCATTTTGTCGGGAAGTGTGTGTCCTCAAACACCGCAAACACTGCATTGGAAATGAATTATTGCGAGATAATTCTTTCTTCTATTCAATTTAATTAGTATATAAACTATAAAAAACATTTTTGGAATATAAACCTATATGCCTTCTTGGTTTATTGGATAATGATGATTTTTAGGATGATTTGATGAAGTAAATCAAGTAGACAGCTAAGATGATTTATAAAGAAGAGAAAATACCAATAGATCATTCAAAATCTATAATAATGCCCTGATAATAAACTCTCTATTCTGTAGCTCTTTGATGCCAAACGTAATGGAAAGTGAGTTTATATTTAATCAATTATTTTTGATTTGCTGCCATTTTACATGGTAAATTTACATGATAATTTTTAGTATGCAAAAAGATATGACCCATGAAGTATTTGACAACTTTGTAAAAAGCAGTTTAGAATGAAATTTACAACTTATTATGATTCAAGTCACTCTCATTTTTTATCATGTATAAACTAAAGACTGAAAATCTGAAATCTTTTCACAATATTAGGAAGTTATAGATCAGGGTCTGCCAGTCTCCTAAAATTAATCATAAATACTTACACTTATAATTTTATCTACATAAGATAGAGTTATGTCTGTCTTAATGCAGAGCGTAATTTTATTTAAGTATTAATTTTTCCAAACAAAAATCAGTAGTAGAATGTTTTTTAGGATACTTTTTGGTCTCTTAGTAAAATAAACGGAAAAACAAAAACAAACTATAGGGGGTCACTGCCCTACAAGAGCTGAGCTTAGCTAAAATGTATTTCAAGTTGAAATATTCAAAAAGTATATTCCAAACAACAAAAGAAAAGCTTCCTATATCAATAATGCCACTTTCCTTGGATGATTTTGTTGATTTAATTCCCATAGCTGGGGCAGAATTGATTCCCCTCCTTTTATTTTTTATTTTTTTTTTTTAATTTTTTTTTTCAACGTTTATTTATTTTTGGGACAGAGAGAGACAGAGCATGAACGGGGGAGGGGCTGAGAGAGAGGGAGACACAGAATCGGAAACAGGCTCCAGGCTCTGAGCCATCAGCCCAGAGCCTGACGCGGGGCTCGAACTCACCGACCGGGAGATCGTGACCTGGCTGAAGTCGGACGCTTAACCGACTGCGCCACCCAGGCGCCCCATGATTCCCCTCCTTTTAGATGACAAAGTGCACATTGTGTAATAAAAGGTTATTGAAAAATGCTGACATTAGGATCTATCGTGTTATTTTATGATGGCATCCTACACTTTGAAACCAAAGTCATGGAATAGACAAGATTAACAATATACTCTAACTGCAGATTACATTGTCTTTCTTTGGATAAGGTATGGTTGCTCAAGAATGGAGTGGTCAAGGAGCTGATAGCAGTTGTTTAAATTAAGAGATACTGATTTAAAATACTTAAGCCTTGTTGTATGAAGATGTCTGGGTCTACTTCTGATCACTTACCATTTTGCAAGATTGGATTACTTGTTAAAACTAAAACTTTTGATTGCTTTAATTTGATCTCAAATGTTTAGAAAACAGGTGAATGTTAAAAGCTTATAATCCAGGGGACAACAGACTTGAATTTTTAGAACATTCACTCAGTGGCCAAGAGGATTGGCAAAGTCAGATAAGACATTTGTCAGATTTAGAGAAACCAGTTGGAAACTTCTGCGTATTCTGATGAGAAAGCTGAAAAAAAAAAAAAAAAAAGAAGGAGAAGTAGGGGCGCCTGGGTGGCTCAGTCGGTTGAGCATCCATGTTTGGCTCAGGTCATGATCTCGTGGTTTGTGGGTTCGAGCCCCACATTGGGCTCTGTGCTGACAGCTAAGAGCCTGGAGCCTGCTTTGGATTCTGTGTCTCCCTCTCTCTCTGCCGCACCCCTCCCCATGCCCCCACTCACTCTGTCTCTCTCTCCTTCAAAAGTAAATAAACATTAAAAAAATTTTTTTAAGAAGTGGTTCATACTTTTCATACTTAACATTTTTTTAAAAAGACTATGATATTCAACCAATTAAAATTTAAGCTGAGACTATTTAAATTTACTTATATTTTTTATATTTACAGGGTTAAAGTCCCCAAACAGGCCCTGGGGATCAAGTTGAGTCTTGAACTCCATCTGAAACGGTACCCTTCTTTGGCTTTTTCGCCTTTTCTTCCCTGCCTCCCCTAATCCATGCCGGTTTTATGTTTAGTTTTGCTTTTGGAGTGAAGTTCGTGATAAGGCCCTTATCCTTCTGATAAGGATTTCCACCAAAATCCTTAGCTTGGGTATGGCTCTGGGAAAACACAATCTATGACAGAAGGTAATTAGACTTGGGAGTCAGCTTCACCCTGAGTACAACAAGGCCTTGGGATTGAATTCTCAGAGCTCTAACTCAGTTTTGAGCCTTTGGGGCTTTCTCCCTTCTGTCTTACAAGAATAGTCTAAAGGCCAGCTGTTGATATTGGGAGAGTTGCCTTGTAAAGTTAGGGAGAACACTGCTTATTCAGATAGAAGGTAGTTTTTTTTTTTTCTTTCTCAAGGGGGTAGCTATTCTTCTGTTACCTCGAAGACCCAGTGGCATTACAGGAACAAACAAACTAACTAAGGAATCCTAGCAGGGAAAGTAATCATTCCCACATCTAGTGTTTCCTTCCATTTGGGAAAGGTCTCCCCTATGATAACTTTCAGTTATATGGAAACCATCACTCAGTCCTCCCTAGTAAAGAGCGAAACTCTTAACCCCAATAGTGAGTTTTTGAAGGAGATATTAGGGATACCTTCCTCTTCTTTCCTTCTTGGGAACAATGCGTTTGCAGAATGCATGAGTTCTTCTCTGATTTCCTCATTTATAAATTTTAAAGGGGCCACTGCAAAAAATGCTTTCTTTTCAAGTCCTCATTTTCTTTTTGGTTCACTGCTATGAAGACCGTCATCACTCGGTCATTCATTTCAAAGAAAGACCGTATCAATCTTCGTTCTTCTTCTTCTTCTTTTTTTTTTTTTTATTGTTTATTTATTTTGAGGAGAGAGCACAAGAGGGGTAAGGAGAGAAAGAGAGAGGAAAGAGATGATCCCAAGCATGCCCCACGCTTCAGCGCAGAGTCTGATGCGGGGCTCAAACTCCCGAACTACGAGATCATGACCTGAGCTGAAACCAAGAGACAGACTTAATCGACTGAGCCACTCAGGCGCCCCATCAATCTTCCTCCTTTTAATCATCTCCCTGTCTGCCTGGTCTGGCCTGAGTACCTAGCACATCACACTCTTCTCTAATTCTCATTCTATTCTCCCATATAAATGAATGCCTTCTCTCTCTTGGTCTCCTAGTGCAATAACTGCTGTTGTTTGTTTATTTATTCACTCCACAAACATTGAGTTGGATCTCAACCGGCCGCCTTCTAATAGCCGGGGATTTTATACAGTCTATGTATTCTGCCCCATAACTTTAGGAAGGGATAGATCGAGGAAAAGAGAATGAAAAATTTTATTTTATCTCACCCTTTATTATATCCCTTTTTAAAAAGTCCCAAACATCTAGCTCTTGAACAAGTGATAAAACTAAAAAAAAAGCAGATAGTATTCAAATTTTCATGGTCCCAGCCATAACTGCTTTTTTGATAGTAGTTTGAACTCAATTAACTCTTTTTTTTCTCACTTTGTAAGTAAATGTACATTTATATTAATATAGATTGGGGGAAATGTAAAAACAAAAGTAGAGCCATGCCTAGTGACAGCAGATGCTGTCCTTATAGGGGCACAACGTTACCTAATGATCTAGTAATAACACGAAATATAAAGGTCGATGGTGTAAATGTGACTCCCGATTTTGATTCTGATTTTGAGATCTTTTTAGGTAACAAGTTCTTGAAAGTCGGCTGTCCTGTCTCCATGAATTCTTCTAGAAAGGATCCAACATAGCATATTCAGTAATGCAGCATATAGAGAATTACTATAATCTACATTCTGTTAGCCTACACTGTACTTGTTTTAATGGAGGGAATTCTTCTCTGCTTAGGGAAAAGGAAGCACTGGTTTGGCAAAAGATCTTATACACTTGAGGGCTGGAGCCATTCACGTTCAAGAGGAGGCATGCTTAACTCGTTTCCTTTTCACAGTCTTAATTACTTTAAATTTTATGTTTATACTGAGGGCTTGCAAAATATTAATTATTAATTCTTCATTTATGAACAGGGAACTGATCTAGATGTGCTGGTGACATAGAGGAAGGTTCTTAATGTTTTTTGTTGTTGTTGTTTTCTTTTCTTTTCTTTTCTTTTCCTCGTGAACTCCCACTTTCCTTGCAGAATTTTGCTCACTTATTATTTCTCTCGGAAGTCTTCCTGATCTCACTAATCTGGCCTCGGATGTCCTTCAGTACTTCAGCTGTACCACATTAACAGCTCTGTCATGACACTTATCTTGCTTGTCAGTTCATTAGTCTTTCTCTTACCTAGAGTTTCGGGGCCCTGAGGATCAGTCTCCTGCCACTGTCACTTGTACTCACATGTGTTAAATATTTTCTATTCACTAGGTATTTGGGTTGTCTGTTTACTTTGTAAAAACGACACCCAAAAGTTATTGGCTTGAAGGAGTAATCATTCTACCTGCTTACCAGTCTGCAACCTGGCCTGGGGTGGTCTGTTGGTTTTGCCTGTGTTGAATTTAGTCAAGGTCAGCTGAAGACCGGGACCCCAGAGGAAATGCTGAGAGGGCCGGACTGCCTCCCAGCAATGTAATCTTAGGGTCTTTTCCTGTCACCTCTCCACTTATCTTTCCTTTGGGATAGTTGGATTCCTTCCCTAACGACTCTGCCAAACCTTAAAATAAAGGGATGAAACTGGCATAGTGTCACTTCCAGCACATTTGAATGAATAAGAGAGGGCCTGCCGAGATTCAAGCAGAGGGGACGAAGAAAGAACCCGAATACCGGAGCCACTAACGTAGTAGACCAACCTAAGCTATTTCTTTTTAATGGCGTCTGACTCAGGCTCAAGTCCTATCCTTAGGTCTGTAAGTCAGGCCATAGCATGGAAGAGATTTGCAGAATATGTTTGTTGGGACTCAGCTCCCCAAGTCCAGGTCCTCTGGCATTGAGGACAAGGGAGTCAATGGGACAATGACCCGTCTCACAGACTCCCAAGCACAACGAGATGCGTCATTTGTAGACAGGGCAAGATAAGCACTGTCAAGTCCACCTTCCAGAAGGTGGGGAGGGGAGGGGAGCCAGAGGTGCGAAGTGGCAGCACTTAGCAAGGGCAGGTGGGGTGATGGGACTGTCTACCCATGTCGGCAGTGAGGGCTGCATTGTCTGGAAGAATTTAAAAACAACCATATACTTGTCTAAATCTTAGAATGTTCTTTGTTACCAGGCCCGGGCAAGTGTAGACGGTGTCAGGGATGAACGCTCCTCCCGGGTGAGGCAGGTTGCTCCACTCTTCTGGCTTTGTCCACATGGCATAGCTGCCATGCAACCATAGCAATTCTGAAATATAGTAAGCACCTGCCACCAGTCCCTTGCCTAGGTGCCGTCTGTCCCTGGGGAACAGTTCTCCATGGCCCCCAGGCTTTGGTTTCCTTCTCTCCTTGCAGGCAGTTCATGTCAATGGTTAAGGTTTAAAAGCTCCGTGATTTGCTGTGTGAGCTTGAACAGGTAACTATCTCTCTGAGCCTTCATGTCTTTATCTGAGAAATGGAGATTTTTCTTATAGTAATTACTGCGAGACTTAAGTCTTACCAGGCTGCTCTGAAGCGTAAATGAGATGTTACATGTACAATCAACAGTATTTTATATTTTGTGAAATATTACACATAAAAATGAAATATTTACGTACGTTATATTTTAAAAATCTGAAACTGTGCTTGGTGTGTAATAAATTCTCAATAGATGTGCACTCTTATCATCATCATGTTACATATGTCTCTTTTTCGTAAATGCGGTTTAAAGGTTGGAAGGATGTCGGGCCCAGAGACGTACTCTGCTCAAATAATATATGATTCAAACGTATGTACGTCTATGTATACATCGATGTGCATATGTGTATACATATATGTATGTGCATATATATTTATATGTAGTGTTATTTTCCTAGGTATTCATTTATATGCGATAACATTTGGATAGTATCATTTTTTTTGCAGTTGGGAAGAAATGCTTACAGAGAGGGAGATAAAATGAAACTCAAGATCAGAGCTAAGTGTAAATCTTAAAGTAAAATTGAAACATGAATTGGTCTGGATCATACAGGACACAAAATCAGTGTAAAACACTATCATTGAGTTAAGTTTTCCAACAGATTTAAAACACGCTCAGGGCAGCGTGAGGGATTTTGTAATGGTCTCTTTTGTTATGAAGAGGGCACAGAATGTAAAATCAGATGCCATGGTGCTCTCATTGCTGCGAGGATAGTGTCCAATTATCCTCGTCCATTACTAGGAGGCTGTGTAGTGAAATGTTATGTGGTGGCTGTTTGCAAAATCCTCAGTGACAGTCCTGTCAGAGTCATGTCCCACTTACCCTTCCAGCCAGCACTGGACTATTGAGAAAAATCAAGAATTGGATCTTTTCAGAAGACTTGATGAAAATGATGGTATGTGGGAAGGGAAACAACAGGTGCATTAGATGTCAGGACCATGCTTAATGTTAAAATGTCTTTTAAAACATACTATCTGTCAGCGTGCCTGGGTGGCTCAGTCGGTTAAGCGGCCAACTCCTGATTTTGACTCAGGTCATGATCTCATGGTCTGTGATCTTGAGCCCCGCGTCAGGCTCTGTGTTGATAGTGTGGAGTCTGCTTGGGATTCTATCTCTCCCTCTCTCTCTCTCTCTGCCCCTTCCCTGCTTTCTCTCTCTCAGAATAAATAAAATAAACATAAAAAAATACTATCTGCCCCTGCCTTATTTTCTTGGATTCTATCTTTTCTTGGCTTCTCTTGAATCCTTTCTTCAACTTAGACAGATTTGGATCTTTTCAAGTAAGCCAACCTGCAAAGGAGCGAGGTAAAAATTGTAAAAATAACCTTTTTTCTAAATAATGGAGGAGAACGTGAAATTCAGTCATATGCTTGTCTGGAAGCTTATGGCCCAATGCTTGTTTTGGTTGATACCTAATCTCCTCTGTGTGTTCACACCAGGATTTCACAAGTTCACTATTTGACCTCAACTACCTACTTCCTCAGTTAGCAGGCTCTGACTTTTTCCTAGGTGTTTGCTGTTTTTAGGCTGGCTGCTTCTGCTAATGCAAATAGACCACCTCTTCTAAGTAATCAAATGA
>NW_024412376.1:132146378-132254696 GCF_014898765.1 Herpailurus yagouaroundi | reverse complement strand
GTGTGTGTGTGTGTGTGTGTGTATACACACACACACACACACACACATATATATATAACTATATAACTATATATATAGTTTTTGTTTGTTTTTTTACTGAGACCCATGTTTACTTGGTTAGAAGTTGCTGGTCACCCTTTGAGACAGGAGATCTTGCCTTTATGATTCAGTCTTTTGGTGCTTGCTGCATTACAGACATTATTTAAAATGATTGTCACAGTTCTCTGTTTTGAAATCCCTGTTACCTTATCCCATCAGCCGACTACCTCTGTCGGTCTCTAAAACAAATCCATAGACTATTGGCATGTCTTGGGTACTGATTTTGTACCATCCGGATGCCCCTTTATGGAATAAAGACAATTGTTCTTGGTAGTTCTTTGTCCCATCCTGTAAAATTGTCTTCACTTCATATCTTGATCTGGTACAAAGATCAAATGGATCTTATATCTTAGCTCAATTTGGGACACATGTGATTTCTGTTTTTGTACTTAATGTGCTACTTAGCTCTGTTGAGTGAACAGCCATAATGATACGTCAATGGTTTTATTTTGGTTTGGTTTTCTATTTAAAATATCTCTAAATTTTTGTCAAAGGAAATACTGCATTTGTTGACTAGTTTAACAGAGCAGGATATGTTCCATATGAAATAATTGAATCTTTATAGGAAATTCTTTTAAAAAATGGGATTAGTCAGTGATGCCAATCAGAGCCAAAGAAAACAAATACGGATAATTGAAACCCAGAGATAATCTGCATACTCTACTTTGGTAAATAGCATCTTTTTCTTCCTTCCTTCCTTTCTTTTTTCTTAGCATTGACTATGCCAGAGTGACTAATGCATCATCAAATGGGCTGGTAAGACTTTTTCATCTTGTCTTTCTCATTGTTTGATAAAAAGAATTGTGAATACAAAAATCATCAGCAGAAGGCGGGTTGAGGGTGGGTACCGATATTCCTAGATAAGCAAGAATTGACTGTTTCTTGTTTCTACCGATATTACCCTGAGACGGTCGATGGAGGAAATAGCAACCCAGTAACCAGACCCATGCACTAGAAGGGGAGCAGGAACCTGTCTTATAACTTGAAGCAGGGCTAATTCTTTAGCTGTTGCCACAAGAAAGCCAGACATAACCCTGCAATCGAGTAGGTCCCACAGGTGAGTCCTGCCTTAGACTGAGACAGACGTCTTATTTGAATTGAAGATGTGCAGGACAGATCCCTGTCACCGGTGAACCTTGCCACTCCTCATCAAGAGGTAGAGTCTATTTCTCTCTCTCTTTGAAACTGGGCAGGCACAGACTGTTCTGACCAATGGAGTACTGCAGATGTGTTGCTCTGTATCTTATGATATAGCTTCAGTCTGACTCTTTCTTTCTGTGACACATCCTTTGGACCCAGCCCTCATATTATGAGGAAACCCAGGCAACATGTGGGTACTGTAGAAGGTGTTCAGGAGGGCAGCTTATCTCCTAATCTCCCCCTAATCTCCAGCATTTTGTGGTTGGACTGAGCCTTTGTAATATGATTCCAGCCCCCAGATTTGAGACTGCAGCAGGTCTGAGACATCCTAGAGCACAGACAATTCTTTCCCGCTGTGTTCTGTCCAAATTCTTGACTCAGAGAATACCCGAGCATACAAATGTTATTATGCATCGAGTGTTGGGATAATTTGTTTTGCAGCATTAATAATTGGAACAACAGGTAGTGACTGGTTGATTCTTAAAGGAGCCTAATTAGTCTCAGCATATGTCCCTGTAATATATGTAATTGGAATATAGAAGTGAAACAAACGAGAAACAAGCCATACTTTCTCTTCTTTCCTCTAACTGGAAAGCCAGATATACTTTCAGAAGTTCAGTTAGGGCTTTTGTATTTTTTATCACAACTTGAAAGTTCTTACCCATACTGAAATTGATAAATTTAATCTTATAAAGCCACCAGATTTCTGCAAGGCAAATTCAAAAGACAAATTATTAACTGAGGGTAAAACATATGCAACTCACTTCACATAAGGTTAATTTCTTTGATTTACAGTGCTCCCATAAATCAATAAGAAACAACAAACTGATAGAAAAATTGGGAACAAATGTGTCCATCAAATTCACAGAAAAGGAAATACAAATGATTCTTAGAGACCCAATCTTGGTTACAATAAAAGAAATGCAAAGTAAATTAAGATAGTAGGATTTTTTTCCCCCATATCAGATTGGCAAGGATCAAAAGCTTGGAAATATGTTGTTCAGGGGGCAAAGAAACAAGCATTCTTATACTTTGCAGGGCTGTTCACACTAAAATAGCTTCACAAACACACACATACATACATACATATACACACATGATTTATGTATTAGATTATTCACTGTACCATTGGTTGTTACAAAAGAATGAGAACAGTCAAAACATTCCTCAACTGGGATTTGGTTATATAAATTATGGTGGAACTATGATGGAACAGTATGTATCCAAATTTAAAAACTAATGAGAGGGGTGCCTGGGTGGTTTAGTCGGTTAAGCGACCGACTCGGGCTCAGGACATGATCTCGCAGTTCGTGAGTTCGAGCCCCGCATCGGGCTCTGTGCTGACAGCTCAGAGCCTGGAGCCTGCTTCAGATTCTGTGTCTCCCTCTCTCTGCCCCTCCCCTGCTCACACTCCATCACTCTCTCTCTCAAAAATAAATAATCATTAAAAAAAACTTTTAAAATAAACAAAATAGGCACACCTGGGTGGCTCAGTCAGTTAAGTGTCTGACTCTTGAATTTGGCTCAGGTCATGATCTCGCAGTTCGTGAGATTAAGCCCCGTGTAGGGCTCTGTGTTGGCAGTGCTGGGCCTGCTTGGGATTCTCTCTCCTCCTCCTTTCTCTCTGCCTCTCCCCTCATTCACACACATGCTCTCTCTCTCAAAATAAATAACCATTAAAAAATCAAATAAATAAAATAAAATATGAAACAACAATTCTGGTTTATATATAATTCTGGTATTATATAATGGTTTTATTTATGTATTTGTATCTCCTCCCAGACCAAGGGCATCTAGAATTTACTCCATTTATTCCCCTAGTGCTGGCTGACATTAGTGCTTAGCACAGAGCAGGCAATCACGCATTTATGGGAGGAATGCGAGCTGGCCTCTGGTAAGAAGGGTGACGTAACCCAATCTGGTGTGCTACAGGAATGTAGGGGACTAGGAGGTGAAATTCCACATGACAGCCTTTGGGAAGGCTTCTGGGTAGACCTGCTGTTTCAGCTGGCCTTCTTGCAAAGAAAGGGGCTGTGCACGTGAGATAAGGGATGAGCAGGAGGGTGTTAGAGGCCCAAGAGAAAAGGATGTCTTCTGGAAAATTTGAGTAGACCGAGGTGACTGAAGCCGACTTGCTAGAAGGGGAGACAGTCTGTAGTTAAGAGAGAAGATCAAGGATGATCTGCGTTTTGTGAGTCTGAACAGGGAGCATCAGTTGTTTATCTGGTTAGTGCAAAGGCCCTGGCCGTCAAAACAAAGCTTGATGTGTTTTAAATGATTGATGGCTGATTGAATCAGGTGGTTACTACCTACTATAATTCTTTATCGCTTCACTAACCAAGCTACCATATGTGGCCTGCATGACAGGTGCTAGCTGCTTAGAATGGGAAATGTGTTTCAAGGAAACAATTTTTAATGCTATAATGCAGATATAAAAGCCACTCTGTCAGCCTCTAAAGATAAAAAATGGATATATTCATCTGAGATTTCTAAGTAGATGAATTCAGTTTATATTTACATTTTGAAAACATATCTATTTCTACACACACAAATGAACATTTATAATATTCACATCTGGTGTTTATACAGTGTAGACAATCCCCCACCTTGCAGTTGTCACCCAAAAGTTCATTTATGAGTTTGTTATTTTCCTGTAGAAGGAATGCTGTAAATGATACCCAGATTATCAGGCCAATTTTCAATAATTAATTTAAGCATCATATACCTGAAGTCTTATTGGTGTATGTGTGTGTGAGGGGCATTCTTTTGACTCTATTTCACTATTATTTACCACTTTCTCTGTGTGTCTGAGAAAACACATTGCATCAGGAACTTATTTCTTCTTTTATCGCAATAGAGAGAGATAAAAAGTACTGGCCTCTGAGCATGAGTACATTTTTAATGTTGTTTCTACCTCTCTACCGTGCACAGTAAAACGATTCTAATCTAGGGATAATCCTCCAGGAGTTCTAGTATGAATAACAAAGGGTAATTGCTCCTGAGATTTGACATCCAAAAGTCTGGGGTGGGAATCCAAGCCCCGCCCCTGATTTGCAACGTCTCTTGATAAGTTAGTCAATTTCTCTCTTCCTCAGATGTTCATCTGTAAAATGGGGATAAACCTATCTAGTGCACTGTTCTTTGTGACTATGAAGTGCCATGAGATACCCATTAAGTAGAGTCAGAATAGTATGTTCGGATGAGGGAGCCCTACTCAGGCTACCTGAGTTCAACTCTTTGATCTGTATGGGTCTACAAGACTGATCTTAGGCTAGTAGTTCAATCCAATGGCTCTTAATATTAGAGAATCGCTCATTTTAAACTATTATTAACTAATTTAAGAATTTGAAATTTTGTGCTGCATATGAGAATTGTCTGGGATGCCTTAAAAATGACTACTGCATGGCCCCACCTCGTATCAGTTAAATAAGAAATTCTGGGGGTAAGGCTCAGATAGCGGTATTTGTGACCTCTCTCCCTCAGATGATTCCACTGTGTAGCCACGTTTTGGTTTCTGTTCATCATCTGTAAAATGGGGGAATTTAAAGCTTCTATGTCTCAGTGGAGTTAGAGAACTGAAAAAAATAATTTGGGTAAAGCACTGAGCACAGTGCCTGGCACATGTTACGTACTTGATATGGTTTTACCTTTATTCTGTAAAATGACTGTGACAGTGAATTGTTCAACACATCTGTGCTTTTTAGAAAACGGAGGCTTGTCTCTTTTTCTGGTTCCTTCCTGTACTTAGTTTGTATTCTCCATTCCCCAGATCATCTGTCACAGTTTTCCTGTATAGTAAAATTGTAATATGTGGGAAAAGGATGAACAACACCTAGGTTCCAAAACTAGATCTCCCTATAAATGGCCTTGTGATTTTGGGCAAGGTTTTAAATCTATCTGTGTCAATTTACTCTACATTTTCTATAGACTCCAGCTCACGAAATACTCGCATACTTGAAAGGAAAGAAAGGCATTAGTAGGCTCAGGGAGCCGGGGCAAATAAATACTCCTAGTGCCTCCTGACCTTTCCTGGCAATGATGGCTGTTGTTCTCTGGAGGGAGGATGAGAGGACGGGAACATGTATTTTTGTTATAGCAACCCAAACTAACTGAGACAGACATTGGTACTGAGACATGGGGTGCTGCAATTGCAAATACCTAAAAATCGGGAAGCAGCTTTAGAACTGGGTAATGGGTAGAGGCCAGAGAGTTGGAAGGTGCTTGCTAGAAGCCAAGATTATTGTGAAGGGACTTCTAAAGGCCATTCTGGTGAGAGCTCAGAAAGGAGAGAGGAGAGCTGTAGAGAAAGTTTCTGTCCTCTTAGAGAATGCCTTAGTAATTAGTAAAAATGAGCAGAATGCCTATAGAAATATAGACAGCAAAGGCCATTCTAATGAGGCCTCAGCCAGAAATAAGGAACATTCTACTTGATATTGGAGGCAAGGAGAGTTTCATTATAAAGCAGCAAAGATCTTGGCTGAATTGTGTCCATGTCCTAGTGTTCTGTGGAAAGTAGAAATTAGATATTTAGCTGAGGAGATTTCTAAACAAATCTTAAAGGAGTGGCTTGGTTCTTCTGGACTGCTGATGGTAAATGTGAGAAGAGAGAAATACATCGAAGAAAGGATTGATAAGAAAAAAGGAACCAGAAATTAGATATCGGGAAAATTCTCAACCTATCCATAGTGCAAACACCGAGACCTTGTATTTGGAAGCTGTGGCCATGCAACCATTTGATAAAGAGATTAGTATGCATATGAGCCATGAACCTAATCAAACAAGTCAGCAGAAACCTGGAGCTATTCTTTATGACAAGTAAAGAATAACTCTAAAGGTGATTCAGAGATCACTGGAGCTGCCTCCTCAGTTTCAAAAGGTGGGGAGTGGGGGAGGAGAGACTGTGGCCTTGCTTTCAAGTTCAGATGATTTCTGCCCAAAGATCTGGGTGTGAGGCTTCCCAGAGCCCTGGGGGTTTGATCCCCACCCAGCAGAGCTCTGGGGGCAGGACTGCTGCCCCAGTGAGGTGGAAGGTGGGACCACTGACTCATAGAGACTAGAGGGCAGAGAGTGGAGCCAAAAAGGATTATTCTTGAAACTTAAGATCATTTGATGTTTACCTTACTAGGTTTTGCTTGGGACCCACCACCCCTGCTTCCTTATTTCATCCTTTTGAAATGGGAATGTCTGTCCTATGCCTGTCTCACTGTTGTATTTGGAGAAATACAATTGTTTGGTTTCCCAGTTTCACAGCTGGTGAGGAATTTTGCCTCAGGACGATTTGTCCTTTGAATCCCACCCACCTTTGTTTAGATACTATTGTGATGAGATTTCAGACTTTAGACTTTAGAGTTGATACTGCAAAGAATTCAGTCTTTTGAGGATATTGGGATGGAATGAATGTATTTTGCATGTGAGAAGGACATGAATTTGGGGAGGCCAGGGATGTTATAGACTGAATGTGTCCCCCTAATATGTTGAAATCCCAACCTACAACATGATGGTATTAGGATGTGGGGCCTTTGGGAAATAATTAGACCATAAGAGTGCAACTCTCATGAATGGGTTTACTGCCCTTATGAGAAGACATATGGAAACTCCCTCTCCTTCCCTCCCTGTAATTAGAACACCTAGGGAGAAGCAGGCCATTTATGAATCAAGAAGGCTTTCACCAGACACTGAATCTGTTGGGGACGTGACTTTTTATTTCCCTACCTTCAGAACAATGAGAAATTTCTGTTGTTTATAAGCAACACCCCCCCCCCCAGTCTTATAGTATTTTGTTATAGCTGTCCAAAGTGACTAAGACAATCTTTAACCTCTTTCTTAATTATCTTTAATCAGACACTACCCCTTTTTTATATTTACTCTACTATGAAATATCTCTAGTAAAGAGAAGCCACTGAGATGGCCTTCCTAAGAACCTTATCCCTTAGGGCAAGCTTAATATAAAACTTTGATATGTGTTCACAACCCATTTGTCTGAGGAGCTGCTTTAACATATTCCTTATCACTGTGTAACCAGGTGGTTCCACAAGTAGCCAACTTTTTTCTTTCCACAAGATTGACAGCAAAGTCAGAGATTCAACATGGGTATTGGTCCAGCCTCTCATCAGCATTTAATCTAGGAGACGTTTAATGGTGTTTTCCAAGTCATGCGCTTTCCAGTTAATTAACTTTGTTGAAGCCTGATTTATTAGACAGACATTACTGAGAATTATGTCTTTTCTTCTTGGGCTTCAGCTGTAGGAGAGACACTGAGACTTCTGTCACAAAAGCCCTCAGTTATTAATAATTATAAAAGTCACAATCATCCTTTTGTGAACATTTCCCCTGACACTTTCATTAAGAATCTCAGCACAGGCAAAAGGTGAAGAAATTAAATGTGCAGACTGGTCAGGAGTAGGAAGCTAAAACTCAAGGATGTTGTCTGGTTCATAGGCACTCTGGACACCAGTAACTGTTTTGACTCCCCACCCCATTATTGCTTCATTCTCCCCTTCATTCAACAAACATTTGTTTAATACACACTATATTCTTGGCAATGGGCTAGGCGCTAAAATGCATCAATGACTAAGGTGGATCTGGTTCTTATCTCAGGTATCACGCTGCCTGGTGAGAAGATGGATATTTTAAAGTAATTACAATTACAAAGGGGGCAAATAACAGAAGCAGCCCAACCTAGATTGGGAACTCAGGTCAAGTCTCCCTGAGAGACATGATTGATCAGGAGATAAGTGGGAAGTGTGTGAGGAGTGAAGCATTTTGCCATACAATAGGTTCAGAAAGGCAGCCCTTAAATGTAACAGTTCAGAGAAAGGAGAGCAAATTATAGAGCTGTAGAGCAGCAAAGGACCACCTGGGCTTCTTATTCCTGATCTCATAAAGATGTGCCCCCCCACCCTACCCCTGATATAGGTTCTCTTCACATGATCTGAACTAGAGGGCATGTGTGATATTCCATCCCTAAACTGTATTTCTTTGGATCAAGGCATTGTTCCCTACAAAGGTATTAAAATACATTGGCTTCAGAAAGAAATATTCCAGGCTGTAACTCATTACCCCGAAGAGAAAATTACATTTAAAATTGGAAATGCATGGGTTGAGGAAGAAGGGCTAGCTCAGGAGGCACCCAAATAATGACTGCATTCAAGGACTAAACTCATAGATTTGGTGAAGTAAGAATTACTAAAGTTTTTGTTTCTATTTTGAGAAATATTTTAAGATAGAGAAAATACATAGAATATTGATATAAATGTCTCCTACCACTGTCCAGAATTGATAATTATCAATATATATTGTCATATTTCCCTTTTTAAGATGAAAGAAATCATATATTACAAAGTTGAAGTTGAATATGAAATCTGTATCTAAGGAAGTACAGCAAGCTAAGGATCAAACATTAAAGGTTGGGCAAATTAAGTTGGAAAGTGTTGTTTCTGGCAGCGGGAACACCAAATGTCAATGTGAGGTAAAGAAGGGAAGGAGAATGATTACAGAAGATGAAGTGGGTTCTTGTGAGCTGGATTGGAAGTCACAAACTCTAACTTTCAGAAGCCATAAATATCATGTAGATAAATAAAGTTTGTTTAATGTAAATTGCTATGGAGGGTGAAGGTGATGACAAACTTCAGATTACATGGCCCTGCTAGAGAAGGAAGAGGAGGAGAAGAAGAGAAGGAGGAGGAGGAGAGAGGGAGGGGAAGGATGAGGAGGAGGAAGAGAAGAGGAGGAGGGGGAGGAAGAAGGGAGGAGGAGAAGTGGAGAGGAGGATGGAGAAGGGGAAAGAGAAGGAAGAGGAGGAAGGAAGTGGGAAAAATGGGGAGGAGGGGGAGGTGAAAGAACAAGGAAGAAACAAAATAAAATAGGTCAATGCAGAGTTTAATCTTTGATGTTCTGTTTCGAATTTCTGGTCAAGACAGAGAATGGGGTGGAGAGGGAAAAGGGAGGAAGAGAACCCATCAGACAAGGTACTACTGACATTTATGGTCCATTTATGGCCAAGGATGCATCTCTCTGTAGCCTTATCTAAAGCTAAGGTCTAGAAATCTTGGGAGAAATCTAAGCTATCTATCATCAGGCAGTGATACCTTGGGGCATATGAATCTTTCTCACTGACCAATGCTACTTCAGCTAGCTGAGAACTGGGCCTTCCAGGAATGGGTCGACAGCACTGTTAAACCTTGAAAGTCAAGAAGGAGGTTCAGAGGCCAGAGTGCTACCAAAGAAATGGAAACCTGAAACAGTTTCTCTTTGATAGGATCCAAGATAACCTGCACCTTTGGCCTGGGAAGTGGGAAGATGTGCAAGGAGGGAGGGAGAGGAGAAAGGGAAGGAAGGGGAGAGAGACAGCAAGTTAATAAAGGTGAAAGGGATCCAACATAAGGCCATATATTTAGACCCTCTGTGGTTTACAATTTGAAAACTGAATGTTGGGGATTAATGAAGACTCTGCTAGGGGCCTGTGTTGATCATAACTTTTCTTTCAACATTTGCAATTATATTAATTCCCAGAAGAACTCCAATATTTAGTATAAAAAATTACCCATGCTGTTAGAGTAGCATTCAAACTGAAATATGGCAGTTGCAATTTATTTCCCCCTAGAATTAAATTATCTGCCTGCTCCGTCATCTGGGTACTTCTGCATTATGCCTCACTTTCATCATAATCATTTGTGCCAGCTTAAAATATCTTTTTCTCCACCTGTCAGGAAGCTTAAATTTCTACATTTACAGATTTATTCTTCAGGAATCTTCAGTTAGAATATATATATATGTTTTGAAGATGAAGGAGAGTAATATATCAAGGCATAAATTGTTAAAAGCTTGGTGGGAATTCGTTCATCATGAGCATTAAATTACTTGGCAATTGACTATGTATAGTAGGGTCAATAGCTGTATCCTACGGCTTTCCTCTTGATCCTAACTCTCTAAATATTTTTCAAATTTCTCTCAATATTTCCATCCTCACTGCTCCCAAGTTCTGTTTCTTTTCTTTCTTTCTTTTTTTTTTTTTTTTGCATGATATTCTTCTAACTATGCTCCCAGAACAAAGCCTAGTGTTTTCAAACATCAACACGGTTAACAAGGATCTTGGGGTGCTTGTTAAAATATGCAGGATCTCACTGATCCTCTCAGTAGATGCAGAAAGAGCATTTGACAAAGTAAAGCATCCATTCTTGATAAAAACCCTCAACAAAGGAGGGATAGAAGGAATATACCTCAACATCATAAAGGCCATATATGAGAGACCCATAGCTAATATTATCCTCAATAGGAAAAAATTGAGAGTCTTTCCCCTATAGTCAGGAACAAGACAGGAATGTCCACTCTCACCATTTTTATTTAAAATAGTACTAGAAGTCATGGCCTCGGCAATCAGACAGCAAAAAGAAATAAAAGGCAATCAAATCAGGCAAGGAGTAAGTCAAACTTGCACTATTCACAGATGACAAGATACTCTGTAGAAAACCCAAATGACTTCACCAAAAAATTGTTAGAACTGACACATGAATTCAGTAAAGTCACAGGATACAAAATCAATGTACAGAAACCTGTTACATTTCTATACAACAATAATGAAGCAACAGAAAGAGAAATCAAGGAATTGATCCCAATTATAATTGCACCAAACCCATAAGATAGCTAAGCATCGACCTAACCAAAGGGGTAAAGATCTGTATGCTGAAAACTATAGAACACTCATGAAAGAAATTGAAGACGGCACAAAGAAATGGAAAAACATTCCAAGCTCATGGATTGGAAGAACAAATGTTAAAAAGTCTCTACTGCCCAAAGAAATCTACACATTTAATGCAACCCCTATGAAAATACCACCAGCATTTTTCAGAGTTAAAACAAGCAATCTTAAAATTTGTATGGAACCACAAAAGATCCTGAATAGCCAAAACAATCCTGATAAAGCAAAGCAAAATTGGAGGCATCACAATTCTGGACTTCAAGCTATATTACAAAGCTGTAGTTATCAAGATGCCTAGTTAATGTTGGAGGAAGATAAAATGACCCAAAGCAGCAGACTATATGTTACTGCACACTTCTTGAATGTGTTGGGGCAAAGTGAGAGAGCTCTCTGGAGGCTGTTTATTTTTTTTTATTTTTATTTTTTTTTAATTTTTTTTTTTCAACGTTTATTTATTTTTGGGACAGAGAGAGACAGAGCATGAACGGGGGAGGGGCAGAGAGAGAGGGAGACACAGAATCGGAAACAGGCTCCAGGCTCTGAGCCATCAGCCCAGAGCCTGACGCGGGGCTCGAACTCACGGACCGCAAGATCGTGACCTGGCTGAAGTCGGAGGCTCAACCGACTGCGCCACCCAGGCGCCCCACTGGAGGCTGTTTAATTTTAACCCAAGAGATGTGGGGTAGAACTTCTGGGAGTTTGAGGGCAGGTGCCTATGTCATCTAAAGGAAAACCTGTATTTCCCACATCAAGGAGCTATAATGGAAGTTTCCCAAATGGGAATTTCCAAAGATCACACAAAGGTGCCCAGGAGAAGGTGAGTCTTAAACATCTGTTCTCTAAACACTCCAATTCATGCAATAATGGCATCCCTGATGACAATGTCTAGCTTGCTTATGTACCCCCCCCCCCCCGCTCCCCATCTGTGGAAAGGGAAAAGGGAGCAAGCAGAGAAAATTACATAAGCAAGCTGGAGAGGGAAGAATGGGTAAGGATTTTAGATAAGAGAAAAACTGAATACATACTCATTCCTGGACTAGAAGTTTTATTTGCTGAAGATACCGAGTCAGGAGAAGGGGAAAAGATTTACTGCTAAATTAAATGTAGGGCTGGATTAAATGTAAAGGCTTGTTTAGCACTGAGTATACTAATGACAAATTGAGTCATCTGTGTTTGTGACTTAAAGGGCATTGTGAGCCTCAAAGTAGTCTCAGTGTGTAGGTCAACTGGCAATTTTTATCTCAAGGCAGGGAAGTACCAATGAACAACATTTAAAGAGTCAGTAAGAACTAAAATAAGTAAGTCAGTAAGTAAATAAATATGTAAAGAAAGAAAGAAACAAGCAAATACATTGTGCTTGGATGCTTGCAGAACATCAATTGCATAAGAGCTGTTAGAATCCAGATGTCTGTCCACAGGAAGCCTTCATCTTCAGAGGGTTGGAGATGGGAATCTTACTGTCTGAAAAGTAAAACCTGATAATCTCTGAGTTCCAGTCCTCAGGCAGAGTTGAAAACAGGGCTGAGTTGCCATAGTGAAGACAGCAGGATTATGTGAAAGTCTGAATACTGAATGACAAGGGCCCATCCCCTTGGATGGCCCATTCCCTACTTGGTTTAGAGAATTCTGGCATCAGTAAGGATGAGAGTATATTTGCCTCTAGAGAAAACAGATAGGCCAAGGGGGAAAGACCAACATACAGATAATAGCAGTGCAGTATGACTTTTAATAAAGCCCAGCGCTTAGCTCTCCGATTTCTCTCTCTATGCACACAAAATTTCTGGTGAGCTTTTCCCTGCTGTACTCTTAAATAGGAACAGAAATCCAAGGATCATCCAAGAAAGCCTCTATTGTGAAAGATGAAGACTAAAGTGAATTAGGAGAAAACAGACACAATTCCCAGGGGAAAGCAGAGAAAACTGAGAGAAAAAAAGAATCATACTTAACACCTTCAGACTATAAAAGATGCTATTACAAAAAGGAAAAGATTATAATAAAGAATTGAGTAACAGGAAAAAGATGCTAGAAGTGTACCAGTCATTATGATTTCAGAAGTGAGAATTTAACAGAGCGCTTAAAAAATAAAGTTGAGGAAAATCACCCGGGAAGAGAAACAGAAAAAAAAAAAAAAAATGAGGAAAAGGAAAAGAAGAGAGAAAGGAATTCCAAGAGCAAAGTCAGAGAAGTTCCGGAAAGAAGGAAGAGATAAAATGAGAGAGGCAACTATCAAAGAAATAGTTCATGGAAATTTCTCAGGATTGAAGATAGAAAATTTCAAGTTGAAAAGGCCCACTGATTGCTGACCATGATGGGGAACCAAACATACAAAGCAGTGTTACTGTGAGATTTCAGAACATGTTGGATAAAGAGAAAATATTAAAACCTCTCCAAAAGAAAAAAAAAATGTATAAAAATGCTGTTGCTACTGTTGTTGTTGTTGTGGTTGTTGTTGTTTTCTCAAGAAGCAATAAGGATGTGTCCTCTCCTAAAACAGAGGAGTGAACAAAGACAGGGCCAGGTGTAAGAGAGAAGTGAGAGGAATTTCCCAGATGGTGGGCACATTGCCTTCAATGCACCCTCAATGCACAGCCTATCTTTTCCCCAATCTGGCAACAGAATCTTGACAGCAACCATTGAAAGTGTCTCCTTAGCCCTGTGATAGACCTAAAAATACCTACAGCATAATTTTTTTGTGGGAGTTTTATGAAGATTCTCAAAAAACTCACAAATTTTATTCTATTAAATGAGAACGCGGGGCGCCTTGGGTGGCTCAATCGGTTGAGCATCTGACTTTGGCTCAGGTCATGATCTCACAGTTCATGAGTTTGAGCCCCTCAGAGAGCTCTCTGCTGCCAGCACAAGCCTACTCAGATCCTCTGTCCCCCTCTCTCTCTGCCCCTCCCCAGCTCACGCTCTCTCTCTCTCTCAAAAATGAATAAACATTAAAAAAAAAAACCTGGAAAAATCCATTTAAAAAAATAAATGAGAACTCCATAGTTTACTATATAATTAAACATAATTGTGTACAACTGTGAAAACATTACTTATCCATACTCCAGGATAGCTTTTCTCTCTTTTGCTACCTTTTACAATTTTCTTTCTGATCTAAGAACTGTGTGGATTACATATTAGGCAATCACTTCTGCCATGACGTTCTCTGCCTCATTAGGGCAGTGAGTTATTTACATCCTGTTCTCTTAGACATCAAGTTCAGTTTCCTCATGGAGGACCTCAGTTTACAGTGAATCTCTTCTCAGATTAAAAAAATGCGATGGCCTGGAGTTGACTATTTTTATCACCCGCCTCTGCATCCTATAGGAGCACTGATATTTACATCCACCTTTCCTGGGATATTGAACTTTAACTAGTGTCGTGACTGAGCTGCTATTAGGTCGCCCTTAAGCTTCCCCCAAAAACGCCTTGAGGAGGGTATCGTTGTACAACCTTTAAATGTGTATTTAATTTTGAGAGAGAGCATGAGCGGGGGAGGGGCAGAGAGAGGGCGCGAGGGGCGGGGGTGGGAGGGAGGGAAGGGGATCCGAGGCCAGCTTGCGCTGACAGCCGTAGTTCTATGGGGGGCTCGAACTCACGAATTGTGAGCTCATGACCTTACCTGAAGTCGGATGCGCAACTGACTGAGCCACCCAGGTGCTCCCAGTTGTAAAACCTATAAATATTCGTATTCTAGAATGGGCCTTCCTAGTACGTTGGAGAAACAGAATGTAAAATAGCTTTAGTGGTCAGTATCTACATAAAGTTTTCAATTCAGTGGTTAATAAGCACCTACCAACGTAGCTAGCACTGTCGTAAAGCGGTAACAGATGCAAAATTGTGTAAAGCACAGTTCCTGACCTCAGTGAATTCCTTAGGGAATGCACCAATATATAACCATGAAAAGGGATATAAGATATTGTTTGATTAAGTATCTAAATGTGTGGTACAGAGCACGGATGACTCTGGAAGCAAGAGACAAATGTCTGTTTCTACAAAAGAATGATGCCTATGTGCCTCTTACAAAATGATATTGATTCCAGCTGGCACTTGAGCCCACAGAATGGGAGCCAGCCAGCAGTTGAACTCATGTGGCGGACCATATGTCAAAACTAGACCTTTCGTGAATAATGCAGAGTCTGTCCTCAGTAAAGCCTTTGTCACAGACAAATGTTTTAAAGATAATCCTAGGGTTCAAAAGCCATTTTAACTCTTAGTGGAGATAAGCAAAAAGTAGACCAAAATGAATGTCGAGTGGCTGACAATGTTGCTTTACCAATCTGCTGTATGAAATACGATTAGAAACTCCAAGTTTCCGCAAAATAAACTCAAGATAACAAATTTTCCTCCGTATGGGAATGCTTCCTTCCTTCCTTCCTTCCTTCCTTCCTTCCTTCCTTCATTTATTTATTATTTATTATTATTATTTTTTTTGAGGAGTATGTGTTCTGATGTGAAGGCTGACCCTTAAGGTAATAAGGACACCTTGTTTTTCTTCAGGGACACTTGCTAAATGGAGCCTATGTTTAGGCTTATGAAAATTAGACGGGGAGGACGAATTTTTTCCATGAGATGGAAAAATTCATTATAAGAGATGTAAGGTTTTACAAATGAATCCAAAAGATATTTGAATATATTCAACAACCATAAAGATTTTTGTCTGCCTTCAGGAGAAATACTGTAGATTTTCATTCATATTACAGATAAATGTAGACATTCAGTTGATACTGTCTAAAGTTAACTTTGGTTTCAGCGTGTCACATGAACAAGGTGCGTTGTACAACTGTTGAATTTTCTAAATTCTCTAAATTGGGCTTCAGAGTGTACTTATTACCAGTTCATGCATCTCACTAAAGCCAGATAAGTTCTATGAGATTCTGCTGGAACTGGCTGGGCTGCTTGATGATTTTTTACCTACTGTCTTTAGACTGCTTCTCCCTGAACTGGGAATAAGAGAATAATAACTAGGAATAAGAGAAAAATGTCTAATATTGAGAAATACTTACCACATGCCAAGCAAGTACCACAGATGTAGCAACTTCTAATTTTCCTTTTCTTTCTTTCGTGAAGATTTCTTGAAACATTTCTTAAAGTGGAAGTAAAATCTCAATATTTTTCTTATATTATTGTTGTGAAACCCAAAAATGGACCATAAAAGTCTTGCATTTTTGAAGTCATATTTTCGCCCAGCCTACAACGTGCCTTAATTATGGTTTAAATACCATTCATCCTCGGCATGTGGACCAGTTGGTATAAATTCAGATGACCTCAGAAGCCTTCTTGGAGTCAGGATAATAATCCAATTGGAAGCAGCTTCAAGTATTTGCCACAGCAACACCACACCTTCATTTTACTCTTCGTACCTTTGATGTCCATATGCATAACATCTATGTCTTCTCAAAAACCTCCAATGATATAACTTATTATTTCAAAGAACATGAAAATGTAGAGCATAACGTAGGGTGTAGACATTAAGAACTGATTACTAAAATGTAAAAAAAAAAAAAGTTATTTCTCTTTTGAATTTCTCTGGATTGTGGTTAAGACCACATTCCAATACCTCTATGGAAATAAGATCTAGTGCAGTTCCGCAAAAGGGGGGTAACTTAAATACAAACTAGTTGTTTGGGGGCACTGTGTGATTTTTCTTGATCTGTACAATTACTGCAACAGCATCATCCAACTCAAGAGTGTTTCCTACTGTGCAGAACTTGTGTGAGGCACTCTCAAAGCATATGGTCAAGAGGTACAATGTCCAGAGTGGAGCCATGACCCAGATAACGACAGCTTCTGAGAGCTCAAAACAAATCTATCACCAGATACCCGGCTCATGGAAATGGTTGAAAAAACACTTGGAAAAAAGTCACAAGCTGTTCCCTGAAAGAGCCTTAAGCACAGTTTGACTTCTGCCAGCATTTATGGAAAGTGACAAATGAGAGTCTTAAATAGAGAAGTGGCTGAATACATGCTGCTCAGTTAGGAAAACAAACAAAACGCTCCTTTTTATATCAAATAGTTAAATAGAACTGTTTCACTCACCCCATTCACGACTTTGAAAATTTCGCTTCCCACATAAAGGATTGATAATAGTAATCAATGGGGACAAGTGATGTTTTCTACCTCACATTCTATGCTAATGAGCTTATTTAAGAGGAAACACAACTAAAAGTTACTAATATGTAAATTAAATGTTTAAGGTATGATTGATTAAAGTAATGTGGGGTGTTCGCCTGTAAGTCTTATCATGTTCGTAAAATATCAGTCCTTATAATTTCTCCTTTGGTCATACTTGTCCCCTAACTTATAACTTATTTCTGAAAAATTATCCCTCCTGGAACCATCCCACTCTGTTTACTCTGAAATGTTTTACTCCAGAGAACTCTTGGCTAGGGGCTTCCTTCCAACTCTCTGCTTTGAAGAATCTTCCCTATTTTGGTTTGTTTACCTCATTTTTGGCTGTGAAATACTCTCTAGCAACTTCCTGAAAAAATAGATATTGGCAGTACCTTTCTAGAGATGTTGAACATTTGAAAATATCCTAATTCTACCCACAAATTTGATTCACAATATAGGTTTGTATAAAACATTTGATGGAAAATTATTTTCCTTGAAATATTACAAGAATTTCTCTTTTGCTTTCTTGCTTCAGGAGTTGCTTTTGAGAAGTCTCACGCAATTCTGGTATATCATTCTTGTATCTGACCTGTTTATATTCTCTGGAAATTTTCAGTATGTTTTCTTCATCCTTGGTGTTCTGAAATTTCATGATGATGTGCTTCAGTATGAAGGTTTTTCATTCACTGGGTTGCATTCTGGAATATGATGTCCATCAAGATGGGAGAAATGGTTTTTATTTCTTCCCCCCAAGCGTTTTCTGCTCTCTCTTTCTGAAACCACGTTGTTGAAACTCTTGGATTGCTCCTCAAGCTATCTTATCTTTTCCTTTCTAATTTTATATATCAATATATAGATAAAAAAAATTGTTAGCTTTTCCCAACCTGTTTTGTCCAATTCTATCAAAATTGCTATTATATATATAGATAGATAAATATAGATATATGTATATACAATCATATATATAAATATATAATTTTTAGCAGATTTTTGGTTATTTGAATACTTTCTTTTAATGTGATTTTGCTCTTTTTTAAGATGCAATGTCCTTTATTATTTCTCTCAGATGTTATATATATTATATATGCAAATTGCATATGTATATTGTTAATGTTCTTATTTTAACCTACATTGTCTCTATCTTGAGTCTTAGTTTTTATCATGTCTTATCTTTCATGCTCAAATGTTCAGTAATCATAAAACCTCGACTGCACGGAGGTAGGCTGTAAATCAGTGATTTCACTGTGATGTCATGAACTGGATTTTTTTCCCCAGTCAGTATCTATAGAACTCTTTCCTACAGTGGATCAGTTTTGCAGAAGAGGGTCCTACACTCTCTTGCCTAACAGACAGATTCCTGGCCACTGCAGTTCTGAGCCAATTCAAGCAAGGGACACATCTTAGACCCTTGTACTCGCTAAAGCACTTTACCTTTCCATCTGGAGACAACAGTGCCCTCTGTTTCCAAGGCAAGGGCCTCCCTGTTTCAGTCTTTCCAGACTCTATTCCTTCAAGGGCAAGGAAGAATAATAGTCACCTGACTCGGTAAGTGCAGGGAGATCAGCACAATGTGAGGATCTTCTTGCAGTGAAACAGATTTTCAAGCAATTGTCCTTTTAGACCCTTGCCTCCTCTCTGCCTTGAAATGTAACCTGTGCCTGCAATTCCTAAGCCTTTCTGGAGTTTGTCCAGGAAAATTGATTTGTCCTTTTTTTCTTTTTGCTTAGGTTTGATCTTATCTCAGCTAAGCCATTTACTCTTCTTCTGTTACCTTATTCTGTCTTTTTATATTGTGTTTCAGGATTACAAATATCTCCTTGTTTCATTGAAGGTGGATTTTACTTTTTTTATTCTTCCTTGGTAGATGATTTTTGAGAGGGGAAGGGAGTAGACTGGTTTTGCTCTGTCCTCTCTTTGGTTAAGTATCAGGAAAAAATAAAAGTATTTTATATTATCTGTTTTTTTTCTATCCTACGTGCCCAATGACCCTTATAATATTACCCATATTTCTTTGTGATGGATGTAAGGAATCTGAGAGACCAATTTGTAATTCTCCTCTGGTTGAATGTGTGTCATGCACTGGTCCATTAACCTAAATCCTAATTTCAACATGTTTCAGTATCATTTTCACTTCAATAAGATTACATATATGTATATGCACACATGTGTATGTGTATACATGTATGTATGTGTATATGCATGTACATGTATACACACACACATACAAATGTATGTGTTTTAATTTTTTTTTAATTTATATCTAGTTCTGTAATGAAACTAAACCAACTGTTCTCTCACTCTTTGGGAGAAAACAGATAATAAGTTAATAAATGGAGAAGGGATAGAAGGAAGGAAGCAAAGAGCAAAAGTAAGGAAGAGAGTATGGATTAAAAAAATAATTTAAGAGGAAAGAGAAAATTTCAGCATTCTCTTCTATAAATTGGGGATAATAATGTTAGTTCTCAGAGTTATTTTAAGTTGATATATACTAAGACATGTAAAAATCTAGCACACTGTAGACACCTAACAAATGTGCGTCCCACCCTCTTCCACTCCAAACACACACCTTTCTTCTTCACTTAACTCCATTATCCCCTGATGAAATGTTAATCGCAAGAGGCATTATTAATAATAATAAGAGTAACTGGTGAGGTTTTGGGGTGATGGGGGTGATGTCTGGAGCCGACAGTCAATAAAGAATTCATGAAGGGACACTTGGGTGGCACAGTCGGTTGAGCGTCCGACCTCGGCTCACTCAGGTCATGATCTCACAGTTCGTGGGTTCGAGCCCCGCATCAGGCTCTGTGCTGACTGCTTGCTCAGAGCCTGGAGCCTGCTTCAGATTCTGTGTCTCCTTCTCTCTCTGCCCCTCCCCCACTCACGCTTTGTCTCACTGTTTCTCAAAAATAAATAAATGTAAAAAAAATTTAAAAAAAAAAGAAAGAATTCATGAAGAGAAGAAGAAGACCTCTTTGGTACAAAAAGGTGATTTTATTAAATCAATGGGATAGGACCCATGGGCAGAAAGAGCTGCACTGAGGTAGTGAAAAGTGACTGCTTATCTACTGTGGAGTTGGAAGAGGTAACGTCAAGAGGAAGTTTCTTGAAGGGATTTCCATACGTTAAAGAGGATTTATAGAGTACTGAAGACCTAGTTATTGTCAAACTAAGGTTGTTTCTCCCTCTAGCAAAGCATTATTGTTAAGATAGTAGGGAGTTCCCAGAGATTAGGCTATTGATAAGATTTCCTGTTTCTTGTGATATTAACCATTTGTTTTCTGTCCTTTCCTTTGTCCTTGGGCAGCCAGGAGTGCCTGAGGAATATCACATATATCCTACCTGGGGAGGGGGGGGTTGTTGCAGCAACCTGTGCTTGGCCCTCGGCTTGCCTTATGGTCCCTCATCAGCAATGGCCACTGCCACCTCAGAGAGCCCTACCTTGTGCCAGAAATTGTACTGAGCTGTTCACAAAAATTTCTAGGACTAACGGACGTGACAAGTGAATACACTTAGCACAATAACCGGCACATCAAAACTGCTCAGAAATGTTTTTCTTTCAAGTATTTATTGATTTTCTTTTATAATTTCATTTATCTTTCTCTGGACCTTTTCTACCTTTTATTTGTGGCTTGATAGCAGCATTCCAAGCCATCACCCGGCTTGAGATTTTTCTGAGCAGCGTTGTTTCTCCATATATGTACTTTCAATAGGGCCATTGCTTGATTGTTCTGTGTGTGGCTAGATCTCATGGGCTCTGGGCAAAGGGACCACACTTCTGGCCTCACGCTGACCACAGCTCCCAGGGAAGACACATCATATTTTCAGGTCACACTGTAAATAAACTTGGAAACCTGCGCATTGTGATGAGGGATTTCGGCTTCATATTGACAGTACTGTATGTTTCTGTCCTTATTTGCTTTAAAAGACTATATATGCTTGTTTTCCCCTCAGCCAGTGTACCATTGACCATTTAATTTAAAAAGATTGCTTGTTACATGGTTTCCTTACATGCATTTCAGTTACACTCATTGTAAGAGTTTATTTCAGGCCCTTTGTTAGGGATTTTCAGTGCTGCAGTTTCTCTGGCTGTCTCATGTTGGCTCTTCAGTGTACTCTGTGGGGACTTTTCCAATGATGTTAAGATATATATTAATATTATATTGTCCTTTCAAACCCAACCAATAAAGAGCCCAAAGTGGATGAGAATTGGCCAGTTTTTCCACTTCTAAATTAGACTTCACCGCCATTTAAAAAATACTCAGTGAGATCTATCATGATTTCCCAAATGATGATACGCTCTGAAAAGCTGACATTTTTCTTGGTAATAATCATACCTAATTTTTGCAAATTCTGAATACCAAAAGTCTGGCACAGAATGAAGTAATAATTATATTGAATGGAACTGAAAACAATGAGAGGCCTCACGGGCTCATTTTTCCTTGATAGGCCTATGTTATTTCATACTGACTCGCTCAGGAGAAGATGAATGAAACTGACAATCTAAATGACAAGCAAGCTGATAACTGAATTCTAAATGTTCATCTCTGCCCATTGATGTCAACTGAGGGAACTATTAACACCTGAGAAAACTATATAAATAGCTTCTTAACTGGTGGCTAGAACAGAAAAGGAGAACATAATGGGGTCAGAACCAACAGGAATGGTTAAGAGAATATTTATGGCAGAATATTCATCTGAAGTAACAAAAAACTTTTATGGATGGTTTTTTAAAACTGTGAAAAACAACACTGAAATTCGTTTGTGAGATTGCTTAACTGCTTTCACTGTGCTGTGGGGTTAATCTATATCTTGTCTCTGGTCTTAAATTTCAGGTAGCCTTGGTTTTTACTAGTTTTAACTAAAAGCAAACATAAAATATATCTTATATGCAATAATATATTATATATAAAGTTTATATAAACTTAATTCAAAAGCAATTGCACATGTATAACATTTTTAGTATTACTAAAGTCTGACTATATTTTAATTTTACTGATTTATAATTCCGTTTTCCTTCTTTACTATTGGGATATACTCTCACTACAAATTACATTGCCTACATGATTTCAAATAGAATGTTCCTCACAGTATTTTCTTTTCTGTATTTATATTGTTGCTATTGTGATTATTGCAATTTAGTAAGATTGAGTTTGGGTATATCCTAAAAATTTGTAGCAAAGTAGAAATCTACCACTTTTCTTTACAAAACGTAACTAATGATATCTTTTAAAATGCATCTATTAACATTCACCTTTTAGTTTTACATGGGCTATTTGCTGGTGAATTTATATATTTGTTAAAAATAGAAATAAAGACGGGCACCTGTGTGGCTCAGTCGGTTAAGCCTCTGACTTCAGCTCAGGTCACAATCTGGCGGTCCGTGAGTTCGAGCCCCGCGTCGGGCTCTGGGCTGATGGCTCAGACCTTGGAGCCTGCTTCCGATTCTGTGTCTCCCTCTCTCTCTGCCCCTCCCCCATTCATGCTCTGTCTCTCTCTGTCTCAAAAATAAATAAACGTTAAAAAAAATAGAAATAAGGAAAGAAATTCATAGCCAAGAATTCTCTGATTGTGTGTTTAAGCTGTTGAACAGAGCTTGGGACAGCTGTTACCCTGTTGTGGATACTGAAAAACCAACTTGTCTGTTGTTTGATTTCTGGAGAGCAGGGGGTACCTGTAGAGAGTTCTGAGCTTGGTTTTACCATATGGGCACTTTCCTAGTTGAAAGGAGATATGTTTTTTCCAAAAAATTTTTCTAATGTTTATTTTTGAGAGAGAGAGACAGAGACAGAGACAGAGTGAGAGTGAGGGAGGAACAGAGAAAGACGGAAACAGAATCCAAAGCATGCTCCAGGCTCTGAGCTGTCAGCACAGAGCCCATCGTGGGGCCTGAATTCATGAACTGTAAGACAATGACCCGAGTGGAAGTCAGAGGCTTAACTGACTGAGTTACCCAGGCACCCCAGGAGATTTTTTAACTGCTTTGCTTTATTGCTTCTATTTAAGCCAAATTTCTATCTGGTGTCTAAACTGATACTTTTGGGCCAACTTTGTTCTTTTTTTAAAAAAATTTTTTTTAAACGTTTATTTATTTTTGAGACAGAGAGAGACAGAGCATAAACAGGGGAGGGGCAGAGAGAGAGGGAGACACAGAATCTGAAACAGGCTCCAGGCTCTGAGCTGTCAGCACAGAGCCCGACGCGGGGCTCAAACTCACGGACCGTGAGATCATGACCTGAGCCGCAGTCGGATACTTAACCGACCAAGCCACCCAGGCGCCCCGGGCCAACTCTGTTCTTAACTAATGAGAACTTCAAGTACTGTCTCTTCTGAGTTTTTGAAACTCCTGAACCAATTAAGCAAGGGTTTGATGTGTGATAACAGCACCAGTGGGGGTGACTGTGGGGTAGAGGATGAAGGGTGTGTGTGTGTGTGTGTGTGTGTGTGTGTGTGTGTTTGCGTAGAACCAATATCCACTAATGCATAGTTTTAAAACTAAAATTAATTAGGTTCAGTTTACAATGATTTATTCTGTAGATAAGACCAAAGTTTATTCAAGATGGAAAATTGTCCTAATGAACTAATATAGACAACATAACTATATTTACATAAACAGCCAAATGTATACATGTCCATATATACCATTTTCTTCTAGACCAAAGCCTAAGTATTGTAAAAAATTTCTATTTGTAAATATGTTTTTAACAAGGTATTAAATCACATCTTTAATGTTCTGATGGGACTGTTACCATTTGATAACATGAACTTCACAGGTTAGCATTCTGATTTATAATTCCCTGGGCATTTGCAGCTTTTAAGAGTATCTTGATCTAAATGAGATGAAATAAATGGAACCCTGGTTAAAAAAATCTCTTCTCTTTCACAGGTAAGAATGCAATACAGAACAATGAAAATACACTCTCAGTCAGAAAACTAAAAAAAAAAAAATAAATCACAAGAACATCAAAGTGAATCGTTCCAAAGGCAGTAAGGTCTTATGGATAAAGTTTTCCAGTGGTAAATAAGAATTCTGGGTTTAATTCCCTGTTCAGCTGCTGAAGTTGTATCTTTCATGCCACTTGTCATTTAACCATTCAGTACACTAATTGAACACCGCCCACAGGAACAGTGACATAACATAGTGGATAAGCTGATGAAATCTGGAAACAAGTTTTATTTGAATTGTCCCTCTGCTATTGTTATATGACTTTGTGAAAGTCACTTAACTGCAGGTGGCTTAGATTCTGTGGGAGTTAAGCTTAGGAATCCCCGGGTTTGCACCAATGGGTAAACAAGGCATAAAGAAATACAAAATCATAAAATGCTCACACCCGAGTTTGGGTAAACCAGATTGGCACCCCAAGAATAGGGGGGTGCAAAAGCACCATGAGAATAGGGAGGCACAAAGGTGCCAGGAATAGGGAGGTGCAAAGGCACACCAAAATAGAGGCGGGGTGCAGAGGCCCCAGAATAGACAGGGAGAGACAAAGGCCTAAAATAGGAATGGCACAAAGGTGCCCAATACATGGGTATATGAAATAAACAAGACTAGATATTCAGGGTGGAAGCACCCCCAATTTACTACTACAGCAGAAAAGCTGCTTTCACAGGAGGATAGAGCCAGGTTAGGTAAACTGGTGAATTGGACTGTGGACCCCTGCACAGCAGGCAAAGCAGCCCAGAGTGGAGAAGGTTAACAAAAGAAAAGGTGCCTTATTAAGCCTGAGGTTATTTCCCCTGTCTGTCTCATCCCCTAAGCTAGCTAAGTTAGACACAGTACCTCCTGTCTGCTGTTAACAAACATCTACCCATCTGCCTGGCACCAGGATTTTGGTTTACATTGACCCAAACCCCAAATACTGTATATCTTCAAAAGCCCCCTTTTCCCTCACGTCCCCAAGTTAATGTCCACAGTTTCTGTGTCTCTTTGTGCACACCCATCACGTTTGTAAGCCTTCTGATCTGAATAAATATGGGGCAAGGACCCTTATTCAGAGCTCTCATCTTTTCCTGGACATTAGCCGTCTCTTGCTTTCAATCCTGCATCCTGCTCTTTTGCTAAACAAGGGAGAATTTTAGACCCAGAGTCTATGACAAGATTTGTTATCTGCAAAATGGGAACAATGAAAGTACCTTACACATTTGTTGTACTTATTTTTTTTAAGTTTATTTATCTTGAGAGAGACAGAGACAGTGCTAGTGGGGTAGGGGCAGAGAGAGGGAGAGAGAGAGAATCCCAAGCAGGCTCTGTCCTGTTAGTGCAGATCTCGATGAAGGGCTCGAACTCAAGAAACTTGAGATCATGCCCTGAGCTGAAACCAAGAGTCAGAGGCTTAACCGACTGAGCCACCCAGGTGCCCCTGTTGTACTTATTAAATGAGTTAATATGTATAAAGAACAGTGTTTGGCATACATTATATATTATACTCATCCTCAAAGTAGAAGAGGTAAGACATGCACACATGTGAAATAGAAATAATTCTGTATTGGGGTGCCTGGGTTGCTCAGTTGGTTAAGCATCTCACTTCAGCTCAGGTCATGAACTCAGGGTTCATGGATTTGAGCCCCGCATTGGGCTCTGTGGTGACAGCTCAGAGCCTGGAGTCTGCTTCGGATTCTGTGTCTTCCTCTCTCTCTGCCTCTCCCCTGCTCATGTTCTCTCTCTCTCTGTCTCTCTCTCTCTCTCTTAAAAATAATAAACATTAAAAAAAAAGAATTCCGTATTAATTAAGACCTATATAACTGTTATTTTTGTCTATGCATCACTCATTATACTCTATCTGAACCCCACTGCAATTTTAACACAGCCCATGTGGTCCAAGTAGGGTTTAGTCTTTTGTCTAATTTATGCTTCAGTTCCTAAGGTGGACACTGCTCCAGGTCTGTCTGGCTAAGAAGTATGTTATCCCACTGGCTACAACAATCGTTAGGATAAATATATGAAATAATGTGTATCTAACGAGATAAAATACTGACATTTTCACTGATTTTATTTGACTGGAGAAGATTTTGATCTATAGGTATCCTTATCCTTAGTTTTAATTATGATGCAAACCTAGAGGTGCCAGGAACCAGGACAGAGAAATAGTTTGCATGAGAATGAAGTAAACCAGAAGAAAATAGTGTCTATCTAAAGAGGGAGAAGCCAATGAGAGACAGAGCTGAATTCAGTTGAATTCAGGTCATCAGTTGAATTCCCAGATGAAGCTGTACTTGAAGTGAAAAGGTGTCTGGGATTTTAATCTGCGGAAGTCAACATTTCTAAACAAGTGTGAGGCGTGTGTCTTCCGTTTGATGACAAGAGTTCTTCTTAATGCATAAGAGTTAATAATTGTCATAAGAGATGTCCAAATAGTACGTTATTGATATTCTAAACACTGAAGTATTGCGTTATCAAACGGCATTGAGCCTAATGACATTAAAACTTTGAAATCCCTAGGTTTCAAAAATTTTGTTACATATAAAATCTGTACATATGGCAACAGAAAAATTATGTTTTAATCTTTGCTTTGCAATCTACCTTTTGAAGTCACTTCATCTGGAAGGTTTCTCTATCAGGCCATGTCACAGGGTCTTCCCCCACTAGAAAGGCTGGACAGTCATTCATTTCTTGGTCCTCTTATACTGTTCATAAAGCCTTGACCAGGGTTCCACTTAAATTTATGTTTTTACACACTTGTGTGTCCCCAGTGAGAAGGTAGTCCTCTCAAGAGCATAGGAAACATCATGTTCTTCCTTACAAGCTTCGCACCTATCACAATACCTGAAACATAGCACTGCTGTTTGTTAAATTCCAGGATCAAGCAGTAAAAACTGAGCAGTGGTGTGGTTACGTCCATCATGAAGTGATGTTACTGTTGCTGAGACCAAAGCACAACAGAGATCAGGTTATGTTAGTTTTCAAGGGCTGCCGTAAACAAAGTACCACAGTCTGAGTATGCTTGACCTTAGCCAAAAGGCCGAGAAGTGATACAGTCTGAGTAGTTTAAACCGAAATTTATTTCCTTAGGTTTCTGCAGGTGAGAAGTCTAAGATCAAGGTGTCAACAGGATTGGTTTCTTCTGAAGACTCTCTCTCTTTCGCTTGCAAATGGCTCTTTTCCTTCTGTTTTCATATGGTCTTTCCTCTCTGTACACATATATCTATATCACATTTCTAGTCATATTGGATTAGAGATCTTAACGATCTCATTTTAACTCAATTATCTCTTCAAAGATCTTATCTCCAAATACAGTTACATCCTGAGGTACTGGGAATTAGCGCTTCAACATATGGATTTTTGTGGAACACAATTCAACCTATAACATGAAAACAATGTACAAAATCACCTTTTACTTTGTGTTGAGTTCTAATTCTAAGTTGAACAGAATGAAAGTGATGCCATTTCAGTGGATTGTCCTTTCTGTTTATCCGCAGCTTGAAGTTGTTCATTCTACCCCAGACTACTTCATATTGTCTTTCTTCAGGTCTGTCCTACATCCTACCTTTTCATCGTTCCACCCACCTTTGGTAATTTCTTAATCTTTGTGATTTCCTCTCCTTTTCCTCATCTCCTTTTCCCTTCCATCTCCCTTCATGGAGACGCTTTTCCTTCTCTATCTCAAGTAGAATGGTCTACCACTCATTTCCATCTAGTTTTACTGTTTAGAGAGCCCTATTTTGGGACAAGGTAGGGGAGGAGATGGTAAGCTTTGAATCTGTAAATGTAAGAGGGGAGGGGGAAACCTGTTCATCAAGGTCTGATCCTAGAATGTGCTGTTTACAAGGCAATCAGTGGATCCACTATCTTCAATATATTCCCTGCAATAAGATAAAAATACATATCTCTTTGTCTGTTTTCCTCTGCATTTCTCAAATTTCCCTGCATTTCCCTTGCTTTACTCTACCAAAGTCTGAGGAAGGGATGTAGCAAATGAGGAGAGTTCATTTCACCACAAGCAAATGAAATAAATTTGGGATTTTCAGCTAGTGACTGGCATTGAAGAAAACAAAGATTATGTCCTAGATAGGAAATATCATTGGCCCATTTGTGGCCCAACTGATGTTGATTCTCTCCAGTGGCATATCCTTTTTCTGGCATTTTAAGCTGCTTGCTTAAGCCCCATAGGAGGGAGCACGGCTTTCTAGCATTGAAAAAAATAATTACACAAACATGTGTAATCCAGTTATTCAGTAAGACTGTACTTATGGGCAAAAAATAATACAAAAGTTCAGATCGCAAAATATTAAAAACTCTTGCTTTGAAAGTGCTTTGTTAATATTAGTTAGCATATTAAAATGCCCTGACTCCATTCTAATAAAAACATATAAAAATGTGCATTATAAGGAAGGTACAATTGAGGATATCACTTATTTTATGGAGCAGTGTACCATTATGTTTGCCAGTCAACCTTTACGACCTACCATGCACACTGTCACTATTTGGAAAAATGCATGCCATTAGTTGCTGCAATAAAGGTTGTACACAGCTCAGTGAATAACCATAACCATGACAGAAACTTTATTCAAACTGGAGGACAGTTGAATCAGCAATGTAAAATTGATAGACAAGGGGCAGCACGTTTTCTTAAGAATCCTAGAGATTAAGGAGGGTATTGATACATTTCAGTACTGAAATAATTCATAAATGGAATTTTGTACATATATCATGATTTGCAAAAGTTTAAGATTTTTTTCTTTTGTGTTTCAGATTATTTTAAAGTTATTATCGCTTACTTTCTTGTAGCAATAATAATGATAACATTAACAATAGTAAGAATTGCTGACATTCATTGGATGTTTACTATATGGTAGGTACTATGCTAAGCCCTCTGCATGGATTACCTTATTTCATGCTCGAAACAACCCTACAGATTAAGTACTTCAATTACACTCATTTTATCATTAAAGAAACTGAATTTAGGCATATTGAGGTGAAGTAATTGACCCAAGGTCATATAGGTAAAAACTTGCAAAGCTTTGTTTCTTATTCTTGCGTTCTGACTCCAAAGCTAGCACTCTTCATACTTAACTAGAAACTCTTAGGTCAATTACAAGAAACAAAAAAAAAACAACCCCCCAAAAACCCATTTTATACAAGGTTAAGTTTGACTTACGCAGCTCACAGTAAACAGATGCTAGAAGAGACCCTTTGACTTTCCCATATTCTTTTAAATCCAGATTTGCTCAGAGTGAAAATTATTATGTACTCCTTAGTATGTAGGGCATGGCCCCAGTTAATAACTGGTTTCTTTCAATATGCTTGAGGGTTTGAAGTAGCTGGACTCCATTCAAACCGTTAATAGCCTCTAACTATAATAAACCCTGGTGAGCTGTGATTAACCTTTTCATTACAGTTTCATATATGGGATAAAACAGCAACTGCAGGAAAGCCATCAAGTGCAGTAATAAGTTATGCCGATAGGAAAGATTCAGCAACTTTCAGAACAAATAATTTCTCAAGTAGTCATTTTTTTTCCATAAAGATCGCTTGAAGCTATACATGCTCTCAGTGGTTCTGAAGTTATTTCTTTCACCTGTAGGAAGGTGAGTGGAAGAAGCTATGGCTTGGCTTCCCTTTCTTTCCACCAGCACGTCCATTTTCAGTAAGGTTTCTTGGAATTAATGCGCCAGTCCTTTAGTAGATAGATAGATGCATGCCTTGGTATCTGTCTGTCCTGGAACAGAAAACTACAAGACTGGTTCTCTGTGGGAAAGTAAGAAATATATGTGCATGTGCTCTCTGCATTTTATCTATTTATGTATGCCTCTAGGAAAACACATGTTTGTATAAAAACCTATTTTGAAGAATTACTTGAAATCTCTTTAAAACACCTTAAAATTCAATATAAAGAGAGAGAGGAAGAGTGAATGAGCTTACTCTTTTATGAACAAACAGTAGTTTGTCCCTGATAGAATAGTTAGGTCTGCCATAATAACAGTGAAAGCAAATCGTGGACGAAAAGTCAGAGTCAAGAAATTGTGGTTTCACTGACAACTCTACTTGGATTTTTTTTTTTTTTTTTTGCTTTTTCTCTAGATATATTTAAATGTTTTCTTTCTTTGTTTCTAATTGCTGCTTTTCAGTGGTACAATGGACCGAATGTTTGTGTACCACCCCCACTCCCCCAAATTCATATGTTGAAACTCTGTGATGGTATTAGGAGGCAGAGCCTCTAGGAGGTAACTAAGTCATGAAGGTAGAGTCCTCATGAATTACATTAGTGGCCTTATACAAGAGACCACTTAGAGATTTTTTTGCCCCTTATGCCGCATGAAGACACAGCAAAAAATAGCCATCTATGAACCAGGAAGTGGGGCATTCATCAGATACAAAATGGGCTGGCACCTTGAGTTTGAACTTTCCACAGTCAAGAACTGTGAAAAATATACGTTTGTTATTTATAAGCCTCTCAGTCTATAGCATTGTGTTATAGAAGCTCAAACCGACTAAGACAAACGGAAACAAGGGAAAATGCAAGAAAAAGTGATTCTATTTACATCTGAACCCAACCTCATCCCTTATGTTTTGTCTTGTGAGGTATGTGGCATTGCCATGTGATCCTTGATGCCTTTATGGATTCACTTTCACTCAACCATAACTAGCTTATTTCTTATTGTCTGGAATTTGCCTTTTGGTTTAATTCTTTCAACAGTGGGGACAATGCTAAGGAAGTTACCCAAAGACATCAAACTATTCTGTCTCACTGTTCAAATCCCAACTGACTCTTTTGGAGAAAACCAAACAACGGAAATCAGATTTTGTGTTCCTTTGAAATGTGCATTATTCAGTTTTGCAGCAAGTTATTCAGAAGCATAAATTCTGAATGACTTGTTTAAGCAGCTCATTGTTAAAATTTCATTATAAACTCTAAATTTTGTTCCCTTTAATCAACCAATTCTGCTGATTCTGGGATTGTCAGACCTGTGAATCTTGCCAGCCCTGTTTTTGAACTGCTCAAGGCAAATGCCAGCTCTTGAAGTTCATCTGGTCTTCATTTTAGCAATGCAGGAGTGAGCAACAGGGAGTAACGTGCAATGTGCCTCATCAGTAGAAAGAAGTTTGTGGAGGTCTGAGCTAAGTGTCTATGATTTATTGTGAAGACTGGGAACTCCCAAGGAGCTGAAGCCACTGTATTTCTTTTTATAGCACAAGGAAGCTTTGCCTGCACAACTTTTCCCCCTGCTCATGAATTGACAGATAATGCATTTTTTATGTATTTCTGCAGACACATGAACTTGAAGGCTAAGCAATAGCAAGGGTATGTGCAATATAGCACACAAACTACAGGAAAGTCCGTGGAAACTGGGTGAGGAAAACTTTCTCATATTCAAGTAATGTCCTCAGCAAAATACCTCCCCATGAATCTTAGTGTTAACCCTGAAAGCTGGCTTTCTGATTTCTCCTTTCCTACAAGATACCTGGTTTGCATCAGTGATGCATAAAAGGTCTGGCCTTAGGCTTATGTCTCAAGGCCATTTCCATGGTGCTTGAAGGCATTTGTACTACTATCTAGGCTCTCAAGGTTCATAAAAAATTATTTGTGCTAGAGTGAAGAGGTGAAAAGAAATCAGACAACATTTTAAGAGACAATTCATCATTCACAGTGGCATCTAACCAGATATTAATTGTCCTGCAAGAAAGAACAAAGCTGTTCCTAAGTCAAAATATTGAATCTCATGCTGGGTTCTAACGTTATGCATTATTTATCTAAGTGGTGTCTAGAAATGAAATAAATGTTTGCAGGATTCCACCACCACATATAGCCTAGCGGTTGAGTCATTCCTCTGACTCATCAGCTCCATACTGTTCCCTTTGGATAAATTAGGCAGAGTGGCAAGATATTGACCATTAAAACAATTTTATGGGGTTAACTTTCCAATTAGTGCTAGATGAAATTTCTGATTTTTGAAATGAGTCTCTTGTGATCTAACCAATGAACCATTCTACCGTAATGAATTCACTACACATATATTTGAAAATAATTCTACAAAATAATTTGCAATACTGAATAATAAAGCATTATGGAATCTTTTGGCTTGGTATGTATGATTTCAAATTTCAAGAAATAATTAAATGCTATTGTCTCTGCAGTAACATAAAGAAGCTAAGTAGGTTTTAGTGCCGTATTGGATACATGAATAAAAGGTTCATGATGGAATATTTGTCAGTATTTTTCTGGAGATAGAAAGTGTGTCCCTTAGGGGAAGACCCTTATTCTCTTATTTTTTTCAATTCTTTTTAGTCGTGCTATGTTTGTAATTGCTTAATTATACCAGTGTGGCTTCTGCATTAATATAGACTCGCATTGTACATGCTTACAAGGATGTAATTATCCTCATATTAAAAATGTAAGATTTTATTATGTAATGTTGTAATTATTTATTATATGCAGAAGAACTCATATGGAATAGCATCCTTGATTTTAAAACAAAATTCATAGTGTAATGAAGAGAAAAATGAAGAAACATGTCAATGATCCATCTGTCCTCAAGCTGCTGTTATTTAAGGGGATCCCAATGATACTGAATACAATTCCATTTCATCCTTAAGAAATATGCACTCTGCTGTCATCCTACCTATAATCTTTCCAGTTGAAATAAAATCAGTGAGCTCAACCTTTATCCAAAAGGAGGAAATCTCACAAATTTAGCTTCTTTTTCATTTTAAAGTAAGATGTGTTGTTAGCACCTTAACATACTTTCTTCTTGTTCTCAGTTTGCATGTATGGAAAATGAATCAAATTTTAGGCCATTTGTTTATTATATTCATGAAGCATGTATTTACTGTGTCTCAGGCAGTACTCTAACGCTTGTGATCTATCAGTAAAAGACAAAAATCTCTGCCCTATAGAGCTTGCATTATCCTGAAATGTCTTATATCAGACCAGGATGGAGAATCAAGGCAAGGCAAAATTGACCCATTACCAAACTTCCATTAGATGAGCAAAAGGGCACTTTAACATCAGACCAGTCAATATTTGGGGAAATCATGGGGGTTAATGTCACACACACACACACACACACACACATACACACACGTATCTAACACACAATTGTGGGTATGTAAAATATATGTATATGTACATTTGTTATTTTATACATGTGTATATGCTTATTTATTTTAAGGCTATGGCCTTTAATATACATATTTTATTGAGAAAAATAGAGTAAATGTTAATTAACATTAATAAATCAATGAAACAGTAAATAAAAATGTGGAGTAAAAAGGATTATCAAGATATTGACATCCTATTAGACAAGTTTCTCTTGCTAGTTAATATTTACTTAAGACATATAATATAGTTAGTAAAAGACCATCTGAAAAAAGTCCATACCACTTCTGCTTCTGGGATCTGATAAAATGTGATGCAATCTTACTGATTGATTTACATATTCAAATCCTGTTTTCTCATCCAACGTTTCTAAGCTCTTTGCCTACCAGAGCAAATGTTGCAAAATGCTATCCATTTCTCCTAGAAAATTATAAATCTATAAATAGAAGGTATAAGATATTAAAACCAAATCATTTATTTTAGAATTATGAATGCAATTGCTATGTGCTGAGGGTAATTAGCGCCTGGGCGTGTGTTAGCAGTTATCCTTGGCTGCAGAAGCCATTTGCAATTTTTCTCTATAAAGCTCATATAATTTCTCTTTTTATCCAGGAAGTAAAAGCTTCATGGAATTAGGTGAATGCTGAGTTACTTGGCAGAAACATTTTCAGGTAGAGAAATTTGCCACTATATGGTCTTCCCCATGTTTATTATATAGAATACCTATTTATTATACAGAGGATACACAGGCTTCTTGTGAAAAATCTACTTTACAAGTAACCTAGATTCATTAGTAACCTGGAATATAGGATTAATGTTAGTGTTGCGTCCAGTTCTAAATTCTAAATGGTGTGGGTGAATGGAGGCTTGAAATGGAGAGAACTGTGTTTCAATGACAAGGCTTATTTCACAATAGTGAGAACATAGATTTTGGTGACAAACCTTATAATTTTCTAATTTGAGCTCTACGATTTACTATCTGGGTGATCTTCAGCAAGTCTTTTAATCTCTTCGAGCCCTGTTTCCTTATTAGTAAAATGTGGCTAATAATCCCAGCCTTGAAAAGTTGTTGCGAGGACTTGTTAAGAGGAACTCAGTTCAGTGCTGTGCAGTCCCTGAGATGACTATTTTTTCACGTGTAATCAAGTTTTGTTGACAATTGTAATCTTCCTTCTCTAAGGAAAACAGAGAAGGGGGAATTTCTAGTGCCAGTAGTAGAAATGCTGATGAGCCCGTCATCAGGGAAGCTAAAGAATGGTGATACTGGCTTTATTCTACATTATTTTTAGCATTTGTGGCATGAGGTACTCACCCTCAGAATACAGAAGAACTTCAACTGGAGGTTAGACCTATGCCTGCTTTTTAGAATGCCAGCGTCCTTTTAACCCAGTTAACCTAGGAAATGGCAGAATCAGTCTCAGATTCAAGAAATCTGAGATTATAGTCTGTATTAGTTTTCTATTGCCATGTCACAAGTCACTACACGTTTAGTGGCTTCAGACGATATACATTTAATATCTCACAGTTCCAATGGATTAGAAGTATAGGCACCACTTAGTTGATTCCTGTGCTCTGTGCCTCATGAGGCTGATTCCTGTGTCAGTCAGGGCTGAGGTCTTACTCGAAGCTTGAGTCCTCTTCCAAGTTCATGTAGTTGTTGGCAGGAATTAGTTCCTTGTGGTTGTAGGACTGTAGGTCCTAGGATCTGTAGCCTCAGATCCTAGAGGCTATTCCTTCCACAGGAAGTTGATGATATGGTTGTTTGCTTCTTCCTGGAGGCCAGCAGGAGAACTCAAATGCCTTCTTTAAGGTATTCAAACACATTCTTTAAAGGTCTCATCTGATAAAGCGAGGCCTGCCCAGGATAATCTCCCTTTGGTTAATTCAAAGTCAACAGATTGGAAACCTTAATTGTATTTGTAAAATCCCTTTAGCTTTGCCATATAACTAGAATATATGACACCCAGTTAAATGTGAATTTCAGATAAACAACAAAGTGTGTTTTTCCTTTTTCTGAATATGTCCAATCCTCTTAATAAACATCCAGTCCACAATCTCTTAATGAATCTGCTGCTTACCTTCTGGATAACCTCCAATCTTTTAATTTTTCTGTATTTTTCCATCATGGGTCAAAATAATCTAAGTCTGGACTATAAATCTAGGTGTTTTGTTTAATAGACTAGCTCTTCCTTCCCTCCTCACTTCCTCCCTCTCAGCTTCCCTCCTGCCTTTTTGTATTTCTTCCTCCCCATCTTTCTTTTTCTTTCTTTCTTTCTTTCTTTCTTTCTTTCTTTCTTTCTTTCTTTCTTTCTTTCCTCATTTAACAAGGGCATACTTTCTCTAGTTGCCATCAGCCCTGCTTGCTATTGTTTTGAGAGCTTGTTTGGAGGTTCTAGCAGGGGAGCGCAGCTACTCGTATACCCTTGACCAACGGCCCTCCTCTGTCAGGGAGGGTCCTCCTCTTCTACCGAGCATGCACGGCTTCTGGAGGGACCCACGTGGAGTGGTGAGGGAGGAAGGGGACACCCGCCTAGCCAGCCAGATCATTCTAATCAACCGTGGCGATCAATGGAGTGACAGATGTCCTAGCCAGATCGCCCTTACATCTGCTATTGTTTTATATTCATTCCTAATTGCTTTTTTTCTTTCATGCCTCTGACCCGGAGGGTGTTTGCCTTGTGATCATCATTCTAGTTCACTGGCTGTGTCTTGATTTCACTTGCCTCTCAACATAGATAGGACAACCTGGTTAGCCATGGTGACATCAATAGTCCTTCCAACCTTGGGCCCCATCTTTCTTTGATTTTCCTTGGTGCCCTTCTCTGCTTACCAGTGCCCTAGTCTCTATCATCTGCTAAGGATGAAATTACCCAAGTCTTTGCATGATTTCAACAACTTTGTGACTCTCTAGCCTGTGCATTCCTGCCAGTGATGAGATTTGTCTTTTTTCGGCTAGTGTACGCTCCATAGGAGTCTAACCTAACCATTTTTATGTCACCTCTTTCTATCCTGAAAAAGTCCAACCCCAATAATCTTGATTTACCAATTTGCAGCCTTAAAATCAATTTTCTTTCTTTATCCACCTTCCCTCTTTCCTTCCTCTGAGTGAGGAAGACTGTTTATCCACATCTCCAAGGCTTATTTCTGCCTGAACTCTCTTCTGCTCTAACATGTTTTGAGGATTAGAGCAAATGCTTTTCAAACACTGCCTTTCAAATATCTGATTCAAATAAAAATTCTACTAATGGAGCTTAATTGGTCTTAACTTCAGATTTTGGTCTGAAGATTTCTGTATTTGTCTGGGAGAAAAAGTTTTTGTGGCTTATAATTTCTTTTGCAAATTGCCAATTGTGCAATTACCACTTTGTCACATCCAGTTATCCTGTGTCTTTTATATATCTGTCAACACTCCTGTTCTGTAATCAATTCCAAGGCAAGGATACTACCTTATTTATGTTTTTATTCCATGAAACAGGATGCTGTCGGAAAAACCACTGGATGCCAAATAGAAGTGAGGCAAGATTTTATTCACCGCTGGGCCAAAACTGACCTCCTGATCTTGAGAAAAATGCAGAGAATGGCCCTGAACAAAGGTAGCAGTGAGCTTATATGGATTTTAGCAAGTCAGAATACGTCATTATTTGGTTAACTAATTACAATTTACAACATTTCATGGTAGCCAATTATATTGTGACACACAGACGTTAGTTTTGGCGAGAACCTATCAATTTAAAGATCTTTGTCCTAAGAGGGTTTAAAATGACCAATCATAGTTAGACACCTGAGAGGCCGTAGGGTAGCGAGTATGTGACTTCTTACATGTTGGTCTTGCCTAAGCCAGATCTTGGTAGAAGGGGTGGGGGAGCATTTTGCATTCTAAGTTATCTATTTAGCAAGCAGGCGAGGTCACAGAAGAGAGATAGGGCAGTTAGTAATTTCCGATAACCCTAATAGGGAACTACATAAGCCTTTTATCTCAATTATTCAAGAAAGGTGAGTTTAAGCCGAACTTATATACAATAAGCTTTCTGATATCTTATAAGTTGACCTATTACATCCAAGGATACAATACTTAATGCGTACTTGAATTTAATGAGTGATTGTGGAAGAAATAAATGCCAAGTTGTTTTAAATACTTCTACTACAGTGTATTATTATTATTTTTTTTTTACATGTTTGTGTGTTTGATTTGGAGTATTGGTGACAGCATCCAAATGATTATCTATGTGGTTTGCCATGATTTGACAGATCAGGAGACATCTTGGTGGGGGAAGCTGTATGTGTAATAAAAATATTTTATTTTTTAAACAACTTTTTTGAGATATAACTCACCTACTATGTAATTCAGCCATTTAACATGTCCAGCTCAGTGGAGAGTATGTTCACAGGATTATGAAACATCACAAAATTAGTTTTAGAATGTTTTCATCGTTCCAAAATGGAACTCTGTATTTATTATCAGTCAGTACCCATTCTCTCCTAACCCTGAACACTCCTCCTCCCTAGGCAACCACGAATCAACTTTCTGTCTCTATAGATTCCCATTTTCTGGCATACAATATGCATCTCATATAATATGTGGTCTTTGTGACGGGCTTCATTTAGTTAAAATGTTTTTCATATATCAGAACTTTATTCCTTTTCATGAATAATGTTGTAATTAATTAGTAAGTAATTTAAAATAATTATTAAATAATAATCATAATTAGTAACATTCGCTGGTAAATTCATAGGCCATGGAATGCTCTAAGAGAGAGGTTGGCAAACTATAGCATGGGAGCCAAGTGCAGCCCACGAGCTGTTTTGTGCACACCAGGAGGTAAGAATGGTTTTTACAGGGGTGCCTGGGTGGTTCGGTCGGTTAAGTGTCTGACTCTTGTCTGGTCATAATCTCACGGTTTGTGAATTTGAGCCTCGCCTTGAGCTCTGTGCTGACAGCTTGGAGCCTGCTTAAGATTCTTTCTCTCTGTTTCTGACAAAATAATTAAATAAACAAATTTGTTTAAAAAAAGGATGTTTTTTACATTAAAAAATGTTTTAGTGTTTATTTATTTTTGAGAGAGAGAGGCAGAGCGTGAACCGGGGAGGGGCAGAGAGAGGGAGACATAGAATCCTAAGCAGGCTTCAGGCTCTGAGCTGTCAGCACAGAGCTGGACACAGGGCTCAAACCCATGACCTGTGAGACAATGACCTGAGCCGAAGTTGGACGCTTAACCGACTGAGCCACCAGGCACCCTCGTTTTTACATTTTTAAATTGCTGAAAAGAATCAAAAGAAGAATATTTTCTATCACATAGTTCAAATTTGGGTGTCCATAAATAGTTTTAATTTAATCAGTAAGCTATTTGTGATTTTTTTCCTCTCTTTTTCTAAAAGTATTTATGTAACATCTTCAAGTTTGCTTGGCCCACAAACCCTAAAATATTTCCTCTCTAGCTCTTCAAAGAAAAAGTTTGCTGACCCCATTCTAAAAGAGAACAAATCGGTGACCCACAGTGACGTAGTTAGTATGGGGTTGGATTGGAATTCAACTCAGTGTGAGTGATTCAAAATTCTTTCTTCTACCTTTAGTACTTACTTCAAGGGATGTTTTTCACTGTCCTCATGCATGAAAATGCACCAATCTATTCAGAAAACACCATCTCTAGTTTCCTCACATATCTGCAGAGGCATTCTCTAAGTAGCAGATGCCATTTTTGGGTGGCTTTTTGTTTTTTTAATGAATCCTAGATGTGCAGCTCCCCACCTGCCACGTCCTCCCCTCTGCTCATGGTCTTGGCTCAGAGATGGGCTGGAAGAGGAAATGCTCAGCTGGAGGATCAGCCCAGCTGTTTTTGCAGCTTCAAATCCCTGATGCTGTGGTTTTGCACCAGTGTGTTTCAGCACTTCTTAATTGTCAGCTCTAAAGTTCTGCAGCTGTCCCTGTCCAATTTGTCTGTGTTTTCACCAACTCCTGGGGAGGTTGATTGGTGTGATACCACATTTTTTTTTTTCTTTTTAATTCACCCCCATCATGGTTTCTTTTCAGCTAGATACAGGAAAAGTGTTCTCACTCTGGGTTCCAAGAGCTTCTGTTGCTCTCAACAGAACAACATCTCAAAGTTTGGGATTGATCATGAGACTTGTGTCCTTGTGTTCAACTGTAGGGATGGCAATTTATTGAGACATGGGTTTAGAAATCCCAGGTCCGTCCCACAGAGCTTGGAATATTTCCTAATAAATCACATTTGCTAGTGACATCATAAGAATTACTCAAAGTAGATGTGTAGATTGAATATACGTGATGGCCCTGGTTTTTAACAAGGGCTTATGAGGGTGATCGTTTGATAACTATCCACTCAAAAGATGATCTTTTATGAAGGAATGATCATATGAGTTAAGGAAAAATATTTAACTGTAAGAAAGTCAGTTTTATTTCCTAAGATTTCTAGTTTTTAGTCACTTAAATGACTGCATTCTTCCATAAATATTGATTAACCTTTTGGGATCCCCAAAGAAAGTAGATTTAAAGCGTTATGTGCAAACAGCACATCATTTAAAATAGTTCTTGATTAATATAAAAAATAGGCTCATAGGTAATAAGAATACCATGGTTTATATCATGTTCAAATTTTACATTATATGTTAAGACTGAACAACACGATTTATTTATTTATTTATTTATTTATTTATTTTTAAATTTTTAAAAAGTTCTTATTTATTTTTGAGACAGAGACAGAGCATGAGCAGGGAAGGGGCAGAGAGAGAGAGAGGGAGACACAGAATCCGAAGCAGGCTCCAGGCTCTGAGCTGTCAGCACAGAGAGCCCCACGCGGGGCTTGAACCCACGGACTGCGAGATCATGACCTGAGCAGAAGTCGGAGGCTCAACCGACTGAGCCACCCAGGCGCCCCTGAATAACACGTTTTAATCTTAAGTATTTTCCACTAAAAATCAACTGGTTTTCTTTCTGTGTTTTTTTGTTTGTTTGTTTGTTTGTTTCTTCTAAAAAGAGTCATATGTCATATTAGTCCTTCGTTATTCTGGTGGAATGCTGTTTAAGGTGTGCTTGTAGCCAACATAAATGGCCTGCTCAGTCAAAAGTGCCCTATTCCAAATGGGAGATACCAGCTCCCAGTTATGGAATGAATAAGTCGTCGGGATAACAGGTGCATCATAGAGAATATCGTCAATAATATTATAATAGTGTTGTATGGTGACAGTGGGTAGCTACTCTTGTGGTGAGGGAAGCATAATGTACAGAGAAGTTGAATCACTATGTTGTACACCTGAAACTAATGAAACGTTGCGTGTCAATTATACCAAATTAAAAGAAAAAAAAAAGTCGAACTCATAGAAACAGTAGATGGGTGGTTGTGGGGGGTTAGAGGATGGGGGAAGTGGGGAGGTGTTCGTGGAAGGATACAAACTTCCAGTTTCAAGATAAGTACGTTCGGGAGATTTAATGCACAGCACGGTAACTATAGTTAACAATATTGTACTGTGTATTTAAAAGTTGTTAAGATAGTAGATCTTAAATGCTCTTACCATACATATACACCCAAACAAGAAAATCATGTGAAGTGATGGATATGCTAAGTAACCTCATTGTGATTATCATTTTGCAATATACGCGTGTATCAAATCACATTGCACATCTTAAACTTACCCTGTATTCGATGTCAATTATATTTCAATAGAACTGGAAAAGAGCAGAAAAGAAAAAAAAAAGTGCCCCCCTTCATAGCTATTTCCTCAAATGGTTCAGGATGATGGTAGACTGTCCTTCTCAAGAGTGCCTCACAAAACTGTCGTGCTGCATAGAACGTCTATACTGACACATATTTCTCCAGAACCCCTTTCCTGCAGATTTATAGAATTTAGTTACAGATCTATAGAATAAAATCTCAATTTGATATAGGAAATGTTAAGATACTTATTTATTTTTTTATTTTTTTTTTAAGAAGTGCATCTCAAAACCCTCTTCTCTCTTTCATTTATTTGACAACTCGATCTCCTTAGCCAGCTTTGGGCTGGTGCTGTTTTCGGCGGTGTCTTCTCTTGTGTATATGTTCCCTTATCCTGTTCCTTCCACTGTCACTATTGCCCCTTCTACTGACCCTCCCCTCTTTCCTCAAGCCTGATGTAAGCACTCCTCAAATACTCTCATGGCTTAATTTTTGGCTATCATAATTCTGAGAAATAAGGTCTCATTCCTATTTTAATTTTCATTTCTCAATCACCAGATAGGTCAAACATCTTTTTGACTAATTTTGGCCCATAGATTTTGGAATTATCAACATTCATGTACTTCACATGTCTCTCACTATATACTGCATACGCCACATATTAACTTGTTTAATCCTTTAAAATTTTGTTTTGAGTGAGATACTATTATTCACCTAGTTTTACCTAGAACAGGACTGTGTTAAAATAATTTCTACCTGGCCCAAAGTCTCTGTTCTCAACTACCACACTCTGCTGCTCACAGAATCCTCTGGTGATGCAACACAAAGGCTTTTCAAATCCCCTAGATTGTTTATTTTCCTCAGGAGACAATAGTAATCCTTCACAACCTCAAGGAGGTTGGATTTCAGATTCTTCTTATTGATGTTGTTTCATCGTTCTTATGGAGAAATAGAATAAGAATGGAAGAGATTTGTTTTTTCTCTTCCTTTTATATCTACAGGTGATTCTTGTGGTTACCCATACGGTCAAGAAGTGATTCTATTCTATATTTGTGTCTGTCTATGTTAGATGAAGAATTTTGAGGCTCATCGTCTTGATACTGACATTAATCCCTCCTTCCATTCTTGTTTCTGATTCTGTTATTATTTTCATATAGTTTTCCTTCACCAGGACTTGTGCTAATAAAATACCATTGCAGACTCATTTTTTTGGGTGTGCTATGCAAGTCTTAAAGTTTAAGCGTTGGTGAATTGACTTTCATGCACGGAGGTGGTATGGCCTAATGAACAGAATTATTTCTTTAAGAAACTACTTTACTGAGGTATAATTGACTAAATTGTGTACATATTTAATGTATAACTTGGTGGCTTGGTGAAAAGTATGCATCCATGAAACCATCGCTACAACCTATGTCATCAACACATCTATTACCTCCCAAAGTTTCTTCCTGTCCTCCTTATTATTATTAGCTTTTGTAATAAGAACACTTACTGTAAGATCTACCCTCTTAGCAAATTGTTAAGCATACAAAAGCATACAATAGAGTATTGAACAGAGCTCTTGACTGAGAATCACAAAAATTGGGTGCTGGCTCTCTTGCCAACAGCATCCATTTAAGAACATACTTTTGAGTGCTTACTCTTTGCAGGCACTATTTTAAACTGTTTGTGTATATTTCATTATTTGATGCTCAAGCCAATCCAACAAGGAAGACAGAATTGTTGCCAAATTGTAGATTAAGAACCTGAGACCCAGAGAGGAAAGTCACTTACTCAAATTTACGCAAGTAACAAGTAATTCACAAATCTGTACAAGTTTTGCCAGTTCATCTTATATCCATGGACCTAATTCTTCACTGGTAAAATTGATGAGTTTCAGTAAATGATTTCTAAAGGTCCCCGTATCTCTCAAATTCATTGATGTCTTCCCCTAACAACTTTATTTTAATATTAGCAAAATCACCTACTTCATCTGTATTCATTTACAAATCCATGCTCTTCTTCTGATTTTTTTTTTCTCCTCTGAAGCTATATGTTTTTATTTATTTTATTTTTAATCTTTTTTAATGTTTATTTTAGGGACAGAGCACAAGTGGGGGAGGGGCAGAGAGAGAGGGAGACAGAATCTGAAGTAGGCTCCAAGCTCTGAGCTGTCAGCACAGAGCCCAACACAGGGCTCAAACCCACGAACCATGAGATTGTGACCTGAGCCGAAGTTGGACACTTAACCGACTGAGCCACCCAGGCACCCCTATTTATTTTTATTTTTGAAAGAGAGTGAGAGCGTGCACACACATGTGAGTTGGGGAGCGGCAGAGGGGGATGGGGGCAGAGGATCTGAAGCAAACTCTGCCCCAACATAAGTGAGCCCAATGAAGGGATGGAACTAATGACCTTGAGGTCATGACCAGGCACCCCTCTTCTGAGGCTACTTAGAATTAAACTGTAATTTTATCTTTGTAGTTGCCTAATTTTATAAACAAAACCCTGAAGGCAGTGAGTCCTTATGTAAAATTAGCATTTTAATTTTCTTTGTGCAACAACCAGCACCAAGTATAGCAGCTGATCCATAGTTGCTTCTCGTGAAATGTTGAACTTTCAATGTATATATAGGTATATTATTATTTGGATCTTGTTTTGCTCACTGGATTATAAATTCACTGAAGACTCTATGCTGACGTTTGATTTAGGACTAGGGCAACAATTAGATCTAATCTGCCAAAAGTTAATTTTGAACTACCAGACTGTGGCCCATTTTTCATCTTGAGTCTAAGTTCCAAAAAGAAACACCATGCATACCCTAAGACCCAGTAATTGCACTACTAGGCATTTATCCACAGGATACAGGTGTGTTATTTTGAAGGGACACATGCACCCCCATGTTTATAGCAGCACTATCGACAATAGCCAAAGTATGGAAAGAGCCCAGATGTCCATCGATGAATGAATGGATAAAGAAGATGTGGTGTATACACACACACACACACACACACACACACACACACAATGAAGTATTACTTGGCAATCAAAAAGAATGAAATCTTGCCATTTGCAACTACGTGGATGGAACTGGAGGGTCTTATGCTAAGTGAAATTAGTCAGAGAAAGACAAAAATCATATGACTTCACTCATATGAGGACTTTAAGAGACAAAACAGATGAACATAAGGGAAGGGCAATGAAAATAATATAAAAACAGGGAGGGGGACAAAACAGAAGAGACTCAAATATGGAGAACAAACTGAGGGTTACTGGAGCGGTTATGGGAGGGGGTTATGGGCTAAATGGGTAAGGGGCACTAAGGAATCTATTACTGAAATCATTGTTGCACTATATGCTAATTTGGATGTAAATTTTAAAAAATAAAAAATAAAATTAAAAAAAAAAAAGAAAGAACACCATGCAGTGATTTCTCTGTATTTCAGCATTTTGCACACCCAGAGCATTTGGGAGTCTTGCTGCCTTCATTCATTTCTGCAGATGGAGACATTAATCTCTTCTGGGCACATGACCAGTTAACTTTCTGCGTTGTGAATATTTTACAATTTGTCAAAAGGTTTATGTGGAAACAGGGAATGGGCATGAGGTAGAAGTGAAGATTTTAGGGCGCTACTCACCATATACTTTATATTCCAGTAATTATTAAAAACGAACAGGCGATTTAGAACCCCAATTTGGGAGATAATACTAAGGAGAACTAACAAGAATTAAGAGTTCATCTTTCTTAGAAAAAGTTAAGCTTTCACATAAATTATTAATATTCTATGGCATTTTCATCTGTTTTCTCCTCCCCCTTTGGGCTGTCACTCACTGCCGATAAGAATTATTAATTTTAAAGTTGTGCTTCTTTGGCATTTTTTTCTCCCTGGTTTTGTTTTATGAACTGACAAGCTTTAAAATAAAATTTGTATTTGATTTTGTTAAGCCCTTATTTCTCACAAAGCCTGTTCGCCTGTTTCATATTTTTACAGACTAGAGTATTAATGAGTAAACACAAATTTTCAGAGTGCAATTTCCCATTGTATTTTTAAAGATGACTTTTTTTTTTTTCCAGGTAATGAATTATTTCAAATGAATAGACTGCCACACGAAGTGTGTGTCCCTCATATTTTAGGTGATAGGCTTATAATGCCTATTCTTCACTGGCTCTGGCTTAATCAATCCATTAAGATAGGAGGATATTAACTACTTTTTCCCTTATTAGATATGAATATTAATTTCACTATGGACTGGTAGCTCATTCTGCCACCTCATCTTGGAGGAACCATTTTTCAAATTCAGAAGTTATCGGAAAGATACCTATCTAATGAGAGATAGCCTCAGTATTTTCTAGGAATTGATTCCAAAGCAATGAATATGATGGCATTGAAAATCAATCATACTGGTTCTTAATGAGGATTGGGGAAAAAAAAAAGAAGAAGAAAGGAAGGAAAGAAGGAAAGACAGAGACAGAGGAGAGGGCTGGAGGGAAGGAGAGGGAGAAAGGGAAGGGAAAAAGGAAAGAAAGCAGGTAGGCAGGCAATATGTTATAAGGAAAGAAGGAAGAAAAAGGTAACAGTGGAAGATAAAACATTCCAGAAATAGATTCTCTGGCTCCTGGAAGAGTGATTGCTTTCACTTCTTGTCCAGTTTGGTAGCAATATGAACACTGGCTGTAAAGACCCCTATAACATGCTATAGCACCATGCTCCTAGTATGATGGTTCGGGTTTTCCATCTTTTAAATATAGATTTTTTAAAGGAAAATGAATAAATCGATAACATTATTATGGATATTTGACCATCTCTGGCCTAGTGATACTCTGTTGGTGGCTGATAATATAATAGTTTTCTTCTTATATTTCTCCTTATATCCGTGAGATTCACAAAAATCAATATGCAAATATTAGCACAGAAATACAGAGGACAGGATGACCAAACCAGACACATATTCCCAAACCTCAGTTCTGTAACTGAACTTCAAAAACTCTTAGGGGGACTTAGAGATTATCTAGTGTAGACCTTTCACTCCATAAATTTAAAAAAAGATATCAAAGAAGTTAAACGATTTGCTCAATGTTATGGATTGATCATGATCATTTGTGGATGGAAGCAGACAGATAGAATACCAGATTATGATGTGCAGATTTTTTGAACTCACAAAAAAATCAACAAGTATTTCCAATCATAGGAATTATTACAGGGAAAAGGGAAGTCTAGGATTGAAAGACCGGAAGAGTGAAGCATACAGGGAAAGGCACTTAGCATTATTCAGCAACTTCTGAGCCAATAATTGTATATATGCATTTCATTCAGTGCTCATGTTAACACTATATGGTAGATATTATTCCTAATTTAAAAATGACATGATTATTCTGAGAGATTAAAAATCTTGACATACTAATAAAGCAAGGGTTTAAACCCACATCTGTCCTAATTGATTGTCCATTTTTTGTTTAATAAAATATTTGGAATTTAAACCATAGGTAATAATACTTTACATTGGTATATAGCTTTTGTATTTTTTCACAATTCTTTATTACCCACCAGTCATTTATCTGAAACATATTTATTGAGAATTTACTACTGGTAATCTCTATACTATGTGCAGAGGGTAGATAAAGACCTTCTGTTCCTGGGAGCCTACCATATGGTACTGTTGTTCAGGGAAGTATGGCAATGTGTCATAAGACAGGTGTAAGTGACACAATAATTCAAAGATGGGAACGATCATTCTTTGTTCTTAAACCATGAGAAGTTTTCATGAAAGAAATATCCTCTTTTTCCCCCTAACTGTTGATTGATTGGAGGAATAATGTTCCATGGGGGAGAATGGCAGGAATCAAGGAACAGGTGTTGGAAAGCAGAGAGCATATTTAAAGATCTTTGAGAAGTACAGTCTGACCAAAATGCTTCTACTGTGAAAAAGTGTCCTACACAACAATTCTGGATAGATAGAGTGAGATCACATTCCAGAAACTTTTGACCATGGTAAACATTTTCAGTCTTATTCAGTAGGTGATGCAAAGCTGCAGATGGATGTTGAGAAGTTGTCACATGATAAACTGTCATGTGATAAAAATTGGTTTGAAGTCTTTCTCTAATGCTTACCAGTTGCACAATACTGACCAATTAATAAATGTTTTTGAGCCTTGGCTTCCTCATTTGTAAAATGTGGAATAAAATGTCTTGGGTTAGTATCTCTTGCCACATTAATGCTGTGTAAGAAACCTCTCCAAGCTGGCTAGCTTACATTTGTAAGCATCTGTTTGCAGTACGTAGATGGACTGAGGACTGTGCTTTCTGATCCAGCATGAATGGGTTCAGTGGAACAACTCTCGTTCAGGTTGCTGGTTGAATTCAGATCCATTCTGTGGATATTTATTCTGGAGCTCAGTTTGGAAAATGTCTTTTGTTACCAATGAGTCAGGCTCTGGAAAATAGATCCTGAGATGGGCATAGACACACAGGAAATATACTTGGAAGGCTCTTGGAATCAAGAGGGAAAGAAGATTGGGCAGGAGGAAGAGTAGAACTCACTGATGTCACAACAAAGGCCTCCGTTAATTTCACAAGATACTCAGGAGCTAAGATCATGCACAGAACAGAACCACATGCATGGATATTGATATTAATTCAATCCCGTGTCCAATAAATCCTTAAAATGTCTAGATATTACTCTGTTTTTCTGGGTATTATGCTGCAAGCCTCAGGAAGGAAGCACGACCTTGGGTCAGATAATTTTCTTCAGTTCAGGCAGTCCTTAAAGAGAGCCAACAGATGAGGCACCTCTCCTGGCAGTAAGCCCGGCACCTGGCGGATGATACTTCTGATGATATTTCTGAATGGGATATATGGTAACATATCATGGCGTCTATCACAATTGTTGTCTCCACTTCTTTAATTCTAGCTCAGAAATGATCCCCACAACCTTTTGACTTTCTTAATCTCCATTCCACTACGACAGTTCTAGCAAAGGTCATCAATGTCCTCTTTATGGCTATTCTGGCTAAAAACACTGTGGTTGAATAGTGCCCTTGGTCTGACCCGTTATAGTGCTCTTCTGTCTTTGAGGGAGCAGAAAGCATGAGTAGAAGAACAAAGCCTGGCTCCAAGTAGACAAGGGAATGTGATTTTTAGGTAGGTGATTCCCTCATAACACATTATGCATAATGTGGTCTTGGACTTGCCATATTTTACTGTATTCTTTTGTATCTGTGTCTGTTTCCTACAAAGAGTAAAAGTCTTGAAGACAGAGACATTCAGACTTGTATTCCTGTCAACTATTACAATTGCTAATATGTATTTTGCTAGTTTCCTGCTCCCTTCCCTCATGGTAATGGTGGCCCAGAAACAGAATATCAAGATGTAACACCAATGAAGATGCTACCATTGTAGGTCAAGCAACAAAAATTAAGGCTGACTTGGTATATGGCAGTGAGGATAGGAAATGCAATAGATAAGAATGATAAAAAACACAGTTGATTTGGCAAGATTTTATGATGGATTTTCCATGAAGCTTTAGGGAAAGGTAATGGGAACAATAATGATATTGTTAAGGATACAGATGCCACAGGAAGCCTGGTTTGGGGACAAGGGAAAATGGTGAGCTCACTTTTGGCCATTTGACTTGAAGGCATTGAAGGCCCAAAATTGGAAATGTGAGATTGGACATTGGAAGGGGGAGAGAACAGCACCAGAAAAAATAAATCCAAAAGTTATATGGATAATGCTCACAATGGAAACCATTAGAATGAGTTGCCTAAAAACCCTGTAAAGAATTTAGAGAGGAAAGCTATGAATTGAACCTTGGGTAACACCTCCATTTGAGGACATGGAAAAAAGAGGACACCAAGAAGGAAAGGGTAAAGAGAGTAAAGCAAATGCCGTGTAGTATCACAGATGCTGTTAAAACTAAGGAGTACTTCAAGAAGGATGAAACAGTAGAGGCAGCGATGTTACATGGATATCAAAGAGGGTAAGGAAGTTGGAGAAGGGAACAATGAACTCACCAATTCTCTTACATCATTCCGTGAACAAATATTTTTTGAGAATTTTTTCCACGCCTTGTGATAGGCATCTGGATACACAGCAAAAAATAAGGCTGATACAATTTTAGTTCCTATGTAAATGGAAACATTATTGAAAAAGGAGCTTCATCAAAGGGAGCTAAAAGGGCATAATTAGAAACACAGACTACTCTTCCAACTAGATAGGTCAGAGATCTTTCCCAGCTTCTGCCATCTGAATTCTACCATTTCCTTTCTCTTTATGGATGTGGCCAGGCAGTATTTACTTATTTGATTTTTCAAATGAAGAAATAAACACAAAGAAATGAAAGGTCTTGCCCACATCATAAAGTGATTTAATGGCAAAGCTAGGAAAAGATTCTATTTTTTCTTTATTGTGTGTATTCACAACAAAAGTCTGAATATTTTTTGTTTGGAAACAATTGCTTAGAACTTAAAATTAGAAGTTTAATACTTCTTACGAAGATATAGCATTATTTTCTCATTTTTGTTACAAATCAACATAAGAAAATACTACCTACTCACTGTGCTAGGCACTGAGATTCAAAGCTGAGCAAAGAACTGTCCATCATTCATGGACCACACAGTGAAGCAGGGGATACATGGGAAAATACAAATAATCTCACAAATTAAAAAGTCTGCAAAGACCTGTGAAGAAAAAGTCCAAATTGACATTTGGACTTTTTTATTATTGCTTAATCATTTTATACAAATTTTGCTAACTCATACTTACCTTTACCTGGTGAAATACTTTACAGAAAAGTGTTATTTTCTAGACGCTTTACCACATTAATTTTTTGTTTGTTTTGTTTTGCTGTTTTCAGTGTTAAATCCTATTCCTCTTTTTTTTGCTTTTTCAAGTTTGTATTTCAATTCCAGTTAGTTAACACACAGTGTAATATAGTTTCAGGTGTAGAATATAGTGATTCATCACTTCCATAAAACACCCAATGCTCATCATAACAAATGCCCTCTTTAATACCCATCATCCATTGGCCCCATCCCTCCGCCCACCTCCATCAACTCTCAGTTTGTTCTATATAGATAAGAGTCTGTTTTCTGGTTTGCCCCTGTTTTTTTTTTTTTTTTTTTTCCACCAAGTTCATCTGTTTTGTTTCTTAAATTCCACGTGAGTAAAATCATATGGTATTTGTCTTTCTCGGACTTATTTTGCTTAGCATGACACTCTCTCGCTCCCTCCACATCATTGGAAATGTCAAGATTTCATTATTTTTTATGACCAAGTAATATTTTATATACATATAAAATTTTATATGTAATATTAAATATGTAAGTAATATTTTTATATAGATATTACATATTTATATATTTAAATCTTCACATCTTCTTTATCCATTCATCAGTCCATGGACATTTGGGCTCTTTCAATAATTTGGCTATTGCTGAGAGTGTTGCTATAAATATTGGGGTGTACATACACCTTCAAATCAGTATTTTTATATCCTTTGGGTAAATACCTAGTAGTGCACTTTCTGGGTGATAGGGTAGTTCTATTTTTAGCTTTTTGAGGAAACTCATCTTATTGTTTTCCACAGTGGCCACACCAGTTTGCATCCCACCAATAGTGTAAGAGGGTTCCACTTTCTCCACATCCTTACCAACAATTGTTTCCTGTGTTGTTAATTTTTGGCATTCTGACAAGTGTGAAGAGATATCCCATTGTAGTTTTGATTTGTAGTTCCCTGATGATGAGTAGCACATTAATTTTCAAGTGGTAGATTTACTTACTGACCATTTACCATGATGTATGTAAGGCCATATAGAATTATTTGTCCTTATATTTAAGTTCTGTGAGTTTAATTTAAAAACACACACCACTTCCCATACCCCTCTGACTGGTTCAGAATAACATAACATTACATTTTAATTTATTAAAAACATAATATAACATAATACATATTTATATATTATTTATATATAATATAAATTTATTTCTACTGTAGTTACATATAATACAATAAATTATGTCATTTTATATGATGTGATTATATATATTATATATAATTATAAATATGTTTATCCTTATATGTTACTTATATATATTATATAATAATATGCTTATATATGATGTAATTAATTTAAAGCTCAGGTTTAAAAAAATTTTTTTTTAACGTTTATTTATTTCTGAGAGAGAGAGAGAGAGACAGAGTATAAGCGGGGGAGGGACAGAGAGAGGGAGACACAGAATCCGAAGCAGACTCCAGGCTCTGAGCTGTCAGCACAGAGCCTGATGCGGGGCTCAAACTAACAGACCGCGAGATCATGACCCGGGCTGAAGTTGGACGCACAACCGCCTGAGCTACCCAGGTGCCCCATAAAGGCCAGGTTTTTAATCCACGCATGCAAACACTCCTATGTTTGCCAGTAACTTGCTGGGTGCTAAGAAATACAAAACAATACTTAATCCCAGGCCTTACTGTGGAAGAGCTCCCAGCCTTGGGAAGATAAACATATAAGGAATTTCATAAATGTGCATTTCCCAGAGAAGTAAAATCTATTTTGTAGGGGACCAAATTAATACAAGCAAAAGAAAATAATTTTAAGAATATTGGTTTCTAAAAGGCATTCCTTCTCAATGAATGTACCCTGAATGTAACTTAACCATAAACGACTGGCTTGAGTCACCATTGCCCACATACCCAGTGTATATAGTTGCTATGTACTGCTGAGGGCTTGAGAGGAAACTGACGTATAGAAAGTTGTTTGTATTGTGGGGCACCTGTGTGGCTCAGACAGTTAAGCATCTGAGTGTTGAATTTTGGCTCTGGTCATGACCTCATGGTTCTTGGGCTTGAGCCCCGTGTGGGGCTCTGAGCTGACAGCATGGAGTCTACTTGGGATCCTCATTCCACACTCTCTCTCTCTCAAAATAAATAAATGAACTTAAAAAACAAGAAACTTGTTTGTACCTTACATATAAACTCCAATCTGGTGTGTTTTCAGTTTTTTTTTTCTTTTCCCAACCTATTTATTCAATCTTTTTTTTATTCTATAAAGTAGGAAATAAATGCAAGGGGATGGAGTGACTTACCAAAATCCTCAAGTGCCTTGGTCACTATGCTAGGATGAAATTCCAGTCCTACTTTTTTGTCTGCCTAGTTTTTCTTGCACAAACCTAGTTACGTATCTCATTTTGTTACTGGACTTCTGCAGAGACTCTCTCTTCTAATCTCCAGGACACTGAGGGCTGCGCTGGGATGGTTTCAGTGTGAGGGTCATAAAGAGTGAGCAGGCATTTTTTTTTTAAATTTTTTTTTTAACGTTTATTTATTTTTGAGACAGAGAGAGACAGAGAATGAACAGGGGAGGGGCGGAGAGAGAGGGAGACACAGAATCCGAAACAGGCTCCAGGCTCTGAGCGGTCAGCACAGAGCCTGATGCGGGGCTCGAACTCACGGACTGTGAGATCATGACCTGAGCCGAAGTCGGACGCTTAACCGACAAAGCCACCCAGGCGCCCCAAGAGTGAGCAGGCATTTAAAGGTGGTCCAGGAGAGAGTGGCACAGCCCCAGTTAGTCCCAGTAAAGTCAAATTCCCAGGAAAGGTAGTTATTGGTTGAAGTTACTAGCAGCCAAGAGGTGGCAGTAAGGGGATGGATGTTGTCATTTAAGCGAAAGAAACACAGGCTACTCCCCCATCCATATTACCTAGTCTGGTCCCTGCAAACTCCACACCAGAGTCTGTTGTAGTGGTAACCGCACCACTTTCTCTGGACAAATGAAGCTGACAAATTGGAATATAAAATACTGAACCTTTGAGACCCAACTTCCAACCTCCCCTTTGCTCCAATCATTGACTTGTAATAAGAATGCTTTCCAGGCTAGAGTTGCTGAAGGAATAAGCACCCATTTCTAGAGTGACATTTTTTTTTATCTGACCACTTTATTCTTGGCAATGCATGCTAACATATACTACCTTGTGAATGATAAATAATTCATAGGATGTGTTGTATTATTCAGGGGTTTTCTATGAGACAGACACCTCTTCATCCACTGAAATCCTAATAATTGTGATTCTTAATACACCCCTATCATCATAAGCAGGCTGAACCTTTCTGTAAAGATTACTTTTCTCCCAAATTTAGATAGATTGCCACGGTAAGTGTTTCAAGTATTTTATTGATGAATTTCTTGCTCAGTACATCATATCCTGGAGATTTGTAAAAGCAGCACAAGTATCTGGAAGCTCATGGTAAGAACTGACCCATTACTGCAGTTAGCCCAGGGTTTTCTTATGATGAATTGGCTGCAGCAGAGCACAAAGGGAGATGATTCTATCACTAGCATGAGGGCCTAGGCTTATAGGGTGACGTGATCCATTTGGTGGTTGCACTTGTAGAAACAGAACGGGTGTCAAAAGAATTTAACGACATAGATTGCACTGTACTGCTTTGAGTATCTGAAAATCACATTAAATATAATAGACCGCATGAAGATGACACTTAAGAGAGCTTACTTTTGAGCTACTGAATTAAACAGATGCAGGGATGTTCCCCAAAGCTTTCCACATGCAGGTGCATACACACCCATCCACCCCCCCCCACCCCCCACCCAACACACACACTCCGAACACTGCCTGTTTTTCTCCTTAATTAATTTCTATTGCAACCCATTTTCAACATTATAGAGGAAAATTTTCATGTTGACTTTATGGATGCAGTAATAAAATTACACATTGATTAACCTGACAAAATAAATCCCTTTGATATTTCACATTAAGGAACTCTTCAAATTTCTCTAGTTTTAGGGTTTAGTTTAGAGATTGACAACTGAGTAGACAACATTGCATTTAAAATGTTTTAAATTACTTCTGTAATATATACATATTAACTCTACCAATATTTGATTAAAAGGTTCCACTAGTGTTTATTGGGTGCCAACGTGTTTGGCACTGGTCTAGAAGTAAAGGATTTAGCTGTGAACAAACCAACAAAAAAATCTTGCCTCTATGGAGCTTAGGTTTCAGTAGAATATCTTGTTTGCATTGTCCTTTTGAGATTTAAAGAGCTTTCCTTCTGTTCTTTTCTATTACGATCCCTTAAAAATGTTTGGGGCAGGCATTGTTAGTAATGCTTTTCACAAATGAAGACAACACAGCTTAGTTAAGTGATTTCCCCCAAGTCATACAGGTGAGAAAGCACAGAATTTCTCACTAATCCTAAATAATTCTAAATAAAAACCTAATTGTGAATACAACAAGTTTTTTTCTTTCTGCCTTAAAGTCTTAGAATGCAGCACTTTTATTTGCACATTAAAAATAGAATGTAATACTTGAAAGTGAGTATCTTGTGAATAATTCTTCTACTCACATAATTGAAATGTGAGCTGTAGCTCAGAGATGACGACACATAAAATCAATAAATGATGTACTCCTGTCCTTAGATATAAAGTAGTGATACTTATTCATTAATGACTAGGATTTATTCTACTAATAAACATCATTAAGTGGCTCTATTTAGCCACCTCAAACTTGTGTGTCCATCTGGATATAGCAGATTGTGGGGGCCTGAGTGTCAACTGACTTTGAGACATGCAAGTCCAAAGATAAATTATGGTTTTCCCTGCCCTCAGGGACTTAACTAATAGAAAAGGTTCTATGAGTAGTAATTGCAACAACATAATTTGTGATTGTTTACTAAGGGGAATTTTATGAGAGCAGAGACTCCTTACTTCTGTGATTACATTCTTAGTGTCTAAGAGAGTGCTTGGAACAAAGTAATTGCTTAGTAATTATTTATTAAATAAACAATGGATGCAACAAAAGCTATAAGAGAGGTATGTACAAAGTTTATTCCACTGGGCTCAGGATTGTTTGGAAACTCAGCCAATAGGGGAAAAGCTTTGATCTGAGGCTGTAATAGTTACTAGGTGTTCATCGGGTAGATGAAAACAGGAAGAAGAGATATAACTTGCAAAAAAAGGTAAATATGAAATATCATATCATGCTGTGTTGGTATGAGACTGTAAAGTTCTCAGTGGATCAATGAATAGAAAAAGTTTTTTTTTTTATTTTTTTTATTTTTTGATTAATGGCTTACATGTATTGAAGCATCTGATCTGCTTCTTCCTGAAGTACATCATTTGGAAATCTCATTAGTGAGATCTATTTGTAGTGAAATCTCTTAGTTTTTGTTGCTATTAAAAAAAATACATATTGCGGGGCGCCTGGGTGGCGCAGTCGGTTAAGCGTCCGACTTCAGCCAGGTCACGATCTCGTGGTCGGGAGTTCGAGCCCCGCGTCAGGCTCTGGGCTGATGGCTCAGAGCCTGGAGCCTGTTTCCGATTCTGTGTCTCCCTCTCTCTCTGCCCCTCCCCCGTTCATGCTCTGTCTCTCTCTGTCCCAAAAATAAATAAAAAAAAACGTTGAAAAAAAATACATATTGCTTGCAACACAGATTTTGAATGATAATTTGGCCATATAAAATACCAAAAATAACAGTTATTTTCTTTTATTATTTGGACAAAATTATTCTACTGTTTTTTCACTCATTGTCAGGTTAAATTTTATTCATTTTTAGGTTATATGTCTTTTCTGTCTGAAAATCCCAAATCTATTTTCTATATTTGTTATATTCTCTTTCACTGGATTCCTAACTTACGGTTGATGACATGTCTACTTCAGATCTCCACTCCTTTTTACTCTTATTCTGTGTTTTTCCTCTATATACTCACTTCTGATTTCTTTTGGAAAGACATTCCAGTTCACTAACTTGTCCTTGAATCTCTTTGGCATTTCTTACACATATTGAATTCTTTATTTCAAAAATAATATTTGTCACATTTCGCTTAGTTCCTCTTTAAAATAATTTATTCTTGCCTCTTTTACTTCTCTGAAGTTATGTATTATGCTTGCTCTAATTTCTTATTTGTCTCCTTAATTAATTCTTGCTCTAGTATGGGTGATTCAATTCCTTTTTAAGAACTAAGCTCCTCAGCTAGCTGTTACTTTTGCTGTAGGGGTCATTTTCCTATGAGGATATTGTCTAAAATCCAGTCTTACTCTTCTTTTGAGTGTTCAGAATATTCAATATTCTGATGTCCATGTGAGGTAATCCAGCACCTTGGATTTTGTCAGTAAATAGTGTATGAGGATTGCCATTGGCCTTACCTGCTTCACTGGAAACTGGTTGAATCCTCTTCTCAGATGATGGATGTACGCCACACAGTGACAAAAGTAAAAATCCATTAAAGGACATAATACATGAATAATACATACACACCAGTGTATATTTTTAGCCATACACTTATCAGATAGAATTGAAATGTGCCTCAGTGTAGAGCACAAAATAGATTGGGAGCCTAAACTCAAGAAGATGGCATTTTGAATTGTGTCTGTGTTACCTGATTATTTAGTTTATTATTTAAGAGAAAAAGCTGCTGTCTGGAAATATTAGGTACTATAGAGACTAGATAAGCTAGTATATGAGTAGATAACTTACTCCTTTATAAACCAGCAGATTGGAGCGATCCTAATTTTTTCAGAGTCTTACCTTGCTCACCATGTATACAAATAAAACTGATGGCAATACATATTGAAAATATTATGACACAGACTTGAATGTATTGAAGTAAGAATATCTTTTAATATTTTTAATGTTTATTTATTTTTGAGAGAGAGAGAGAGAGAGAGAGAGAGAGAGAGAGAGAGAGAATCTGAAGCAGGCTCCAGGCTCCAAGCTGTCAGCACAGAGCCTGACGTGGGGCTCGAACTCACGAACCATGAGATCATGACCTGAGCAGAAGTCGGGTGCTTAACACACTGAGCCACCCCAGCACCACAAAGTAAAAATATTTTTAGATAGGACATCACAGCTGCAAGATGTGGTTAATAGTGCAGGGTCTAAAAACTGATTGTCTGGGTTTGAACCCTGGCTTCACCTCTCATTAACTATGAGACAAAAGACAAGTTAGTTAACTTCTTTGAGCCTTAATTTTTCTCACATATAAAGTTTTTTATCATTAAAAAGCAAGATAATATATTTAAATACTCAGAAAAATGCCTTACTTCTTATAAATGTCTAATCAATGTAAGTTGTTAGTGGTATGGCCACATAATAAGGCTTTCAAGTATATGTTTTTTTTTCTGTTAATTGATGAGCGCCTAAAATAACTTTCAGAGGATTTAGAAACTATACAATCACAGAATTTAAGGGAATATATCTTTCATCAAGTCTAAAAGTATTTTGTACATATGGAAACTGAAATACAGGTAAGTAAAATATTTTACCCAACATTACATGGTCAACAACAGATCTTATCCCAAAACCTCTGTCTTTTCACTAATTTTTCCTTCAAATTCACTCTCTACTAAGCTTCTGGTAATCATAACCATTTGATAGAAGAATGTGAAACTGTTTGGAAGAATCAGATGTGGATATTTTCTAAAGGTAGGTGTAGCAAGATATTAATCTTAGATATGAATCATCATGTTGTTTTTCACTCCATTTTGCCTAAAAATGACTCTGTGAAGTTTTCTACATTCATTAGAATGGGAGACATCAATATACATAAAATAGAACTATTTAAAAATTACATTTCAATTTTTTGTACCCCTGATTCTTTTTTTTAAGCTTATTTATTTTTATTTAAAAAAATTTTTTTTAACATTTATTTATTTTTGAGACAGAGAGAGACAGAGCATGAACGGGGGAGGGTCAGAGAGAGGGAGACACAGAACCTGAAACAGGCTCCAGGCTCTGAGCTGTCAGCACAGAGCCTGACACGGGGCTCGAAGTCACGGACCGCGAAATCATGACCTGAGCCAAAGTCGGCCTCTTAACCAACTGAGCCACACAGGCACCCCTAAAGTTTATTTATTTTTGAGAGAAACAGAGAAAGAGAGAGGGAGAAAGAACCAGTGAGGGGGGGGGGGGCAGAGAGAAAGGTGGACAGAGGATCTGAAGCGGGCTCTACACTGACAGCAGAGACCCTGATGCAGAGCTTTAACCCATGAATCGTGAGATCATGAACTGAGCCAAAGTCCCACGCTTAACTGACTGAGCCACCCAGGCATCCCTGTACCCCTGATTCTACATCTATGAAAATACACGGAATAAGACTTGTAAAGAGTAGAGTCTGGTAAAGGGAACAGGTTTATTCAACAAGAAAAAGAATTATCATAAACAAGATGAGATTTCAAAATGCCTGAGGCTTAGACATGCTAAATTAAAATGTTTGAAATAAGTGGATTACAAAAAAAAAAAGAAGAATGGGTTAATCAGTGGATTAATTTTTAAGACTTCACATAAGACGCTTTAACTAATATGGAGGTTAATACAATTTAAGTTTTGAACTGGGACTTTTCTCGATCCTCTGAGAATGTGGCGGCCTCTATTCCTGTTTCACTCAGGAACTTTCCACCACCAGTTTTCCCTAGCTTTGGAGTTCTGCATTATTCATGAGGGTGCTCTTTCTATTATGTAGAAAACTAGGGGATACTTCAGATGTCAGATTTATCAGTCTAGCACCTCCCCCATCTATAACACGATGAGACTCGCGAACGTGGAAAAATATTAAAAAAATAAATCCTTTTATATTGGATGGTATTTAGGTAGCTGGCCCAGGAAAGAGGATGCATGTGTTTTCCAAATGCTACTGTTTTCTCAAGGATGGAAATGAAACGGATGTTTTCCCACCACCACCTACTGCTGCTTTGATAACATTCTCTGATGCACCAGATGGTGGAAAACAAAGTTACTCTGCCGCAGCTCTTTTGGTTGAACAGTTATTTATGGGCCAATGGGATCCATTTATCCACCTTTATTACAGCTTTTTATCCTTACAGACAGTAAATCCAAATAGCATGATCCTGGTAAGTCGATAAAATTTACACAACTGATGAGCTGAAGTGTATGGGAGTATTTATTGGACTTTCTGTTCACCTAGCAGTTTATTACTTCCTCCAAAGAGCAGAGGAATACAGAAGTTTATTACAAGGAAAATCATGTCTTGTGCCTTAATAATTACACTTGCATAAATAGCAAGGGGTACCTGCTGAAGGAAATCATACTCTTATGTTAAACCATCCATATGAAGCACGGTTTTCTGGTTGTTTTTTCTTTTTGGTATGTTATTACAATGACATTTACCTATAATGTGTTGATTTAAACTTGTATGTCTGTTTACGGCAGTTCATAATCACAACAACAACAACAACAACAACAACAACAATAATAATAAATAAGAATAATAATCAGTATGTGCTTATTGACAAGTATTTGCCTGCAGACTTTAGCTATTCCTTATTGTTCAACAGCTCTTCCTTACATTCTGCAACTCTTTTTCAGCCTTTGAACAGCATGCATGAAAAGAACTGTTCATCAAACTTGAGTTGCTTTTAAATTCTTAGTAACCCAGCAAGCCTTGAGGGGACCTATACTCATTTATGTTTTTGCTGGACAAACAGACTCAGAGTCTTTTCATTTTCAGTCTCAAAGAGGAAACTCACAGTGAAAATGTGAAGCTGAAATGCTTATTCTAAATTTCTTCTCTCTCTCTCTCTTTTTTTTAACCCCACACTCATTTAAAGCTAAGCGTAATTTGAATGATGGGAAATACTGCATTTTCTCTTTTATATGTTATGAAGATAACTTATCTTGGCCTCATGCTTTAGAACAGTGCTTCAAAAACATGAATGTGTATGTGAATGACAGATCACTTTAAAGTGCAAATTCTGTTTCATCATCTCTAGTGGGGCTGGATGTTCTTCAGTTCTAACCAAGATCAGTTGCTGCCTGTCTTGGACCATTCACAAATTTTAGACTTTAGAATATGTGATGCATTTTCACGTAATTCAACTCATTGGGCACTTGCAAAATTTTGTGATAGAGAAATGTAAAAATTTTAAGGTTTGCCTAAAGTTATAGCATGAATAAAAACTTAAATTTTTTTTTCAACGTTTATTTATTTTTGGGACAGAGAGAGACAGAGCATGAACGGGGGAGGGGCAGAGAGAGAGGGAGACACAGAATCGGAAACAGGCTCCAGGCTCTGAGCCATCAGCCCAGAGCCGGACGTGGGGTTCGAACTCCCGACCACGAGATCGTGACCTGGCTGAAGTCGGACGCTTAACCGACTGCGCCACCCAGGCGCCCCGCATGAACAAAAACTTAGATCAGGACTCTCACCCATATTTGCGGATACTGTACTTGAAATTCTTCCTTGCACAAACTCTGCTGCTATAGATTGGTGGTTCTCAATTCCAACTGGCTGCCTATCAGATCAACCTGAGAGATGCTGATTCAGTTTGTCTGGGTGAGTCTGGTCCTCAATATTTTTTAGGAGGACAGGCAGATTATTCTAATGTTCAGCCAGATTAGGAATCCTTGTTAAAGATGAAGGCTGGGGATCAGATGTACATTTGCCCAAGTCATTAACCATGGATTAGGCCAGTTTTCTTCAAACTTTAGCAATATGAGCATCTAGTAGAAGGCTTGCTAAAACACAGATTGCTGGGCTTTATCCCCAAAAGTTTCTGATTCAGAAGGTTTGGGGTAGGGGCTCTAGAATCTGCATTTCTAACAAATTCCCAGTTCCTGACATTTCTAGCGCAGGGACCGCACTTTGAGTACCACTGGGTGAGGCAGAAGTGGTGATGACTCACATGAACTCTGGAAAATTAATGAACTTACCTCTACATTTGATTATTATAGCTCCTTAAAATCCAGCAACATGATTTATTCAGACTCCAAACTGTAAAGACTTTCTAATAAATCATTTTCCAACAAAAATAACATGACAAGAAGGATGCTTTATAAAGAAAATGTTGCCGCAGGGTAAAATATCTTTGTCTTGCAACAATACTAGATTTCATATGGGAAATTTCAAAGTACTATACTTTTTTCCCCCCTCCATTTACTTAAGGAATGAAATCCATGCACCAGAGGAGAGAAAAAGGAAATTATATGCCTCACAATGACTTCTCTCAAATACTTCATTCAATCATTTAAATGATTTCAGCAGTGCATTCATTATTATCTGCAAGTACTTAATCTCATTCTAGAAACACTGGTGGTGAAATTTCAAATCGTTCAAATTCACAGGGAGCAGTAGAATTTCTGGTACCATTTTTTTACTCAGGTTATAAAAGGAAATTACTCTTGTACCTTACACAGATATTAAAACAAATTTTTCCCCTAAGAAAAGTTCTTAAAATACAAATGACACAGAATTAATCTTTTTTTTTTTTTTTGGTAAGAAAATTGAGGTCTTGGTACTTTAGTATAGATGCAATATAGGATGCCTAACCATAAACACAAGAATGGTCTTCTATAGTAACATGAAATTGGTCAAAGAAATAATATCAATCATGTTGATGTTAATGACTAAAATGGACATTTAGCCCAAATTCCTCTCTGAAATGAGAACCCATGTTTTGGTGTCAGCGATACTGGAGTTGAATCCAGGTGCAGCCCTATACTAGAGATCAAGCAATATATGTACCTTTCACAGCAGCAAATTATATCTACTCATTAATTACAGTGCACATCAATCAAATGGCATCAGTAAAGCATGTCGTACATTACCTAGCACATATTAGGTGTTCAATAAATGGTAGCATTCCTCCTCATAAAAGGTCATCGAATCTCAGCTTGAAATATTTATCATTGAACTATTCATGCTGTTGTAATTCCATTCCATTTGTAGAGTAGTTTACAATTGAAAAAATTCCTACTTATGTCTCCACATACATCATTTCAGCCACAATAAATTGCAGCAACTACAATATGTTGAGGAAATAAAAGGATGAAACTTTCAGCAATAATTTGAAGTATCTTATAACCTAATCTGGGCCTAGACAACCTTAAAAAAGTACAATTTTGCAATGAAGAAAATAAATACCAAATAAAGTTAAGAGATATAAGGACCTTCATATGGATGTTTGTTCTAATTTTGGCAAGTAATAGGAAGCCATTAAAAGAAAAAAAAAACAACACTGGCATGATTTCTAATTTTAGGACTTAAAATTTTTTGATTTTAATTTTTTTTTTTTTTTTTTTTTTTTTTTTAGCTACAATCCTCCTTGACCTCTTGCTTCCATTTTTAGGCTCACCACTTTCATGAATCTCATCATGTTATAGATGGGGGAAGTACGAGATAAGCTAGCTTAGCCTAGTCAGTCTAACTCACCAACACTCACTATGACTTTTTGATAAAGGCCATTCTGACAGGTGTGAGGTGAAATCTCATTGTGGTTTTAATTTGCATTTCCCTGATTAATGATATTAAATGTTCTTTCACACACCTGTTGGCCATTTGTAAATCTGCTTTGGAAAAATGTTCAGTTTCTGGGGTGCCTGGTAGTTCAGTCAAACACATGACTCTTGATTTTGGCTCAGGTCATGGTCTCACGATTTGTGGGTTTGAACCCAGAGCCTGCTTGATATTCTTTTTCTCTCTCCCCTTCTCTCTCGGCCCCTCCCCTTCTCTATTTCTCTCAAAAATAAATAAACAAACTTTAAAAAGAAAGTTCAGTGTCTGTGGCCATTATTTAAATAGATTGCTTTTTGAGTGACATGAGTTTTTTTTTTTTTTAATATATATTTTGGACATTAATTCTTTATCAGATATATGCTTTGCAACCTGTTCCATAGGTTGACTTATCATTTTGTTGATTTATTTTCTGTGCAGAAGCTTTTTAGCTTGTCCATATTTGATTTTGTTGCCTATATTTTCAGTGTCATATCCAAATAATCTTCGTTAAGACCAATGTTCAGGATCTTTCTCCATCTGTTTTCTTCTAAGAGCTTTAATAGTTTCAAGTCTCACATTTAGATCTTTAACCCATTATAAAGTAATTTTTGTGAGTGATGTAAAATAAGGTTAAGTTTCATTCTTTCATATGTGGATGTCCAGTTTTTCCATCACCTATTGAAGAAACTACCCTTTCCCCATTGTGTGTTTTTGACACCCTTGTCAGGAATTAGTTGACTATATAAGCATGGGTTTACTTCTGGACTCTCAATTCTGTTCTATGTCTGTTTTCATGCTAGTACCATACTGTTTTGATTACTATAGCTTTGTAATATAAGTTGAAATCAGAAAGAGTGATGCCTTCAGATTTGTTCTTTCTCAAGATTGCTTTGACTATTTGGGATCTTTTGTGATTCTGTACAATTTTTTTCTATTTCTGTAAAAAAAATGCCACTGAAATTTTTATAGGCATTGCATTGAATCTATAGATCACTTTGGATAGTATGGAGATATATATATATATATACACACACACACACACACACACACACACACACACATATCGTATATTTATAAAATATATAAAAATATATTTGTTCTCTAAATTAGCAAAGATTACTTGTTCATTTAGAGAGAGAGAGAGAGAGCACAAACAGGGAAGAGACAAAGAGAGGGAGGGTGAGAGAGAGAATCCCAAGCCAGCCCTGCACTATCAGTGCAGAGCCTGAGGTGGGGGTTGAACTAAAGAACCATGAGATCATGACCTGAGCTGAAATCAAGAGTCAGATGCCCCACTGAGCCACTCAGGTGCTCCAGTTAGTATGGATATGTGAACAATATTAATTCCTCCAATCCACAAATGTGGTATCTTTCCAGTTATTTGTGTCTTCTTTGATTTTTTCATCTATGTATTATACTTTTTAATGTACACATTTTTCACCTTCTTAGTTAAATTTATTCTCAATTATTTTAATGTTTTTGATCCTATTGTAAGTGGGATGGTTTTCTTAATTTCTCTTTCCAAAAGTTTGCTATTAGTGTATAAAAACACAATTGATTCTGTATATTGATTTTATATCCTGAATCTTTACTAATTCATACAAATAGTTTTTTTTGGTAGAATCTTAGGGTTTCCATATACAATAAAGTGTCATCTGAAAACAAAGACAATTTTAGTTCTTACTGTTTGATTTGGGTGCCTTTTATTTCCTTTTTTCGCCTAATTTCTCTGGCTAGGACTTTCAGTACTACATTCCATCTAGACCTAACTTGTTGAGAATTTTATCATAAAAGAATGTTGAATTTCATCAAATGCTTTTTCTGCATCTATTGAGATAATCATGATTTTTATCTTTTTTTCCATTAATGTAGTAGATCAATTTTCATAGTTTCAAGAGAAAACCAACTCTTTCTTTAGTTTTCTATTTCTTTCAGTTTTACTCATTCTCCTTCATTTTAGCTTTCAAATATATACATGTGTAAATAATATTCCACATTCCTTTTCTCTAAACTTTCCTCCACATCTCTTTGCTTGCCATTCTCCATAAAATTACCATTGTTAAGGTGCTCAGTGTCTTTGCTGCTAAATCCTACTTTTGTGATACTGGTCTCACTGATTATTTCATTGATTATCCATATCAACATTCTTAAAGTTTTCTCATTCTTTGGCTTTCCTCCCATTAGTCTTTTGGAGTACATTCCCAAACACTTTTGCCAGGTTTTATTCCTCTATTTGTTTTAAGTAGTATCTCTGTATGTTTTGTTCCTTGGCCCCCTCTACTCATTAGAAAAACACTATACTGATGATTTCTAAATGTACAAATCCAACATGAACATATATAGATATATCCACCTTCGGTCATTTGTACTTTGTTTTTCCATTGGCACCTCAAATTTAACTTAACCAAAAATGAATTTATCATATTTTCCCTTATCACTCCAGCAGAACACATTTTCCCTTAAACTTATTACCCATGTATGTATGCGGTACTTTCATCCATTCAGTTACTCAAAGTAGAGCCCTAAGAATCACCCTTAAATCCTCTATCATCTTTTCTCCTCACACTATTGCTCCATCCTCCCTATTTTATTATTCTAATTTCTTCAACCTTTTTAAAAAGATATCTTGTCTCCTTTAAATTCTCAATGACGCTATAAAAATAGGGCTTTTAGAATTTCCTCCGAACAGCCTCCCTGACAACAGACTTGCTCCCTCAGATTACTCCCAGTGTGATCCTTCTAAACTACAATTTTTCTCTGTTCACTTCTTTGCCTCTTATTTTTTTTAATAATTGGGAGAAAATAAAAACCTCAACATAACTATCTAAAAGCATTTATCTATCTCTATTTTTCCAGCTCCATTATGTAGTCAACTCATTGCTCTACTTTACTCTGTGATTCTATTAAATTATATGCATTTCCCATAACTCAGTGGTTCTCAGCCATGGGTTATTTTGCTCCCTTTCCACTTCCAACGCACATAGGCATTGTCGGAGTCATTTTTTTTTGTTGTCACGGTTTGGGAGGAGGTGCTTCTGGCGTCTATTAGGTAGAGGCCATAACTGATTTCATGTATATGTAGAATCCAAAAAACAAAACATGAGTGCCTGGGTGGCTCAGTCAGTTGAGCGTCTGACTCTTGATTTCGGCTCAGGTCATGGTCTCATGGTTCCTGGGACTGAGTCCCACATCAGGCTCTGCACGTGAACAGAGTCTGCTTGGGATTTTCTCTCTCCCTTTCTCTGCCCCTCCCCCACTAGCTCATGTGCGCATGCTCTCTCTCTCTCAAAATAAATAAATAAATAAACATTAAAAACAAAACAAAGCAAAGAACCAAACAAAAACAGAAACAGTCACAAATACAGGGAACAAACTGGTTGTTACCAGAGGGGAGGTTAGTGGAGGATGGGTGAAATAGGTGAAAACTACCCTAATTTAATATCATAGTTATCGTTTTTGTGCCTTGTACATGCTGTTCTGTTTAGTGGAATGTTCTTCCCTTAATGTCTACCTACTTTCTACTAGTTATTCAAAGTTCATTCTTTGCCTCCCTTCCTGTACAATTATTGACTAATCTTATTCAGTCCAAATTATACTTAGGACAATTTATTTTACTCTAATTAAATTATTCCCTTTCTCAAAATCACTCGCTAGTTCTCCACTATCTCCATTCCAATAACCCTTGGTCTGATATTCAAAGCCCTACAAAATATGGCGGCAAACTACATTAATGTTCCCCTCCTCCAGTGTTTTTTATTCACATTCTATGATTCATCGAAAATGAATTATTCCGCATTTTCACAATGTATATACTCCTGTTTTGATCAGTTGTTCCTCTTAATTTATGTTTCTCTGTCTGTCTCTTCATCTCCACCAACCAAATTCTTACCAGGTTGTCAAGATTTAGTTGATACAAATCTTTGATTCTTTAAAGCACATCCACTTAGCTCTACCTTTAGCTTATCCTCATTCTGGTCATCTACTCACTTTATTTTTGGTTACTTCTTGTTATTCACTGAAAACTTTAGCAGCAAAATCAGTTTTTGTATATACATAAATTCTAACATGGTCTTGAATGAAATCCACGTGGATGACTCTTCTAGTTGCTTAAAAGTCTCATTTCCAGCAATGATGATAGTGTTTTAAAAATATTACTACTGGGAAACCTGGGTGGCTCAGTCTGTTAAGCATCTGACTTGATTTCAGCTGAGGTCATGATCTTGTGGTTATGAGATCAAGACCCTAGTTAGGTTCCATGCTAGGCATGAAGGCTGCTTGGGATTCCTCTCTCCTTCTCTCTGCCCCTCTCTAGCTCATACTCTCTCTAGCTCTCTCAAAATCAATTAACATTTAAAAAAATAAATAAAACACTACTACTGATGATTATGATGACAGCAATAATGATGATGATGATGATAATAGTGATAAATAGATGACATTGAGTACCTATTGCATCCCAAGCACTGTGATAAGCCCCTTAACATCTGTTGTTTCTCTTCATCCAATACACATATTTCCCAGCATATTGATTTTCATACTGTAAATCATTTTTTCTGTCTGTAGATAGTGAGCTCATTGTCTCTCCAAATACATTCTTTGTTGTTGTCCACCCTTCTGTGTACCCTATAGATGAATATATATGAACTGCATCCATGGGCTCCTGTGCTTTTTGGCTTCCATTTTGATTTTGGCCAACAGCAGGCATCATCAGGAGATCAAAGAAGAGGAAGCTGGGGTGTTTATTCCTCTGGCTCCTAAGCAATGGGGTCACTTTAGGTTGGCTTCCTTGCTCTATTAACTGTAGATCCTTTTACTCATCTTTCCAGGTTACTTATCCCCAGTAACACCTTCTAAGCAATTTTTCATGAAGACTCCCTGGCAGTTGATCCTACCATTTCATCACCATCATTCCCCTACTGAGTGAAACCTGTTGTTATCTCAGAATAGATGAGGTTTTCCTGACCCTTTCCCAATAGCAACTTATAATTATAAGTGTTTGTTTAATATTGCTGTTCCTCATTAAAATAGGTTTTTGTTGTGTTAATTTCCCTTTGATCATAGCACTTGGAAGATGGGAAACACTCCAATAATATGTTGAATGACTATTTGTTTACAAAGGTGACATGAGGGATGTATAGTATGGTGAAATAAGATTAGAAGATGAGATAATTTACTTTGGGGTAAAAAAAGCCTTTTAAGGAAGAAGTAAGTTCTAAGCAGAAGCTTCTTGTGTATCCTATTTCCTGATGTCTTCCAAGTTGACTTGTCCTTGTATTCGTTTGAATTCACATGATGTTTTGCTTTTTTAGGCCATCTATCTAAACTCTAATTTGCATTTTCTGTTTGTTTGCATATAATTAAAAAAATAATTCCAGTATAGTTAACATATAGTGTTATATTACATTTGGGTGTATAATATAGTGATTCAACAATTCTATACGTTACTCAGTGTTCATGATGGTAAGTATACTCTTAACTCCCTTCATCTATTTCACTCATTTTCCAACCCACCTTCCCTCAGGGATAGTTCAATTTGCTCTCCATGGTTTTTTCACTTGTTTGCTTTGTTTCTTAAATTTCATATGTGAGTGAAATCACATGGTCTTTGTCCTCTGACTGACTTATTTCCCTTAGCATTATATTCTTTAGATCTATCCAGTTGGTATAAATGGCAAGATTTCATTCTTCTTACGATGGAGTAATATTCCATTATACACACACACGTGTATACATATGCGTGCACACACACACACACACACACACCACTTCTTCTTTATCCATTTATCTATGGATGGACATTAGGTTGCTTCCATAATTGGGCTATTGTAAATAATGCTGCAATAAACATATGGGTGCATATATCCTTTCAAATTAGTGTTTTTATTTTTTATTTTTTTATTTTTATTTTATTTTATTTTATTTTTTCAATATAAGAAATTTATTGTCAAATTGGTTTCCATACAACACCCAGTGCTCATCCCAAAAGGTACCCTCCTCAATACCCATCCCCCACCCTCCCCTCCCTCCCACCCCCCATCAACCCTCAGTTTGTTTTCAGTTTTTAACAGTCTCTTATGCTTTGGCTCTCTCCCACTCTAACCTCTTTTTTTTTTTTTTCCTTCCCTTCCCCCATGGGTTTCTGTTAAGTTTCTCAAGATCCACATAAGAGTGAAACCATATGGTATCTGTCTTTCTCTGTATGGCTTATTTCACTTAGCATCACACTCTCCAGTGCCATCCACGTTGCTACAAAAGGCCATATTTCATTCTTTCTCATTGCCACGTAGTATTCCATTGTGTATATAAACCACAATTTCTTTATCCATTCATCAGTTGATGGACATTTAGGCTCTTTCCATAATTTGGCTATTGTTGAGAGTGCTGCTATAAACATTGGGGTACAAGTGCCCCTATGCATCAGTATTCCTGTATTCCTTGGGTAAATTCCTAGCAGTGGTATTGCTGGGTCATAGGGTAGGTCTATTTTTAATTTTCTGAGGAACCTCTACACTGCTTTCCAGAGCGGCTGCACCAATTTGCATTCCCACCAACAGTGCAAGAGGGTTCCTGTTTCTCCACATCCTCTCCAGAATCTATAGTCTCCTGATTTGTTCATTTTGGCCACTCTGACTGGCGTGAGGTGATATCTCAGTGTGGTTTTGATTTGTATTTCCCTGATAAGGAGCGACGTTGAACATCTTTTCTTTGACAAAGCAGGAAAGAACATCCAATGGAAAAAAGACAGTCTCTTTAACAAATGGTGCTGGGAGAACTGGACAGCAACATGCAGAAGGTTGAAACTAGACCACTTTCTCACACCATTCACAAAAGTAAATTCAAAATGGATAAAGGACCTGAATATGAGACAGGAAACCATCAAAACCCTAGAGGAGAAAGCAGGAAAAGACCTCTCTGACCTCAGCCGTAGCAATCTCTTACTCGACACATCCCCAAAGGCAAGGGAATTAAAAGCAAAAATGAATTACTGGGACCTTATGAAGATAAAAAGCTTCTGCACAGCAAAGGAAACAACCAACAAAACTAAAAGGCAACCAACGGAATGGGAAAAGATATTTGCAAATGACATATTAGAAAGGGATAGTATCCAAAATCTATAAAGAGCTCACCAAACTCCACACCCGAAAAACAAATAACCCAGTGAAGAAATGGGCAGAAAACATGAATAGACACTTCTCTAAAGAAGACATCCAGATGGTCAAATTAGTGTTTTTATATTCTTTGGGTAAATATCTAGAAGTGGAATTACTGTAACATAAGATAGTTCTATTTTTAATTTATTGGGTAAACTCCATGTTGTTTTCCACAGTGGCTGCACCAATTTGCATTCCCAGCTATAGTGCAAGATGGTTTCTTCTTTTCCACATTTTCACCAACACTTATTTCTTGTGCTTTTGATTTTAGCCATTCTGATAGGTGTGAGGTGATATCTCATTGTGGTTTTGATGTTCATTTTCCTGATAATGAGTGACATTGAGCATCGTCATGTGTCTGTTGGGCATCTGTATGTCCTCTTTGGAGAAATGTCTGTTCATGTCCTCTGCCCATTTTTTAAATTAGATTATTCATTTCAGGGGGGATGGTGAGTTGTGTCAATTCTTTTATCTCATGTCATTTGCAAATATCTTCTCCCATTCTGTAGGTTGTCTTTTAGTTTTGTTGATCGTTTCCTTTGCTATGTAAAAGCTTTCATTTCATTTTGATATTTTATTTTCGCTTCTGTTTCCCTTGCCTCAGAAGACATATCTAGAAAAATGTCACTATGGATAATGCCAGAGAAATTATTGCCTGTGCTCTCTTATAGGATTTTTATGGTTTCAGGTCTCACATTTAGGTCTTTAATCCATTTTGAATTTATTTATGTGTATGGTATGAGAAAGAAGTCCAATTTCATGCTTTTACATGTAGCTGTCCAGTTTTTCTAATACAATTTGTTAAAGAGATTGTCTTTTTCCCATTGTATATTCTTGCCTCCTTTGTCAAAGATTACTTGGCTATATAATCATGGGCTTATTTCTGGGCTCTCTATTCTGTTCTATTGATCTATGTGTCTGTTTTTGTGCAAGTACCATAAGTTTTGATTACTATGGCTTTGTAGTATATCCTGATATCTGGGATTGTGATACCTCCAGTTTTGTCCCTTTTCAATATTGCTTTGGTTATTCAAGGTGGTTCCATACATTTATGAAAATTATTTGTTCCAGGAATGAGAAAAATGATGTTGGTTGTTTGATAGCAATTGGATTAAAACTGTAAATTTTTTTAGGTAGTGAGGACATTTTAACATGATTTATTCTCCCAGTCCATAAGCATGGAATATCTTTCAATTTGTTTGTGTTGTCTTCAATTTCTTTCATCAGTGTTTTATAGTTTTCAGAGTACAGTTCTTTCACCCCTTGGCTAAGTTTATTTTCTAGGTATTTCATTCTTTTTGTTACTGCTGTAAATGAGATTGTGTTCTTAATTTTTCTTTCTACTTCTGCATTATTAGTGTATAGAAATGCAACAGATTTCTGTATATTAATTTTATATTCTGTGACCTTACTGAATTCATTTATCAGTTCTAGTATTTTTTTGGTGGAGTCTTTACTATTTTCTATACACAGTATCATGTCATTTGCAAATAGTAAAATTTTTCCATCTTTCTTACCAATTTGGATGCTTTTTAATCTTTTTCTTGTCTAATTGCTGTAGCTAGGACATCAAGTCTAATAAAAGTGGTTAGAGTGAACATCCTTGTCTTGTTCCTGATTTTAGGGGAAAAGCCCTCAGTTTTTCACTATTGAGTATGTTATTATCTGTGGGTTTTTCATAAATGGACTTTATTATGTTGAATTATGTTCCTTCTGAACCTACTTTGTTGAGGGATTTTATCATGAATGGATGTTGTACATTGTCAAATGCTTTTTCTGCATCTATGGAAATGATTGTATGGTTTTTATCTTTTCTCTTGTTGATGTGATGCCTCATGTGGGCTGATTTGTGAATATTGAACAATCTTTTCATCCCAGGAACAAATTCCATTTGATTGTGGTGGTTTTTTTTTTTTTTTTTTTTATAATGGCTTTTTTTTTTTTTTTTTCTAGGAGTGCTGGGGTGGGAGGGGCACAGGGAGAGAGAGAGAGAATTCCAATCAGGCTCCACACTCAGTGCAGAGCCTGACATGGGACTCAGTACTCCCTGGGATCATGACCTGAGCCAAAATCAAGAGTTGGATGCTCAACCAGCTGAGCCACCCAGTTGCCCTGGTGATGATTTTTTAAAATGTATTAGATTCAGTTTGCTAATATTTTGTTGAGGATTTTCACACCTATATTCATTAGAGATACTGGCTTGTTTCTCTCTCTCTCTGTTTCACTTTTTGTAGTGTCTTTATCTTTGTTTTGGAATCAGGGTAATGCTAGCCTCATAGAATGAATTTGGAAACTTTCCTTCTTTTCTTTTCTTTTTTTTTTTTTTATTTTAATAGCTTGGAAAGAATAGGTATTAACTTTTCTTTAACCAATTGGTAGACTTCACTTGTGAAGCTGCCTGGTCCTGGACTTCTGTTTGTTGCGAATTTTTGATTACTGATTCAATTTCATTGCTGCTAATCTGCGTGTTCAAATTTTTAATTTCATCTTGATTCAGTTTTTGTAGGTTGTATGTTTCTAGGAATTGATCTATTTCTTCTGGGTTTTCCAGGTTGTTGACATAAATTTTTTCATAATATTTTCTTATAACCTTTTGTACTTCTGTAGTGTTCATTGTTATTTCTCCTCTTACATTTCTGATTTCGTTTATTTGGGTTCCCTCCTTCTCTCTCTCTCTCTCTCTCTCTCTCTCGATGATCTTGGCTAAAGTTTATCAATTTTGTTGATCCTTTCAAAGAACCAGTTCCTGGTTTCATTCATTTCTTCTATTGTATTTTTTCTAATTAATTAATTTAGTTAGTTAGTTTCTATTTATTTATGCTCTAATCTATTATTTCCTTCCTTCTACTGAATTTGAGTTTCATTTGTTCTTCTTTTTCATGCTTCTTTAGGTGTAAGGTTAGGTTTTTTGATATTTTTCTGGCTTCTGGATGTACAGCTGTGTTACAATAAAATTCTCTCTTAAAACAGCTTTTACTGCATTCCAAAGACTTGGGACTGTTGTGTTTTCATTTTCCTTTGTCTTTGTGCATTTTTTTAATTTCCTCTGACTTTCTTGGTTGATCCATTCATTGTTTAGTAGCATGTTATTTAACCTCCATGTATTTGTGTTCTTTCCAGACTTTTCTTTGTGGCTGATTTCTATTATCATAGCCCTGTGGTTGGAAATGACAAATTATGTGGTTTCAGTTTTTTTTTTTTTTTAATTTGTTGAGATTTGTTTTATGGCCTAATATTTGATCCATTTTGGAGAATATTCCATCTACACTTGAAAAGAATGTGTATTCTGCTGTGTTAGGATGGAATCTCTGAATATATTTGTTAGATTCATCTGGTCCAATGTGTCATTCAAACCACTGTTTATTGATTTTCTGTTTGTATGATCTATCCACTGATGTAAGTGGGGTGTTCAAGTCCCCTACTGTTATTGCAATACTATTGATTATGTCCTTTATGTTTATTATTAGCTGCTTAACGTTTATGGGTGCTTCCATGTTGGGTGAATATTTATAATTGTTGCAACCTCTTGTTGGATTGTTCTCTTTATTATTACATAGTGTTTTTTGTCTCTTTTTATAGTCTTTGTTTTATTTTTTTAGTTTTTTTACAGTCTTTGTTTTAAAATCTATTTTGTTCAATATAAGTATTGCTACCCTAGATTCTTTTCACTTCCATTTGCATGATAAGTGCGTTTCCATCACTTAACTTTCTTTTTAATTTTTAAAATTGTTTTATTATTTATTTTTAAGAAAGAGAGAGAGAGTACTAGTCAAAGAAGGGCAGATATAGAGAGAGACACAGAACCCAAAGCAGGCTTCAGGCTCTGAGCTGTCAGCACAAAGCCCAAAAAGGGCCTCGAACTCACAAGCTTTGGGATCATGACCTGAGCTGAAGTCAGACACTTAACCAACTGAGCCACCCAGGCATCCTATCACTTCACTTTCAATCTGCATGTGTCTTTAGGTCTGAAATGAGTTTTTTGCAAGCAGCATTAAATAGGTCTTGTTTTTTTTGTCTATTCCAACACCCTATGTCTTTTGATTGGAGCACTTAGTACATTTATAAAGTAATTATTGATAAGTATGTACTTATTACCACTTTGTTACTTGTTTTATGGTTGTTTTGTAGTTTGTGTTTCTTCCTTTATTCTCTTGCTCTCTTCTCTCATGGTTTGTTGGTGCTCTTTAGTGATATACTTGGATCCCTTTCTCTCTCTCTGTCTCTCTTTTGCATATTTATCACTGTGTTTTGATTTGTGGTTACCATTAGGTTTGTACATAATATCTTCTGTATATGGCATTCTATATTTTCTGGGTTACTTATACTGATTTGGGCGTTTTCTAGTTGTATCCATGGAACAAGGTGAGCTTAGTGTCCCCTTATTCTGCCATCTTCCTTGGAAGTTTCTACTTTGTATTCTTAATACTGGTATATTTGGCAGCATACTCAGCATTCTTGCACTCCCTACATGTTTATTATTATCTCTCTTAGAAATATAAGTCTTTCTTTACTTTGCATGCACTGTAGTATCTGGCAGAGACCTTGACATAGAGGTGATACCTATTTTTTGATATGCTATATATATCTTAAGGCTCAAGGTCAGCATTGTACCCCAAAGTTAATTAATTAGTTTCATATTAACTTGTTAAATGCATCATATTTACCAAAGTTGTCTTACCTTTAACTTGTTACTAGTAAAATTCTCATTTTCTTTCAAATGAACTACAACTGAGTCATGTCACTCAGTTTGCACCTTTCTGTAGTTAATTTTTGTTTTATGAATACATAATCTTCACTTAATTCTGTTAAAATCACTTTGTTGCTTTTGGCTCCTTTTCCAAGATTTTAACTGATAATTTCAGAATAACACTCACAGAAGTGAGGGAAGCCCTCTATCCAAGTGACATTGAAAATGTATCTATTAATTCACTTGATAAAACATTTCCATTTGGTACATTTCAATAAAATGCGGGATCTTGTTGATAAAAACCCACTGGGGTATTTACCTTACTCATATTATCTTTCCTTTTCAAATAAAAATAGATATCCTGCTTGTGCCCCCATGTGTATGATGTGTTGAATTGTGTCCTTCCAAAAAATATATGTTGAAGTCTTAATTCCTGGTACCTCAGAATGTTATCTTAGTTGGAAATAGTATCCTCATGGAGATAGTCCATTTAAAATAATGTCTTAACACAATGTAACTGCTGTCTTTATACAAAGAGGGTTTGGACACAGAGACAGACATGCACAGAAGGGAAATATGTGAAGACACAGGAGGAACGCAGCCATGTGACTAAAGGTATGCATTTGTGAACCAAGGATTGCTAACAAGCACTGAAAGCTAGAAAAGTTAAGAAAAGATTGTCCCCTACAATGATCAGAGAGTATGATTCTGATGGCACCTTGATTTCTCATTGGTAGCTTCCAGGACTGTGAAACTATATTGTTTTAAGTCACCCAGGTTTTGATACTTTCTTATGGCAACCCTAGTAAATTAACGCAAGGATTTGAATGATGCTCTTTTCCTTCTTCTGCATCTCATGGTAGCATAATTAATTTTCCTCAGTTTGTAACCACTAAAACTTCAAAAGGAAAGTTTCCAAAAAATCAGCACCAATAGCTATAACCTTATAGTGACAAAATAGTAGAATAATGAGACTTCCAGACAAATGAAGTTTGCTAACACCATCCATAAGTGTTAGGACTCAGATACTCAGATATTCATATGTGTACTTAGAACATGCATTTCACCTCTTAAAAATGTCTGTAGAGATAAAGGCAGGGCTTTTGTTTTAAGTAGTATTGGTATTATAAATTCTAAATAATCTACCTTAAAAAAATCAATAGTAACTTCTGAAAGTTGTACAAAATAAATTAGCTATGGTTATGTATAATTATTTTATACAGGAGAAACAATTAGCAGGGCTTTCATATTGCTTTATGAATCATTTGAATTTATACAAATAAAATCATCAGTAACTCTCTGTATTTAGTTCTGTTTACTTTCCTTATTCTCTTTCACAGTAAGATTGTGATTCTGAATATTTTTGCTGACATTTGGACTTTATAAGGTCTTTAGAAATACTGTAATTGAATTTTTTCACTCACAAAGTGTAACACCCTGCCTTAAGTCAATATTGATACATTCATTTTTGTTAATAATACATGGGCACTTACTCTCAGGCAAGAGATGACCCCTGAACATTGAGCTTTTCTAAGTGCATGCAGTGCATTCTGAACTCACAGCTGATGGATTAGCCTCAAAGTTGTAGATTTTATAGTAGATTTATACCATGGTTGCTTAGTACCTGAGTTTGATGGCCGTATCATGTTATGTCTCCTTGGAGAGTGATATTCCAAATAGCCTTCAATAAAAGCAGCTCTCCCTGCCCCAGTTCTAAATGAAGAAGCACTTTCCTATGGATACTTGTTCAAAAGAGATAATGTTTCATATCCATATGTGGAGGTCAGCAGGTACAGACTTTGTTCTCTAGAACTGTGATTTGGTTTCAATATGTATGTCAGTACTCTTTATTCAAAGATATGTGTACACCAAGACTACATTACTGGCATTCTGCTTGTAAAGAGCAGAACAAGTGTTAGCAAGACTGTGAACCAAGCCATCTCTACTTCCTTCTCTGATAATCTCATTCATTGTCATTATGTTTACTGTGCTGATATCCAAATGGTCTCTCCTAAGGAAACAGACTCAATATATTAGTTATGAGACATTCTAAGGTCATAGAAAGAGACTAAAAAATTCTTGTTTTCACTCTTATTTCTTACTGGACAAAGTACTTTATGATCCAAAGTCATATATCCTTGAGTCTGTTTTAGGACTATACTTTTCAATGATATGTCTATTTGTCAGTATCACCCTGTTTGAATTATATGAATTCTTATTACATGTCAGTTAAATTAAAGCAGGAAATAATCCTTTATTATAGTTCCTTAAATTTTTTCCAATTATTTCATTTTACTAATCTTTCAGATTAATTTTTCAAGTTAAAATATTTTCTATTTTTACTGGGATTTTGTTTCATATACAAGATATTTGGGGGACTAATGGAAAACTTTGCAATTATCAGTTCACTTTCATTAAGAAAAACAGTATATTTTTAAATTTATTTAATTCTTTTATAACTTTCTTTTCTTTTTCTCTCTCTTTCTATTTTTTTTTTTTTTTGGAGAGAGAGAGAGAGAGAGAGAGAGATGTATGCCTAAGTGGGGGAGGACAGGGAGAGAGGAAGAGAGAGAATCTTAAGCAGGCTCCACGCCCAGCACAGATCCCTATGTGGGGTTCTATCTCACAACTGGGAGATCATGACCTGAGCCAAAATCAAGAGTCAAGAGCTTAACTGACTGAGCCACACAGGCACCTCCTTCATAACCTTTCTGAGTCAAGTTTCAAACAAGCTTCATTTTGTGATGAATGTCTTCAGATAAAGGGGGTAATATCCATTACTAATCGCATTTGTCTGATATGAACAAAAAGCTTAAGTATCATTAGTTTAAAGAAGATAGAGATTTGTTTTCTCTCCCATAATTAAGTCTGAACTTTGGTTGTCTAGGTCTACTATTGTGGCTTTATGGTGTACTTAATATTCCAGACTTCAGCTCTCCACTCACACTGCCATTCTTTAAACATGTAGCTTTCTTCTGAAGATTGCCTCATGGTTGAAAACTTGTGGCTGCAAAGCTAGCCATAATATCTACAAAGCAACCGTTACAGGTACAATTCAGGAAAGAATGGGAAGGAGGGGAGATAGGGAGGACAACATGACTCATGAATCCCTGGGAGAGATTTCCTGGAAGTCCCACCCAATGATTTCTGCTTGTATATTATCAGACATGCAGGACTGCAAATGTATCTGGGGAATGTAGGATTTTTTTTCTCTTTGATAGGCATAGTTCTACTTTAAAAATACAGTGAATCTTGGAGAAGGGGGAAGATGGTGGCATAGGAGGGTGCTGGGTTCATCTCGTCCTGTTGATCACTTATATTCCACCCACATCTGCCTAAATAACCCAGAAAACCACCAGAAGACTAGCAGAATGGACTCTCTGGAGACAAGCATAGATGAGAGGCCCATGGAAGAGAGTAGGAAGGGCAGAGAGGCGGTGCATGCTACACGGACTGGCGGGAGGGAGCCAGGGTGGTGGAGGGGTAGCTTGCTGGGCAAGACAGAGCCCCTGAAGTCTGGCTTGCAAAAGCCTAGGGGCCGGACTCCATGAATTCTGACAGTCAGTGGGACTTAACATCTGGAATGTTAAAAGGCAACAGCTCTGCACTCAGACAGCGGGGAGGGTGAGAGGGCACCAAGAGGAAGAGTTGTTGAGCCCTGGAAGACAGAGCTCAGCTCTGCAGGGAACAAAGGTGCTGGCAAGCACCATCTCCTTCTCCCATCCCCCACCTGTAATCCCAAAGGGTACCAGTTCCCGTCACCGAACTTGCTTGTACCGCACAAACACCCAATGCTGTGCTTCTGTGGATCCATCCCTCTGATGGGTCTGCCTCCCCATGGGTGCTGCAGGACCCTTCCCGCAGGGGACCACTGCTGGCAAAGGGAGCTAAGCCTGCCCCTCCCACCCCTGTGCACCTTGCAGATCCACCCTGGCTAATATGCCAGATCCCATCAAAGCAGCACCACAAGCCTGGCAGTGTGCAAGTAGCCCAGACAGGGGCCACACCAATCCACAGTGAGTCCTGCCTCTGGGAGAGGAGGAAGATAAGGTACATACCAGTCTGACTGTGGCCCCAGTGGTGGGCTGGGGACAGACATCGGGTCTGACTGCGGCCCCGCCCACCAAGGCAACTTACTACAGACAGCACAGGAGAAGTTCCCTGCAGTTCCAGCGCCACCACAGGGACTACTTAAAATGAGAAAGGGAAGAATTCTCCTCAAAAGAAACTCCAGGAAGTAGCAACAGCTAATGAATTGATCAAAAATGATTTAAGCAATATACAGAAGAAAAATTTAGAATAATAGTCATAAAATTAATCACTGGACTTAAAAAAGTATAGAGGACAGCAGAGAATCTATTGCTACAGAGATCAAGGGACTAAGAAATAGTCAGGAGGAGCTAAAAAATGCTATAAATGAGGTGCAAAATAAAATGGAGGTGACCAAAGCTCAGATTGAAGCAGCAGAGGAGAGATTAGGTGAATTAGAAGATAAAATTATGGAAAAAGAGGAAGCTGAGAAAAAGAGAGATAAAAAAATCCAGGGGTATGAGGGGAGAATTAGAGAACTAAGTGATGCAATCAAATGCAACACTATCCGTATAATAGGAATTCCAGAAGAGGAAGAGAGAGAGAAAGGGGCTGAAAGTGTACTTGAACAAATCATAGTTGAGAACATCCCTGATCTGGAGAAGGAAAAAGGCATTGAAATCCAAGAGGCACAGAGAACTCCCTTCATACATAACTTGAATTGATCTGCATGACATATCATAATGAAACTGGCAAAATACAAGGATAAAGAGAAAATTCTGAAAGCAGCCAGGAATAAACACGCTCTAACATATAAAGGGAGACCCATAAGACTAGTGGCAGACCTATCTACTGAAACTTGGCAAGCCAGAAAGGAATGGCAGGAAATCTTCAAAGTGATGAACAGAAAAAATATGCAGCTGAGAATCCTTTATCCAGCAAACCTGTCATTCAGAATAGAAGGAGAGATAAAGGCCTTCCCAAACAAACAAAAACTGAAGGAATTCATCACCACTACAAGCCCTACAAGAAATCCTAATGGGGATTCTATGAGTGAAATGTTACAAGGACCACACAGTACCAGAGACATCACTACAAGCATGAAACCTACAGACATCACAATGACTCTAAACCCATATCATTCTATAATAACACTGAATGTAAATGGACTAAATGCTCCAACCAAAAGACATAGGGTATCAGAATGGATAAAAAAACAAGACCCACCTATTTGCTGTCTATAAGAGACTCATTTGAGACGTGAGGACACCTTCAGATTGAAAGTGAAGGGATGGAGAACTATCTATCATGCTACTGGAAGTCAGAAGAAAGCTGGAGTAGCCATACTTACATCAGACAAACTAGACTTTATTTTTTTTTTAACGTTTATTTATTTTTGAGACAGAGACAGAGCGTGAACAAGGGAGGGGCAGAGAGAGAGGGAGACACAGAATCTGAAACAGGCTCCAGGCTCTGAGCGGTCAACACAGAGCCCGACGCGGGGCTTGAACTCACAGAACGCGAGATCATGACCTGAGCCGAAGTGGGACGCTTAACCGACCGAGCCACCCAGCACCCCAGACAAACTAGACTTTAAATTAAAGGCTGTAACAAGAGATTAAGAAGGGCATTATATAATAATTACAGGGTCTATCCACCAGGAAGAGCTAACAATTATAAAAGTCTATGTGCCGAATACGGGAGCCCCCAAATATATAAAACAATTAATCACAAATATAAGCAACCTTACTGATAAGAATGTGGTAATTGCAGGGGACTTTAATACTCCACTTACAACAATGGATAGATTATCTAGACACACGATCAATAAAGAAACAAGGGCCCTGAAGAATACATTGGATCAGATGGACTTGACAGATATATTTAGAACTCTGCATCCCAAAGCAACAGAATATACTTTCTTCTCGAGTGCACATGGAACATTCTCTAAGATAGATCACATACTGGGTCACAAAACAGCCCTTCATAAGTATACAAGAATTGAGATCATACCATGCATACTTTCAGACCACAATGGTATGAAGCTTGAAATCAACCACAGGAAAAAGTTTGGAAAACCTCCAAAACCATGGAGGTTAAAAGAACATCCTACTAAAGAATGAATGGGTCAACCAGAAAATTAGAGAAGAAATTTAAAAATACATGGAAACAAATGAAAATGAAACTACAACAATCCAAATGCTTTGGGATGCCGTGAAGGCAGTCCTGAGAGGAAAATACATTGAAATCTGGGCCTATCTCAAGAACAAGAAAAATCCCAAATACAAAATCTAACAGCACATCTAAAGGAAATAGAAACAGAACAGCAAAGACACCCCAGTGCGAGCAGAAGAAGAGAAATAATAAAGATCAGAGCAGAAATAAACAACATAGAATTTAAAAAAACTATAGCGCAGATCAATGAAACCAAGAGTTGGTTTTTTTGAAAAAATAAGCAAAATTGATAAACTTCTAGCCAGGCTTCTCAAAAAGAAAAGGGAGATGACCCAAATAGATAAAATCATGAATGAAAATGGAATTATTACAACCAGTCCCTCAGAAATACAAGCAATTATAAGGGAATACTATGAAAAATTATATGCCAACAAACTGGACAACCTGGAAGAAATGGACAAATTCCTAAACACCCACACACTTCCAAAACTCAAATAGGAAGAAATAGAAAACTTGAACAGACCCATAACCAGCAAGGAAATTGAGTCAGTTATCAAAAATCTCCCAACAAATAAGAGTCCAGGACCAGAGGGCTTCCCTGGGGAATTCTACCAGACATTTAAAGCAGAGATAATACCTATCCTTCTCAAGCTGTTCCAAAAAATAGAAAGAGAAGGACAACTTCCAGACTCATTCTATGAAGCCAGCATTACTTTGATTCCTAAACCAGACAGAGACCCAGCAAAAAAAGAGAACTACAGGCCAATATCCCTGATGAATATAGATACAAAAATTCTCAATAAGATACTAGCAAATCGAATTCAACAGCATATAAAAAGAATTATTCACCATGATCAAGTGGGATTCATTCCTGGGATGCAGGGCTGGTTCAACATTTGCAAATCAATCAATGTGATACATCACATTAATAAAAGAAAAGATAAGAACCATATGATCCTGTCAATTGATGCAGAAAAGGCATTCGACAAAATTCAGCATCCTCTCGTAATAAAAACCCTTGAGAAAGTCAGGATAGAAGGAACATACTTAAACATCATAAAAGCCATTTATGAAAAGCCCACAGCTAATATCATCCTTAATGGGGAAAAACTGAGAGCTTTCCCCCTGAGATCAGGAACACGATAGGGATGTCCACTCTCACTGCTGTTGCTTACCATAGTGTTGGAAGTGTTAGCATCAGCAATAAGACAACAAAAGGAAATCAAAGGCATCAAAATTGGCAAAGATGAAGTCAAGCTTTCACTTTTTGCAGATATGATTTTATACATGGAAAATCTGATAGACTCCACCAAAAGTCTGCTAGATACATGAATTCAGCAATCACAGGATACAAAATCAATGTACAGAAATCAGTTGCATTCTTATACACTAATAATGAAGCAACAGAAAGATAAATAAAGAAAATGATCCCATTCACAATTGGACCAAGAAGCATAAAATACCTAGGAATAAAACTAACCAAAGATGTAAAAGATCTGTATGCTGAAAACTATAGAAAGCTTGTGAAAGAAATTGAAGAAGATATAAAGAAATGGAAAAACATTCCGTGCTCATGGATTGGAAGAATAAATATTGTTAAAATGTCAATACTACCCAAAGCTATCTACACATTCAATGCAATCCCAATCAAAATTGCACCAGCATTCTTCTCGAAGCTAGAACAAGCAATCCGAAAATTTGTATGGAACCACAAAAGACCCCGAATCGCCAAAGTAATTTTGAAGAAGAAGGCTAAAGCGGGAGACATCACAATCCCAGACTTTAGTCTCTACTACAAAGCTGTAATCAAGACAGCGTGGTATTGGCACTAAAACAGACACATACACCAATGGAGTAGAATAGAAACCCCAGAACTAGACCCACAAAAGTATGGCCAACTAATCTTTGACAAAGCAGGAAAGAATATCCAATGGAAAAAAGACAGTCTCTTTAACAAATGGTGCTGGGAGAGCTGGACAGTGACATGCAGAAGAATGGAACTAGACCAGTTTCATACACCATTCACAAAAATAAACTCAAAGTGGATAAAGGATCTGAATGTGCAACAGGAAGCCATCAAACCCTAGAGGAGAAAGCAGGAAAAGACCTCTCTGACCTCAGCCGCAGCAATTTCTTACTTGACACATCTCCAAAGGCAAGGGAATTAAAAGCAAAAATGAATTATTGGGACCTCATGAAGAGGTCCTCATGAGGAGGACCTCATGAAGATAAAAAGCTTCTGCCCTGCAAAGGAAACAACCAACAAAACTAAAAGGCAACCAACGGAATGGGAAAAGATATTTGCAAATGACATATTGGACAAAGGACTAGTATCCAAAATCTATAAAGAACTCACCAAACTCCACACCCGAAAAACAAATAATCCAGTGAAGAAATGGGCAGAAAACATGAATAGACACTTCTCTAAAGAAGACATCCAGATGGCCAACAGGCACATGAAAATGTGCTCAACATAGCTCCTCATCAGGGAAATACAAATCAAAACCACATTGAGATACCACCTCACGCCAGTCAGAGTGGCTAAAATGAACACATTAGGAGACTATAGATGCTGGCGAGGATGAGGAGAAATGAGAACCCTCTAGCACTGTTGGTGGGAATGTAAACTGGTGCAGCCGCTCTGGAAAACAGTGTGGAGGTTCCTCAAAAAATAAAAATAAATCTGCCCTATGACCCAGCAATAGCACTGCTAGGAATTTACCCAAGGGAAAAAGGAGGGCTGATGCATAGGGGCACTTGTACCCCAATGTTTAGAGCAGCACTTTCAACAATAGCCAAATTATGGAAAGAGCCTAAATGTCCATCAACTGATGAATGGATAAAGAAATTGTGGTTTATATACACAATGGAGTACTACATGGCAATGAGAAAGAATGAAATACGGCCCTTTGTAGCAACGTGGATGGAATCAGAGAGTGTTATGCTAAGTGAAATAAGTCATACAGAGAAAGACACATACCATATGTTTTCACTCCTATGTGGATCCTGAGAAACTTAACAGAAGACCATGTGGAAGGGGAAGGAAAAAAAAAAAGGTTAGAGAAGGAGGGAGCCAAAACATAAGAGACTTAAAAACTGAGAACAAACTGAGGGTTGATGGGGGGTGAGAGGGAGGGGAGGATGGGTGATGGGTATTGAAGAGGGCACCTGTTTGGAATGAGCACTGGGTGTTGTATGGAAACCAATTTGACAATAAATTTCATATTAAAAAAATACAGTGAATCTTAAAAAAAAAATACACTGACTCTTTCCTGGAATAAATAGATACTGAGTAGGATCAATCCATGTACATATTTCTACCTCCCATTCCAGTTTCTTATTATTTTATATATCAAGAAAAATTCAATATTGAAATTTGTTTTTAAAAATACAGTTATGAATAACTGAATGACAGCAAAGCTACATGATTAACCTGGTAATGAATCCTCAGTTATCTTTGCTGCCTAGTACTTTCTACCATTGATCATTTACTATTATCTTACCTCCTAACAAACAGTGGAGATCTTGCATGACTAAAGCAGTCTGGAAACAATATATGTGTTCAAAATGCAACTATAAAACTGACCTGTAACTCACAAGTTCTTTTAAGATTTTTTTTAATGCCTCCACTGTCAATTATGCCATGGAGTAACTCAATTTTCCCTCTACTTTTATCCATTTGAACTACTGTTAGTTTTTTTCATACAGTATGCTATGACTTCATTTAGGTATGACATAAATATTTGATTCATTGATTAAATTCTGATTCTATTATCTCATTAGCCTGAGGGAAAATAGTATGATACTGTTATTTACCATATTCTTTTTGTGATGGCAAATCACACTTTCAATTTATTAAAAAAACTTAGGAAGTAAAATTCTAAGTCTATGAAAATGTCTCCCGATCACAAATTAGCCCAGCATTTTATCCGAGTTCTGTCAGAAACAGAAAGACTGCTAGTATTGCAAAGAGAGAAAATTTAATAGTGGTAATTGGATACAAAGGTGATAGAAGACTTGAGAATTTATCCAGAGAAACATGAAACAACCCAGACAGTAGAAACAGCATGAATCTACTACCGCACCCAGGCTGGAAGGACACAGGAGATAATATTATGTCAGTCCAAAAGCCTAAATTTACAGCTGAAATGGAAATAGTATTACTGCCCTGTTCTGCTCTACCCAACCCTATGAGAGCTGGGACTGTGTCTGTTCAATGGTAGCTAGACCATGGAGGATATTATCTAGAGATAATGTCTGAAGTAGAGAGAATTTGGGACAGACAGCACAACTTTTGATTTCCTTGAGTCCTCTAATCTCTGCCCACTAGCTCTCAATGACCAGAGATGGATGGGCAGTGAGGAGCGCACTTGTTGGGATGAGCACTGGGTGTTGTACATAAGCGATGAACCATAGCAATCTACCCCCCAACACCAAGAGCGCATTTTACACACTGTGTGTTAGCAAATTTGACAAAAAATTATTGTTTTTATTAATTAATTATTTATTAAAAATAAATAAGGTATAAACTGAAAAAATAAAACAGACTGTCAAAAAAAAAAACCACAACAAGTCAGTAGGAGAGTCTGGGAAATTCAGTTCCCTGTGTTAATATCAGATCAAGGAAAAGGCAAGTAAATAGGTCTGAGAGCAAACAGACAAACGATAAACACACCTCTTTGTTTTCCCTATAGATAATTCTCCATGTTTTTCTGCTGAAACCTGGGGCTCTCAAGAGTGACCTCCATGGACTACATACATCACCTCTCTTCCCTTTTGACGTCCATTTGTGTCTAGTACTGGTTGCAGATTGGAGAGTTTAGAGAAAGGCAGTTGTGGATATTTATTCTCCTAATTCCTTGTATGCCAGATATAATCAGTCCTATGGTTGGTCCTCTTTTTCCTGGTCCTGGCTCCTGGGTTCCAGTAACTTTGTTCTCCCATTTCTCTCTTTGGGTTTAGATGTGGTTAAAGTTGTTCTTGCTAGTTCCAGTGTACTTCATCATCCCTTATTGGTTCTTTTAATTCTGCAAATATATTTGTAAATACTTCATGAAACTATCAATTATGTTAAAAAAAGAAATAGAAACGAATGACTCAACCTAAAATAAATAAATAAACAAACATCTTACCACATTATAAGTTAGTTATAGCTGAGTAAAACTGAAATTTAAAGAAAAGTAGTACACTTCCTTGAAAAAATGTTTTCTATAATATATTTCTTAATAAAATTGTAAGTAGGGAAACAGTGGCCTTAAATCTTATTCCTAACCAACCTTTGCCCTCTTTCTGCCCTCCAAATGTTCAGTTTCAATTGCCTTTTGGCACTAATAGCAGATGGTGGTGGAGGGCCCTCTTGCTACTTTTGGAGTTCTTTGTTAATTCCCATATAAAATTTGAGTCTTGCAGGACACCTAGATGTACTTACACTTCCTAGATTTTTTATTAAAAATTCTAGCAACCTCAGGAATCATTTCAGACCTTGCAGCCTCTTGAACTTAATTGTTTTCCAAAAGATCTTTTACATGTAGTGGATGAAATTAAGTTTGACAAGCTGAAGCAAACGAGATTTAGTACCTTTGTGCTTTGCCATTTTTCAGCTTCATGTTCACTTTGCATTTTGCAGTTCACTTTTTCTTGGTATCTTAAAATGTCACCTCCCCCTACACAAAGCTCACACCCCCCCACCCCCTTTCACCACTGCCAGCTAGGAGAGATAGAGAGCAAAATTGGATAAAAAAATGTTCTTAGCTGCTGAGTTTTGTGTTTCCTGTGAATTTTTATAACAAACAAAGAATTTTAACCATTGTGTTAAACTTAAAAGCTACTATTCAATAAAATGGAATTTTGCCAAAATGTTATAAAATAGCATACTATGTATGTAGTAAACATCTGATCTAATAATTTCACAGCAGCTCCTCTATTTTATGTGGTCTAAACATTTCATGTGTGGAGTCAAAAAATAATTGACATCATTTCATGACCTTCTAAAATATATGGGTCCCTCTGAAACCCATCTCTATGGTAACTAGGAAAAAATTTCCCAAATGAGATAACATTGATGCTAGCATTAGTTTTTTATTTTTTGTTTTCTTCTTCAAGTTTATTTTCTCATTGACTATGTTCTTTTAGAAAGAATTTTTATTAGTTGTTTTTTAATACATCCTTCACATTTTGACTGACACTTTTTTTTTATAAACTTTCCTCAGTCTTCTTTTTATTTTTCTGTTTCTTTCTTCCCCCAGTTTTATTGAGACATAATTGAGATGTAACATTATGTAAGTTTAAGGAGCAACATACTGATTTTATATATATATATACATATATATATATGTATATATATATACATATATATATATATATATTGCAAAATGATTAACATCACAGTGTTAGCTATACCTCCATCATGTCACATAATTACCATTTCTTTTTTTGTGATGAGAAAATTTAAGATCTATTCTCTTAACAGCATTCAAGTTTATATAATACAAGATTCATTAACTATAATCTCCATGTGGTACATTAGATCCCCAGAACTTAGTTATCATATAGCTGTAAGTTTGTATACTTTGGCCAACATCGCCCCATTTCCCCTACCACCCCAGCCACTGGTAACCATCATTCAACTCTATTTCTATGACATTGATTTTTTTTTGGTTCCACATATAAGTGAGATCATACAGTATTTGTCTTTCTCTGTTTGACTTATTTCACTTAGCATGAAGCCCTCAAATTTAATCCATGATATTGCAAATGGCAGAAATCCTTTCTTTTCACATGGATGAGTAATGTTCCATGGTATCTATACCACATCTTCTTTATCCATTCATCCCTTGATGGACACTTAGTTTGTTTCCATATCTTAGTTACTATAAATAGCGCTGCAATGAACATGGGAGTGCAGACATCTCTTTAATATCCTGCTTTCATTTCCTTTGGATATATATCCAGCAGTGGGGTTGTTGGAGCATAGGACAGTTGTGTTTTTAATTTTTTGAGGAAATTCCATTCTGTCTGCTATAGAGACTGTACCAATATGTATTTCTACTAACAATGCACAAGGATTCCCTTTTCTCTACATTTCCTTCACCATGTGTTATTTCTAGTCTTTTTTATGATAGCCTAAGTATGAGACGTCCTGTGTCTGATGATAAGGGTGTTGCTTTCTTCCTGGTACAGGGAAGGCATCTTCCATATGGAGTTTTTATCTCCTGCTTTCAGGAAGAAAAAGGAGAGGTCAGAGAGCCTTCCTGGCACCTGTTGTTTTTCAAGTGACTTTAGCTCACAATAACCCTTAAGCTTAATTGTTATACTTTGGAGTAGTATATTAAAGGAACTCTTTTTGCCCTTAAGAGCTCTCTTCCATACAATAATAACATCAGAAATGACAATTGAAGAAGTATAGACCTCGGATAGATTTCGTTTATTTACATGGTTCATGAAAAGGGCATTAGCAGACAAAATAAGTCTCTGGAATGGAAGAAGCTCCCCCTTACACAGACCCAATTTAATTTCTTTGTATGTAATTTAAATTCTTTTCTTCCTTATATTGTTCTTTGTTAAATGCACAAAATTCTCTAAAAAATCCTTCTCAGACTCTCTCTTAAGTCAGACTATTTAAACAACATCTTTTTGCAAAATACTTTTTTGCTAGCTACTACTGACTTAATTAACATACGACCTTTTCCACTATAATGTCATTTGTAAAAGGAGAGAGCCCTGTTGCTAAGGACTACTATGTATGGTTCATTCCTAGTTCAATCTTTGCTGAGCCCTCAGCTCTACTTGATCAAATGCCAATTATGCCCTTAATTTGCTACAATCCTACAAACCTTCTGTCTCCTTTTCCTTGCTCTCTCTGCCTACCCCCAGTGTGTCACAGATCTGTGTCTTTACTTCTGAATTCAATGGATTTAACTCATATTATCTCTAGTGACTACTCCTGAGAATTTTCTCTTCTTCAATTCAAGAGATTCTCTTTAAGAGCAATACCACTCAAAACATTGACCAGCATGAAGTGATTATCTCAGTGCCCGGAATGTAATAGGCATGCAATAAAAGATGACTGCTATATTAGGATAATTCTTGTGACATGATAATCTTTCTTTCCCTTATTGTTTTATTGACCCCTCCTCATCTAACAAAATACTATTGACTTAAGTGGTAAGATAAGTCATCAATTCTCTTGGCTTTTTGTTTCCTTTCTTCCCAGAGAGAAGAGAGAATTCTGGGTAGAGGCAATACATCTTGACCCATAATTTGAGGGGAGAAGGATTCTCTATGAATCTAGAATAAATTATTGTGAGCTCTAGGAAGGAAAGATGAGACAAGAGAGCTGTATGTCTAAGAGCAGAGGGTTCCTGAGAGCTGCCAGACTGGGAACTGACATACGTACAAGCTGGTGGATGTCTCAGAGGCCAACTGTGGGAACTGATTACTGAGGTCTATATCCTTCCTTTTCTTCTTTCTTTGCTCCCTGATACTTTCATTAATTCTTTTTTTTTTTTTAATTTTTTTTTCAACGTTTATTTATTTTTGGGACAGAGAGAGACAGAGCATGAATGGGGGAGGGGCAGAGAGAGAGGGAGACACAGAATCGGAAACAGGCTCCAGGCTCTGAGCCATCAGCCCAGAGCCCGACGCGGGGCTCGAACTCACGGACCGCGAGATCGTGACCTGGCTGAAGTCGGACGCTTAACCGACTGCGCCACCCAGGCGCCCCATTTTCATTAATTCTTAATCCTGAGGAGTTGTATTGAAGAGAGATCAAAGAAAGACTAATACTGTTTTCTCCCAACTGAGTCCTATGGGGATCAAAATAAGAATCACTTTATATCAGAGGAAAAAATATATACTTCTAACACAATTGAAAATGTGGACTATAACTTATAAAGGTTGTATTATTATTGTGATTATTATTCTAATTTCATTATTCTTGTTCTCTTCATTATCATTATCAAGTGAAAGGGCTTATAGAAAACAAATATCCTGGGGTCCATAATTCCAATGGTCTGGGGATGGGGACACATCACACAAATCAACTAGGATAAAAATTTAGCAACTTAATAACTTATAACCAGTAGTAAAAAGTTCATCTTTTACTTACATATTCCCATCACACACACACACATAATAATGCATTCAGCTTATCTCACTGCCCACCTGAAGCCCACTGTCCCCTTGTCAGCAAATATAATTATATTTTCATGGGCTTGCTTCACATTAAAATTTTTTTTTACCTCTCTCTTGCCCCAGTTTGTTCCCTCATGGTTTGTATAAATTCTCTTTCCCCTCCCATACCACTCAGCCCTGAGATATTGTGTGAATTTCTTTGCCCCTGGTTTTTACTCTTGGGAGCTTACACAGACAAGTAGGATTTTTAGGTTTTTTTCCTGATACTTTTCTTTTTCTCTAAGCCCCTTTTTTTATTTATAGTTTTTTGCTATTTGCTATCCTCTTGTTGGGTTTTTTTCTTTCTTTCTTTCCTTCTTTTTTCTTTCTTGGCCATTCTCATAATACTTTTTTAAATGAATGTATGCTATATTTAAATATTTAAATCACCTTTCATATGAGGCAAATTAAGAATTCCAACCATATTATTACTAGAGCTGTTTCTTTAACAACATTTAAAAGAAAGGACAGCAACAGTTATTGCTATAAATGTCACTTCAAAACTATTTGTTCATTCACTCAACAAAAGTGTATTGAATATCCACTATACCACAGACTTTATGCTAGTTCATGTAGTTGAAAGGATCCTGCACCTGTCTATGAAAACTTTGGAGAAGGTAGACATGAAAAAATTACAAAACAAAATAATCGTTGCTATAATGTAGATGTGTAATCTGTTCAGAGAAAATTTAGGGAAACACTTCAAAGAGAGACTAAAATCCTTAATTTGAAGAATTAAGTATACCACACCCCCAAAGAAAAGTTTTTTTCCAGGGAAGGTAGAGGCAGGGTGCTTCAGACAGAGGGAAGATCATGTGAATCCACAGCGGAGTGACACATGGGGGGTCATTGTTGCTACAAGAGCATGGAGGGCTTGTTGTGTATGATTTTCAGAGGCAGATCATCATTACAGAGACTTAGGGTGGATATGGCTCATGATAGTGAAGGATCTCCTATACTAAGTAGAAACATTTATAGTTTATTGTGTAAAAGTTATGCTTCTCTAACTAAAGTATTAATGCTCTAAGGGTAGGCTCGGTTAAACACTAAAAGCTATAGATCAATATGGTGACTTCCCCAGGAAGATATGAGGGCACTCTACATTTTCAGTCTATTTTGAATTGGTATGTGGGAGATACTTTACTAAAAGTCATATGACTACCTGTAGGAGAAGATAAAATCTACATGATATTTCAGATACAACGAGTTCAAAAATACTTGTCTTGCAGAGAACCACTTTGAATTTTCTTTGGTGTCCGGGATTCAGTCCCTTAATGCTCAATGAGGACATTGAGAGTTACTGCCTAGGGATGCAGAGCCACTGAAGAATTCTGAACAGGATCATGGCATCATCAGACTGGCAAGGGTGCAAACCTGGACCGATGGTGAAAGATGGATTGGCACATCACAGAGATTAGAGGAAGGGAGACTAGCAGAGAGCCTAGGACACCAATGCAAAGGATAGATGAAGATGGTGTTTCATGGTGTAATAAGTCTGTTGTTCAATTGATGATGGCTTTTAAGCCTTACCTCTTCATTGTGATCCCTGTTTGGGGAAGCTGGTAAGAAAGTCTAGTGTTTTCTCGTTTGGCTCTGGAGGGTAATTCAAATCATACAAGCCCTTGCCCACACACTGTAACCCTCATCCTTGCCCCAGATCCTAACCACAATAAATACCTCCAGCCAGTCTCCTTTCCTTCCCCTGTCAGGCCATTTTCAGACCAGCTTGGGAAGTCTGCCCTTAAATCTCCAGAAAGTCTTATTTTCTAAGTGACGAGACTTATCATACCCTCTTGGTATGTGTCTGGGATCATCAATTTGGACATCTGAACCAAATTTTGGGTAAGGGTGCATCCCGCTTCTTCACAGTGATCACAATACATAGGTAAACATTTAGGATATGAGAAGGCAAAAGTGGTGATTAATTGGATGAGGGGATAAAGGAGATGATAGAATCTCTCAGTGTGGTAGAGAATGAGGCCAAATCACACATATGGAATCAGAGTTGCTAAACATTTGCCAATAAGTGGGTTTTCAAAGACTAAAAAAAAAAAAAAGAATGAGTAGAAAGGTAAAACCAAAAGAAAAGTTGTCAAAGAAAGGCCTTTTGTATCTGAATCTCTTTGGCCTTTCACCATTAAATATATTCATGAGTTAATTTTAAGAACTGGAACAAGGTTACATGATACAAGAGAAATAATTTTGGATGTAAATTTTTAAAACTGAAAATAATTTACCTGAAGGATACACATACACACTTAATCTAATTATTATGGCAGATCTGGATGTCTAAGACCATGAGAAATTAGAGGAGAGTTAAGGGACCCATTTGTTCATTTCCAACATTCAATCCCAAGATTGATATGCTGCTGATTCATTTGGTAGTTTGCCACCAGCTTAGTTTTTCCCCTAAGATGCTATTTTTATATTACAGCTTTGCTTAAAAACCTTCAATAGTTTCCCTCTGCCTATACAAGAATATAAAACAAGGCAACTCCCTTGCAAAGCCATTAATTTCTTCAAGAGTCTAGTTCTAAACTTCCATTCCATCATAATACATTTTCAACACAATATAACCTTTCCCCTCCAGCCCATGAGGTCTACCCATTTTCTCAAAATATACTGTGTATTATTGATATGCCACAGTAGTTTTACTCATACCTATTTTCCCTGCCTGAAAAGTTCTTTTCTTCTCTGTTCTTTTTTTCTACTCTTTACATACCTTTCTTTTTTCAAACTCTGACTAAGCCTTCCCTGGGATACTGGCCCTGAGTAAGCAGGGATCACTCACTCCTTTAAACCATTTTTGTTGTTGTTGTTCTCATATTTCCATTTTATTTTATTCATTATTTAAAATATATATTCTTAGAATTTGAGGACACATGTCAACTCTGCCATCAAGCAATTTTCAGTGTGAGGAGAAAACAAGTATTTAGGCAATTTATGGATTATTATTTTATCTTCCTCACTTGAGGAAGTATCACATGAGATGGTTAAATCTCATAGGAGTTAACTTATAGATGGTTAACAGATCGCATGAGATAGTTAAGTCTTGTAGGTGTTTGATCATGCATAAGTGCCCAGTATATTATGTTTGGAAGGCAGCATTTTTGCCTTTCTTTATGTTTCCCTGTGACTCAGCCTTTCGTTTGAGCAACACATGGCTTTTCTCTGTCATCTCACTCATTTCTCTAATTATGGGGGCAAAAAGGCTAGCTTGCTTCATTGGCACTTACTCTAACTCACGTTTTCCAATATTTGTATTATCAGTAATGAAAGTGGTATCTTGATCCCCATATGCTTGACTCCTATAGTGATCTTTTTCTTAGTTAGTTCTGAAGTCGATTTGGAGGACCAGGATAATAGCTATTAGGCCCACTCTTACCCCAGCATGCTTCTTTGTACATGAAGTTACGCAAGACATATTTGACCAATTTTCCCCCTAAAATAATGGTTTCTAAAGTAAATTTTTGGCGACAGAAACAAGTTTGGTGTATACCGTTGTCTACACAGCTGCTGTTCTTATCCCAAGAGGGTACAATGAAGAAAATGATCTCATTAAAGTTCAAGTGTCTAACTACAGGTCCAATTTGAATTCTTAATTGTGGTACATAGCATATTATTTTTAAAATTACCCTTTTCTGGGCGCCTGGGTTGCTCAGTCAGTTAAGTGTCTGACTCTTGATTTCGGCTCAGGTCATGATCTCATGGTTCCTGAGATCCAGTCTTGCTTTGGGCTCTGCGGTGACAGCACAGATCTTACTTGGGATTCTTTCTCTCTCCCTCACTTTCTGCCCCTCCACTGATTTCTCTCTTTCCCTCTCTCTCTCAAGATAAATAAATAAACATGAACAAAATTCTTTTAAATACCTTTTTCATTAAGATCCGTTTATCATTTTGAGCGGGAAGAGATGACAGGGGCAGCATTACTGGATTATGACTCAGTATATTCTCTAAGTTCATCTAGCTCTTGCATTTTTTCATCTCCTCAGTGAACACGATGAGTTCCTTCTATGAATGAGGCAGCCAGGCGCCGGGGTGGCTTGGTTGGTTATGCTTCTGACTTTTGCTCATGTCATGATCTCACTGGTTTGTAAGTGTGAGCCCCACTTCAGGTGAGGGTGAGCCCTGATTCTCTCTCTCTCTCTCTGTTCCTCATGGGATTCTTTGTCTCTCTCCCTCTTTCTACCCTCACTCATTTGTGCCTTTTATCTCAAAAAAAAAAAAAAAAAAAAAAAAAAAGAATGAGGATGCCTATCCACAGACTGAAAAAATCACCCATTTTACTTTCCTATTTATGCCTCAGGTATATTTAGGGCACATTATATAAAATGAGAGAAGATACAAAAGTTACCAATGGAACAAACCGATGTGATTTTTTTTACTATGACAATATTTTCCTGTTTTACTTGAAAAGGCTGCTTTCTACTATTATAGAAAACTCTATTTGTTACATTAAAAAAAAAACTATAATACTACTTAAATAAGAGTCTCTTCAGCCACCTCTAAAATGTAGATAGCTAAGTTGTTAAACGCAAAGATTCAGAGCTATTAGATTAAGAAGTGAAAATGACATACTTGCTCAAAACTGCGTGGACAATTTAGGCTGAGAACACAATTTCCTGGCATGAAATTTAACCGTCTCTTAAAATAGATCCAGAGGATCTTGAATGACAATTGTTCTGTGTTGCTGTTTCATTTGAAAATTCAATGAATATGTATTGGACATATAGTGAGTCTATTTTTTCTTATTTTACAACTTATTTTCCCTATAAAATCAGCATAACTATATTTTGGAAAGTTTGAAAAATAGAAGTGGAAAAGAAATCACTTATATTCACTCTTAACGGAACTATTTTTCTGGTTTGGGGTATGGTTTAGCCTCTTGGGTAACTTTGAACAAGTTATTTAACCCCTCAGAGACACTGATTATATTCTGAAATAGGCAAAAATAAAATTAATTCTTGCTGAGTTGGAGTAAAAATTGGAAATACCATATAAAATTTTATAGTAAACTGATTCACCAAATCCACTTAAGAACAAGGCAAGGCATAAATAAATTTACAAGGTAATTAGAAAAAAATTATGTAGAGAATTATTTGTTTTGTTGTATTTTTAGTCAAGACTTTTGTAATAAATGTGGTTCCATCCATTTTTATAGTGTATGTAACACACACACACACACACACACACACACACACTCACACATTAGCCTGATCTTTCCCATAATATTTCCCAGAAGTCTCTTCTGGAGGATTCTGGAATTCTATCTCTTTAAAATAGCTGCACAATGGGCATTTTGGGTTTTTCCTAACCATCCTTCTGGGGGTTCCCTTCCTATATCTCTTTTGTTGGAAAAGCTACCTGTGATAGCTGACTCTGATAAGTTTCTTTCTTGGTTTAATTTTTCATTTCTAGAACACATCCAATGGTCACCTCATGAGTCTCCTGGTTCAGATTCCCTAGAGACTAGCTGATGTTATGCAAGAAGAAAAAGCAAATATGTACCTAGAATACGTGTTAATTCCTACATACCTACAATGTGTTAAAATAAGCTGCTCCTTTCAGAGCGGAGAGTCCTGTGAAATCACCTCACCACCAGGGGGACTGTTGAAGAGATACTGCCATATTGAGGCTCAGAATTGTCCTTTGTTTCAGCAGGAGCTACATCAGCCTTGGTAGGTGAGACATCAGGAATACTCTTCATTCCTACCACCATGACTACTTTGTTCAAGAATCCACTGCTGCAAGGTAAGAATGTCCAAAGACAGGTGTTGGCTCATGTCAACTGTCTAAGCCATTCTGTCTACTTGATTTTTTTTAGTGCCTTTTCCATGGTGAGTACTCACTGATGGGCATTGGCATATAATACAACGATATTTACACTGCATGATCACTCATCTACATGGATAGGTCCATTCACATATTTCTTCCACAACTTTTAGTTCCTTACCTGCCAGTCTTTTTCTCTCCAGGTCCTTAAATAGAAAGTTAAGTCACTTTGCACTGTGAATTTATGTGCAACTTTTCTTTCTAAACAATGTGAAATATCAGGTGTAGTACAAAAAGTTTTTCCCACTGAAATTATTTTTCACGTCACTATTTCAGGGCCATTCTGAGTAGGACTGTTCTGATCAGCAATGTATTTTCAGCTTGTACTCATGTACTGAACTGACCTATTTATAAACCAAACTTGGCCTTTCTCTTCTTATATCTGTTTTTCATAAATTCTCATTATCTAACTTTTTACCTCATCCACCTTGATCAGCCCTTTCAGATTCCACAACCATACACATATTACTGTGGGCCTTACTGATACGTGTTGGCGATATCCTATAGCTCTTTTGGTTTGGTACTTCTTTTTATTATTTTATTACTTTTTAATGTTTATTTAATTTCAAAAGACACAGAGAGAGAGAGAGAGAGCACCATTGGGAGAGGGGCAGAGAGAAGGAGACACAGAATCTGAAGCAGGCTCCAGGCTCTGAACTGTCAGCACAGAGCCTGACGCGGGGCTCTAACCCACAAATCATGAGATCATGACCTGAATCAAAGTCAGAAGCTCAACAAACTGAGTCACCCAGGTGCCCCAAGTACATCTTTTTTTTTTTTTTTTTTTTAATTTTTTTTTCAACGTTTATTTATTTTTGGGACAGAGAGAGACAGAGCATGAACGGGGGAGGGGCAGAGAGAGAGGGAGACACAGAATCGGAAACAGGCTCCAGGCTCCGAGCCATCAGCCCAGAGCCCGACGCGGGGCTCGAACTCGCGGGCCGCGAGATCGTGACCTGGCTGAAGTCGGGCGCTTAACCGACTGCGCCACCCAGGCGCCCCCAAGTACATCTTTTTAATAGGCTAACATATCTTTGGATTATATTGTGATTTGGACTTAATTTTTTGTCTGGTATCTAGGAGAATCAGTGGAAATAGATCCTGAGGGGTATATATTTTTCTAAAACCCAGAGGCCTCTGCATCATCTTTTTAAAAACAGGAAGGAGCATGCTAGACTTTAATGGGAAGGAACAGACCACTTTGAAGGCCTACAGGTTTCAGGAGAAGGTCAAATGTCTCCAGTAAAAATTTTAGGTTCCCACTCCTTCCTAAACTGAACCCTGATTTTTGCATAGCACAATTGCCAGAGTTGACAAATAGACCTTCTCTGGAACTCTATTTCACTTATAATTAAGTCCTAGATCTGAGTCTTAGCTTTTTTGGCCTCTGGCATCATTAAACCTCATTGTCTTTCTCCAGTGCATCAATAACACGAGCAAATAGCATCTTATTCTGCTGCCATTTTAACAACTGCCTCTTCAGAACCTATCAAATGCCTGAGATAGTGCACCTGCTGGTGCATTTTCTTTAATTGATTTCCCATCCCACTTTACAATCAATGCACATTTTAAAAATTTCCCTGTTATAATATGCCAGTTGCTTTCATCACTCCAATTACCACCCATGATGCTGTACTTGTTGCCAGCCATCTGGTGATGATCTAGCTCCAAACTCTCATTTTTAGACTCTGCTTCCTCATCTACTTCTGGTAAGAATTGCTTTTCATTGGGTTACTTGGGAAATAGTTTCAAGAAGGAAATTTGTATGCAAGAAGTTTTTTCAGGAATGCTCTCAGGAATGCTTGTGCAGAAGTGAGAGAGTTGGGTAGAATGAGAAGTTGAACTGCAATACAGAACACAGATGTCAGCTGATGCAGAGGGAGTTCTGGAGCTGGGATGGCCCTTCAGAGTTGTTGCAAACTGAGGACAGATGTCTTATTATTTATACCCTTCCTCACTGACCAGCCACTGGATTGAAGTAGGCTCTTCTGAGGGAGGGAACATAATTTTAGATAGAAATGCTCTCTTCGGTTAAGGACAATTTCCAAAGAAGTACTTAGTTGTGAGTAGTCAGCAGCCAGTATTCCCAGAATCTGGGGAGTCAGTGCCTCCATTTGCATAGAAGATGCCAGTGATGCACCGTAGCATTCTCTCACAGGGAAAAGGTGCATACAAGGTAAAATTTGAGACGTTATAGGTCTGAAAATGCTGTTAGTTTATGTTCATATACAATCATAATTTGGGGCATAGAATGCTAGTTTAGAGAAATTTAGTCCCTCTGAATTTTAAAGCATTGCTCAATTGCATTTTAACTTCCAGTATATGGCAGGCAGCCACTAAAATGGTCACCTCCTGATATTCACATCTCTTTGTAGCCCTCTCCCCTTGAGTGTGGATTATACCTGTTTACACAATGTTAATAGAATAATGGAGAAATGGTGGGATGCCATTTCTGACACTGGACAAAAAGACTGTGGCTCCTGTTTGGGACATTCACTATTTCATTCTCTCACTCTCATACTCTCTTGAAGAGAACAGCCAACATGTTATGTCCTGAATGGTTTTATGGTGAGGACTCCAGGGCAATGAATGGAGGTCTCCAAGAATCAGCAAGGACCTGAAGCCAACCAATAGCCATGGGTGAGTTTGGAAGCAGATTCTCCTCCAGTTGAGACTTGAAATAACAACCACACCTTGATTGAGCCAGAAGCACCCAGCTAGATCACTTGTAGGTCCCTGACCCAGAGAAATTGTGAGGTAATAGATATTTGTTGTTTTATGCTGCTACCTTTGGGTATGATTTTTTTTTATATAGCAATAGCTATATATATATATATATATATATATATATATATATATATATATAGCAATAGCTAGCTAATATATGGTGTCTCCATCTAGAAGTTCACTGCTATTTTGACCTGAATCTTTTATATAAACCCTGTTTCTCTTTATCTTCTTCTGTCTTTCTCTATCATAGTCTGAAATTTTTTAGGACCTTTCCTTTATTTCCAGAATTTTTAATATTCACAATGATGGGTTTTAGATGGCATCTATTTGTTTGCATTTACTGGGTGGAACATTCTTTGAAACTTTTTATAACATGTATTCAGTTTGGGTAGTTTTCTTGGATTGATTATGTTTTATATTTTCTTACATTTCTTTTGGGGACCTTATAATTTTGTTTTATTGTGGACCACCAACACTGTTTTTTTTTTTAATTTTTATTTATTTTTTAATTTTTTCCTTCTAACTTTCCACTTACATGTCTTTGCTTATTATTCTTGTGGGATATTTCATAAACCTTATTTTTGAACTTTTTACTGAATTTTAAAATTTCTGTTGTAATATTTCTAAGAGTTAATTTTTTTTATAACGTTATTTTGATAGCATTATGTCTTATTTCAAGATCTTTTTTTTTTTTTTTTTGTCTCTGGATAGTAATGATAATGAGGTTTTAATTTATTTTCTAAGTTTTTATCTCCCTACACAGTTACTATTTTATTAGCTATTTTCCTTCTGTTTGCTTTTCTCAAATCACCTTTAGTAAATTTATCATTTAAGAGTGATGCATTAAAAGGATGTTTGGAGGGGCGTCTGGAGGGGCTCAGTCTGTTAAGCATCTGACTTCAGCTCAGGTCATAATCTTGCGGTTTTTGAGTTCGAGCCCTGCATCAGACTCTGTGCTGACAGCTCAGAGCCTGGAGCCTGCTTCAGATTCTGTGTCTCCCTCTATTTCTGCCCCTGCCCTGCTTGCACCCTGTCTCTCTCTCAAAAATAAATAAACATTAAAAATTATTTTAAAAAAGGATGTTTGGAAGTTTTGTGCTTGCTAGTAAGGTTTGTTATTTGAGGCTTCGTGGTCCAGTATCATTGGGATACTGCTGTTAGTATGTTTAGGTCTTTCTTTTGGTCTAATCAGATTTCCAAGATAAGACTCTTCCAAGATAAAACCTGGAAGGTACACCTTAGCTGCCAAGTGAAGTAAGAATGTTGGAAGTTATGATTTAATATGTAAATTTCTATGTACTCTCTGTTTTTAATATAACACTTCAGCCCTAAAATATGCTTGATATCCCCTCTGGTATCCAGGAAATCCTGTTCTTCCCTCCAGTACACTGCTAGGGTTTGGGAATGGACAGATCCCTGGTCATCAGCAAAGAGAAAACTATGTAGGCACCTGGCCGGCTCAGTTTGTAGAGCATGTAACTCTTGATCTCAAGATTTTGAGTTCAAGCCCCATGTTGGGTATAGAGATTACTTAAAAATAAAATCTTAAAAAAATAAATAAATAACAGGAGAGGAAAAACTCTGTGGAAACTTTTTGCCTAATGAGCTCTCTTTCAGTTTTCTATTGCTACCTATCAATCCCACCCTGAATCCAAAACTTAGTATGAATCAGCAACAATTTTATTATGCTTTCAGATCTTGTGGGTGAAGAATTTATTAAAAAGTACAACATGGATGGCTCTTCTCCCTCCGGGATACTTGGGGCTTTCAGCCAGGGTGACATAAATGACTGGTATTGACACAAATAACTGGAAGACAGAGCAGCTGTGGCTGGACAATTCAAGTCCAAGATACTTCTGTCACTCAAGATCCTGATGAAGATGCCTGCAACTGTCAATGAGAATTGCCTACCTGAGGTTTTTCCACCACGGTAGTCTCAGTGTTATTGACCCTCTGACACGGCTCCAAAGCATGTATTCTGATGAACAAGGCAGAAGCTGTATGGCCACTGTATCACTTTTGTTGAACTTCAGTGGCAGAAGCAGTCACAAGCCTGTCCAAATTCACGGGGAGGGTATGCAGTCTTCACCTCCTGATGGGAGGAGTTTCAAAGAATTTTGGGTTATGTTATAAAAGTACCATTGGGTTTAATTGCACTTTTAAGATTTTTTTTTTCAATATATCCTTCTGGTTTTTGATCAACCTTAACTTCCTTATTCAGATGTACAAAAGCTTTTTGTGGTTCTGTGGTGTGAGTTTGAATGTGTCTTGGAATCTCTGCCAGCTAAAGATTCAGCTTTCTTTGATCCGCTAAGTCAGTTATCATGCATCCCTTTATTTTCCATCTTCTAAAGTGTAGAGATATTTTCTATTCCATTCTCTTTGCCTTTGGGATTTGTGCCCCACCCCATTTTTTTTTTTTTTTTTTTTTGTCAAAAGTCACCTTCCATTTATTTTCATTTCAGTGATATTTAGGGAAAAAGAACAGCTAAATATGTATTATCAGGCAGCCAATTTAAAGTCTGTTCTTTCTTTTATAATATCCTTAATATTTGCCTAACAAACATTTATTGAAAGACTGCTGAATAGCTATGTGTCAAGGTTGTGCCATCTATTTTATATTCATTATCCTAGAATAATCTTATTTAATAGCCATATCCTGTTTAATATTTATAATCCTTTGAATTTATACTATTAGCTCTGTTTTACAGATGGAGAAACTAAAGCTAAGGAAATTACATAAGTTTACCAGTCACTCACCTGGAAAGTGACAAACTTGGGACCAAAATTCAACTTCACTAACTCCAGAGTCGATGTAATGTGCTCTCAAATATCATCAATGCTTACCATTCTGTCTTCAGGAAGCCTTGTAGTACAAATTTTGCTTAACACTGTAGTTAGCTATGATAATGACAATTTTATCAGAAGTAGGCAATGTGGGCCACCAGCTAAGTTGGTCATGATGAGATCTGTGTCTAATAACCTTTGGGATGACAATTTATTTTAAACCTTTTCTTTTTTAATGTTTTATTTATTTTTGAGACAGAGAGAGACAGATCATGAGCAGGGGCGGGGCAGAGAGAGAGGGAGACACAGAATCTGAAGCAGGATCCAGGCTCTGAGCTGTCAGCACAGAGCCCCGACATGGGGCTCGAAATCACAAACTGCGAGATCATGACATGAGCCGAAGTCAGACAATTAACCGACTGAACCACCCAGGCGCCCCTGGGATGACAGTTAATACAGTATCTGTGTTCAAGAAAAGATCTATGTAAATCTTTTTTTTCTTCTCTCTCTCTTTTTTTTTTTTTTTTTAGTAAGGCAAAAGACTTTTTGTTTATTTATTTTTTTGGGTTTATTTATTCATTTTGGGAGAGACAGAGACAGCGCAGGTAGGGGAGGCACTGAGAGAGAGAGGGGGAGAGAGAATCCCAAGCAGGGTCCATGCTGCCAGTGCAGAGCCTGATGTGGGTCTCAAACTCAGGTAACCATGAGATCATGACCTGAGCTGAAACCAGAGTCAGGGGCTTAACTGACTGAGTCACCCAAGTGCCCCAGTCACAAGACTTTTTATATTTATTTATTTATTTATAAAGTTTTATTTATTTTTGAAACAGAGAGAGACAGAGCATGAGCAGGGGAGAGGCAGAGACAGAGGAAGACACAGAATCCGAAGCAGGCTCCAGGCTCTGAGCTGTCAGCATAGAGCCTGACGCGGGGCTCGAACTCACAGACCGCAAGATCATGACCTGAGCCGTAGTCAGACGCTCAACCGACTGAGCCACCCAGGCACCCCACAAGACTTTTTAAAAGCCTGAAGCACTTGTTACTTAAAAGGCCTTTTTGATGAATTGTTTTGGGAAGCTAATGATTATTTTCTATGGCTCTGACGCTGAAATTTACCAGTCGTCTACAGTACTGGGATTTTTGGTGTTTGTACTGAACATATTAGTATTGATGTATTATATCACTAACTGTCTTCCAAACACATTCACCATGGGAGGGTAAATTAAAATGGAGAAAAAAGGCATTAAAATCTGTCAATTTCTTACTGCGTTTTTGCCTTGAAGGTTGTGGTCGGGAGTATCTATGGAGAAATTCAAAGGCAGAATACTAAGTCATCAATAACACAAGCCACGTAACAATAGAAGTAAATGGCATTTTATTAAGAGTTTATCCCAAGTGGGGTGCCAGACACCTTCCCTAAATCACCTAATTTAAGACAAGCAGACAAGTACTCTTCCCATTTCCATTTTTAACTCAAGAAATTGAGGTACAAACCAAGGCAGTCATTTTTTCCCAGATGGTGAAACTGGTATTTAAAAGTGAGATAGCTTGGGGCGCCTGGGTGGCGCAGTGGGTTAAGCGTCCGACTTCAGCCAGGTCACGATCTCGCGGTCCATGAGTTCGAGCCCCGCGTCGGGCTCTGGGCTGATGGCTCAGAGCCTGGAGCCTGTTTCCGATTCTGTGTCTCCCTCTCTCTCTGCCCCTCCCCTGTTCATGCTCTGTCTCTCTCTGTCCCAAAAATAAATAAACATTGAAAAAAAAATTAAAAAAAAAATAAAATAAAAGTGCTATAGCTGTCTGACTCTCGGACCCACCACGCTCTACTGCTGTGTTTATCAGACGTGCCAAATCATAAGATTCACTCAGGTGAAAGTCCTGGATCCCTGATGGAATCTTACCGCATTATAATCTCCAGGGGATTAGATTAGCCTGAGATCCTACAGTTCGTAAAACGAACAAAGTGATTGTTTTTTTTAACCACTCTCATTTCGGCAAATACCATATTGCTTTCCATAGCCTCACTTGATTTGAGAAGCGATGATCAAATAAAGAGGTGGAGAATTGTTGGGTTTTTGGTGATTTCTTCTAGCCTGCTGAGTAGTAACCAAAGCACACTAGTTCTCTAATAGCTGCACCCTGTAATATCCACAGCAACTGCTAAGGCCACATTCCATCCAAACAGGCCCATCAGAGGAATAGGTGTCCAGCGTCCAGATATTTTAACTACAGGATTCCATGCGTCCTGATGATCTTTGCTGCATTTCTTTCTCTCTTTGACACCTTGCAATTGAAAAGGCCTGATTGCTCCGCTTAATTAGCTAGAATGCACAGGGCAGCGATAGTGTCTTATTTGTCTGAAGAGTTTGCTTCTTCTGAATTGGGTCGCACATCCTTCCTCACACTGTTACGTGTGTCTCCACACCACGCCTGGTTCTGCAGGGTCTTGCAGATATATACTGGTGCTGTCATTTGCTCGTATTCCCCACCTTCTTGCCTTCCTCCTATCTTTGTAGGTTTTCGTAGCCAACGTTTTATATTTTTTTTAATTTCTTAATTTTTTTAGAGAGAAAGGGTGTGTGAGTGGGGGAGAGGGGCAGAGGAAGAGAGAGAGAGAGAGAGAGAGAGAGAAAGAGAAAGTGAGAGAGAGAGATACAAAACTTTTAGGCTTCCCATCTCTGTGTTCCCCGGACATGACTTCATTTCTCCCCTTCCTCTCCTGCTATTTCTTCATAGGTCTATAATGGGGCAAAGATACATTGAGAAGCATTCCGTTAGAGGAATAACTTCAGACCTGCTTTTGTGATACATCGCTGAGGTTCCAGTTACTTTTTGGGGAGATGCTATAAAATTTTCAAATACCTCCTCCATAAAATACTATCTTACTATAAGACACTTGGCGGTAGAGATATTAGTGTGAAATCAAATAAATAACAGATTCTGGAAACTTTAGTTTTAGTGATCTTTTTTGCTGAAATGATTAATATCCTTTCCAATACACCTACCTGAATTTCAAGGAGAGACTTAAGCTTCTCACAGAATTTAGCCTGTAGGCTATTATTTATAATCTTTGGAGAAAAAAAAAAAATCCCCACATCTAATATATACCTTTATGAAAACACTATATGTAATCTAAAAATATTTAAAATCATTTTATTTTGTCAGTAAAATATACCAAAGTTGAAGTCTCTCAAACTCTTCTCTTTTAGAAAAGTTGAAGCAAGGGGCTAAAATTGCCTTTACGCGTTCATTCAGAAGTGGTTGCAAAATGTTTTAAAAATATGATCTTCTTTGCTGACATTGTAAAAAATAATCTTAAAGAGGCACTCACAGAACACAAGCTCCTTCTCTGGGAAAAAGAATCATCGCCTTTGTTATCCTGTGAAAATTCATCTTCTCCTTTTCAGCGGAGACTAAGACTTGATCTGTCCTTCCCTTTAGGTGCCATCTGTGTCCAAATGAGGCTGTTACTCTAACTCAAAACAGACTTGCAAGAATAAAATAATCAATCTTCATCATATTGCTGCACTTTCGACAGTTAATTTTCTAGAGTAATTTGTCATTGTGAGGAGCACAAGATTTGTCTGAATTTGTGTCAAAGGTTATTGACTGAATTGCCACCTCGTCTTTTCAGTCAATCTATAAATATGGGCAGAACCTAATGGCCTTCTTGCTGAGTGGATGAGATTGTCCAAGTTAGGCATCTGATAAGAGGTAGAAATATCTATTGTTTCACTCATTTCTTGTGGTGGTGTTGACTCAGTGTTAATCTTAGAAACTTCACTTAAATTTCCTAGCGCTTTATTTCTTTATTTTTCTGTAAAATGGGGCTACACAAAGGCACGACCATATTCTAGTTTCCACAAAAACTAATGTATGCATTAAAATGTATATCATGAATGGATCTGATGACTTTGTGAGAATGGCCTTATGTTTTCCACAAAACTGAGGGTGAAAGGTACTTCTTTAACTTCTATTGCATTTTTATGGATAGCTTCATAGACTGCTTTTATTTTGTAGAAAACACATGTCATCTTTACACGAATAGTAATTATCAACACTTAGGTCTTATGCCTTGTTTGTATCCAGAGTCTTCTATCGGGAATACGTCTAGTGGTTATGTGAAGGATTTCATTATGCTTCCTGGTCTGTTACTTTCTTTGCTCACGTTAATAACCTAATAACAAAAGTTAGGTTATAGATTTTTATCAGGAAGTGTCCATTCTCAATCCCTGCCAATGGTAGTGTTTCTTCAAGACTAGGGGAAAAAAAAAAAGAGAAAAACAGTCCACATATTCTGGTTAAACACTAAGAAAACATTTGGCTGGACATCTTTCTACATGGGTTATTGTAGGACAGATCAGCTTAAAAACACATCTAGCCCTGAAATACACAGTTGGATTATTCTGCATAGATACCAATTATTTTTGCTATTTTATTACAATCTTTTTCTTGCTGGTATGTGAATCCTCAAGGGCACAATCGTGGCAATGTTAACAACAGCAATAACTGCCATAGATAACTAACAGTCCTTAAAGTCTCCCTGTCTGCTATACAGTGCTCTGGGTGCTTTATATGAATAATCATAGTTGACATTCGTAACAAACATAGGATCGCGAAGAGAGCTCAAGAATGGATCCCCAAAGATGCCTGTGTCCCCTGTAACCAGTGAATTGCTACCTTAAATGGCAGAAGGGGATTTTGCAGATGGGATTAAAGCTAAGGATTTTAAACAGGCAGATTATCCTGGATTATCAGGGTGGACCTTTAGAAGTAGAAGAAGGCAGAAGAGTAGGTCAGAAAGATGTGACTACTGAAGAAAAAAGCAGGATGGACTCAACCTGCATTACTGACTTTAGAGATGGAAGAAGAAAGCCATGAGCCCCAACATGCAGCTACTTCTAGAAGCTGGAAATATCTCTCAACTGGCAAACAGCTAGGAAATGGAGACCTCAGTTGTATTTGCAGGGAAATGAATCTTCTAAGAATCCAAAGAACAAGGAAAGGGATTCTACCCCAGAGCCTCCAGGAAGGAATACAGACCAGCTAACACCTTGGTTTTAGCCTGGTGAGATCCATGTTGAACCTCTGATCTATGGAACTAACTATAAGATAAAGTTGTGCTGTAGGGTGCCTGGGTGGCTCAGTTGGTTAAGCGTCCGACTTCGGCTCAGGTCATGATCTCACGGTTTGTGAGCTTGAGCCCTGGGTTGGGCTCTGTGCTGACAGTTCAAAGCCTGGAGCCTGCTTCAGATTCTGTGTCTCTCTCTCTCTCTGCCCCTCCCCTGCTCACACTCTGTTTCTTTCTAAAACAAACAAACAAACAAACAAACAAACAAAAATTTGAAAAACAAGAGATAAAGTTGTGCTGTTTAAGTCATTAAGTTTGTGGTAATTTTTAAAGTTCACAATAGAAAACTAAAAAAGGGGTAAATAGCATCTCCGTTTTACAATGAGGAGACAGAGGATACAATTTTAAAAAAATAAACAAAAACAAAACCTCAGTTTGGGGTGCTTGGGTGGCTCAGTTAAACGTCCCACTCCTGGTTTCAGCTCAGGTCATGATCTCAAGGTTCACGGGATTGAGCCCTATGTCGGGCTCTGTGCTGACAAGTGAGAAGCCTGTTTGGGATTCTCTCTGTCTCCTTCTGCTCCTCCCCTGCTCGTTCTTTCTCTCTCTCTCAAAATAAATAAATAAACTTAAAAATAACAACAACAACAACAACTCAGTTCTAAGCAGAGTGCCTGGCATATGATAATGTGCACTTAATGTATTTGCACAATGAATTTATGACTAAATGAATAAATGGAGTTTTCATGTGTTCCTCCTAAACCACTGCATATTTAGTTCTCTGTTGGAGTATTTTCCTTGTGGAAATATTTTGATTAGTCCGTGATGATATATGCCTATTCTGTTAATATTATTGCTCTCTAAGGGTATCTATATGAGCTTTTAATAAATGTTCAGTATCACCGAAGAGAAAAAGAAAGAGCCATCTGAAGTTAGGTAATTACTATCCTCTTCCTTAAATTCAAAATGTCTACATTTGTGAGCTTTTACGTACAATTTGGAAACCATTTTGGAACCATCATATATTTTCTCTGTCCCTGGTATGTTTAGCATTAATGGCATACATACAGACATGAACTTTGTGAGAGTTCTGTTCCGGGTATCCAGGGAAATGATGCCTATCTTTTTATACTACCCTCACCTTCTTCTTTTTCCCATAGTTAATTTCCATCTGCCACAGAGCCTGCATTACTGGTACAGGATACTGGTATTATCGGTAAGGTACTGGTGCACATTAATACCCTAGTTTCAGCTGCTCTGCAATATGATGGCAGGTCTCTAGAGGATGGTTTCCATGAAGTCCTAAGCTTTGTGCAGGACAAGTAGCCAGTACCAGCCTCTCACAGCTTTAGCACCTAAGTTTGGTGAAAATCTTCTCTGGTCAATTTGGAATAATACAGCAACAAATATTTATTTATTTTTTCGAAGTTTATTTATTTGTTTTGAGAGAGAGTGAGTGCACACACAGGGGAGGGGCAGAGAGAGGAATAGAGAGAGAACTGCAAGTGGGCTCTATACTCTCCGTGCGAGGAACCAACACAGCAACAAATGTAACGTGTTTTTTATGGTTATAATATTTAGATGATTTCAGAAAAATTGAGATCACTTCACCTGAAATGATTTAAAAAAAAAAAAAAGAGAGAGACATGATTCAAAAAAAGAAAAAAAAAAGACAACCTAAAGAGCTGGAAATAGACTTAAGTCTGGAAGTATGTGTCAAATTTAATTAAGCAGAAAGGAAGTAAGTAGATTACTCAAATGGGAGAAGAACATGGATAAAAGCAGGTGGTGGGAAATAGCCAGGTGTTTTGAGAGGATTGCTAGCAGACTAGTTTAAATAAAATTAAGTGTAAATTCATGGGAATTATAGGCAATAACCTTGCACAGTTATGTTGGAGTCATAATGTAAAAAAATGTTAAATGTAAAAGGAAATCCATGGACTAGGAGAAGATATTTTCAAAAGACTTATCTGATAAAGGGTTAGTATCCAAAATATATAAAGAACTTATAACACTCAACACCCCAAACACAAATAATCCAATTAAAAAAATGGGCAGAAGACATGAATAGACATCTCTCCAAAGACACATGGATGGCCAACACATACATGAAAAGACTCTCATTACCTACCATCAGAAAAATGCAAATCAAACTACCATAAGATATTACCTCACACCTGTCAGAATGGTTAAAATCAACAACACAAGATAGATGTGGAAAAAAAGGCACATTTGTACGCTGTTGCATGTGTTGCATGTGTGTAGATTTGCACATAGGGAATGCAAACTGGTGCAGCCATTGTGGGAAAAAGTATAGAAGTTCTTCAAAAAGTTAAAGACAGAACCACCCTATGATCCAGAAATGGCATTACTGAGTATTTACCCAAAGAATACAAAAACATTAATTCAAAGGGATACATGCACCCCTAAGTTTATAGCAGCTTTATTCACAATAGCCGAGATATAGAAGCAGCCCAAGTGTCCATTGATTGAAGAATGGATAAAGAATATGTGAAATATATATATATATATATATATATATACACACACATATATATGTATATATACACATATATATGTATATATATATATCCATTGAAGAATGGATAAAGAATATGTGAAATATATATATATATACACACACACATATATATGTGTATATATACACATATATATACACATTGTGTATATATACACATATATATACACATTGTGTATATATACACATA
>NW_024412376.1:132111942-132146278 GCF_014898765.1 Herpailurus yagouaroundi | reverse complement strand
TATGTGTATATATACACAATGTGTATATATATGTGTATATATACACATATATATGTGTGTGTGTATATATATATATATTTCACATATTCTTTATCCATTCTTCAATGGATATATATATATATACACATATATATGTGTGTGTATTTATATATATATATATATATACACACACACAATAGAATATTATTCAGCCATAAAAAAAAAAGAATCAAACATTGCCATTTCCAAGGACATAGGTGGAGCTAGAGAGTATAATGCTCAGCGAAATAGGACAAATACCATATGATTTCACTCATACATGGAATTGAAGAAACAAAACAAAGAGGGCAGTGTTTGTGATGAACCCTAGGTGTTTTATCAGTGATAAATCAGTGAATTCTACTCCTGAAACCAATTTTGCAATGTATATTAACTAAAATTTAAATAAAAAAATTAAATTAAAATTAAAAAGGGACACCTGGGTGGCTTAGCCGGTTAAGCATCCGATTCTTGATTTCACCTCAGGTCATGATCTCACAGTTCATGGGATTGAGCCCCAAGCTGGGCTCTGTGCTGACAGCATGGAACCTGCTTAGGATTCTCTCTTCCTCTCTCCCTGCCCCTTCCCAACTCATGCTCTCTCTCTCTTTCTCTCTCAAAATAAACTTAAAAAAAAATTAAAGAAAACAATGGAGTAAGGGAAATGAGAGAGAGAGAGAGAGAGAGAGAGAGAGAGAGAGACAGAAGCCAAGAAACTGACTCTTAGCTAGAGAGAACAAATTGATGGTTACCAGAGGGCACATGGGTGAAGGGATAGAATAAATAGGTGACAGGGATTATGGAGTTCACTTGTCATCATGAGCACTGTGTGATGTATGGAATTGTTAAATCACTGTATTGTAGACCTGAAACTAATATAACACTGTACGTTAACGGTATTAAAATAAAATCTTAAAAAGTGTTAAATGTTACAAGAAAAATTTGAACCTGGTCTTAAGTCATTCAGTTTAGTCAAAAGCCTTTTAGCATGAACAGTGTTAGCATGAAAGCATGTTTTACATATTCAAAAAGTGTTACCTAGTATGTATTTTAAAATATATGTGGTAGATTAATTCATAATAAATGATTTCTAAAGATATTATAATTCCATTCAAGTCACTTGATAGAATTGGCATACATATATAAATTTATAAGTAGAAAAGTGATAAGCACACTTTTTTATCTATCTTAAGACATGACTTCAGAGATTGCACATGAATGAGAGTATATGTTGAAAGGGAAATAGTGGGTGGGAGGCTATGTATTCAGCATTAAATTGTATTTTAGATGGACATTTATGGATGTGGCGAGTTTCAGTATCTTTCAGTTGAAACCTCTTGCTGCTTACTGTTTTGGTTGAATATGCCAGTGAGATGAAAGTTCAGGCTTGCTCTTCAGGTCTCTGAGGATTAACCTGGTGATAAAAAAAAAAAACCCAAAATCCCACTCTAGGAGAACTGATGACACATTGTGTCCAATTGACTGAGATGAAATAAATTGGCTTTTTCTAAAATGCTTGCGTTGAAAATTCAAGCGTATGAAGATCGCAAAAAAGGGGAAATCAGGGTGAAACTTTTTTCTCATCAAAACAAGCCTAGCAATTTAAAAAATCTGGGAGATAAATGTAAATTTCATGCTTCAAGGAAAAATCTAATAAATGTTTAACATTCTATTTCATGAGACAGACTTTGTGTATGCTGTTGACACAGGGCTGAGATAGAATTGACCGTACAAGTTAAGACTACATTTTAACTTATTTGAAGATAGAAAATGCTGTTTCGAAATAGTTATTTTTCTGTTAGTTTTGAAAAGAATTCTCACAGGGAAAAGTGAAATAAATTGTCACTTTCAGGATTATTTAATAAAGACACCCAGATTAATTCAAATGGATTGTGATCATAAGTTACACTCCCTGTTACTTCACTGAAATATTGGACATAAAAACTTTTATTTCTGTTCATCAAAGGTTACACATCACGGTGACTTCATATGTAGTTATTCGCAGTTAAGATGCTGCTTTAACCAGCTAGTGTGGCTTTTGTGACTTGCAGGGGAAGTTACAAGTGTAGAAGATATCAATCACCGTAACAGGTTTCTCCCAGCCACATAAACTTAGGATATGTCTATCTCCAGGACTGTGCAGAGAAGTCAAGTTGCTGTAAGAGAATGATGGGCACATTAGGTTTCTGGAATGAATAGAAACCGATTATTCTCACGGCCTCAGTCTCTACATGGATACATCCATTATGTGCCTGTTGTATCTTTATTTTTCCTAACAATCTTGTTCTCACAATTTTCTCTTGCCCTACTCTCTCTCCTCTTGTTTCTTCCTTCAGGCTTATTCACTTTTTCTATACTTGTACAATAAAACCCAAACCAACAAATTAACATTTTATGACATTCAATCTCACCTTTGTTTTTGTTTGTTTTAGTTTAACTTCCAGCTCCTCCCCTCCTTCTATTCCTGTGTTCTTAATGCTTTAAAATGCACTTCGTTTTTTAAGTTAACTGACACTTGGCTTCTGGACTCAACCAGCCGTGAGGAATGAAGAATTTTTTCACATGTAGTATTCCTCCAGCTGAGGGACCTGTCTTGAACCACACTCAGGGGAAGGGAGCAGCCATGGGAAGATGAGGCCATCAGGTCAGGGAGTCATCAGGGACCAAGGCAATGAGACAAGTTGCTAAGCTCTTCTCTCATAAATGAGTGGAAACTGAGGGAAACTCAGGCGTGCTAGTAGGGTTGAGGAAGGACAAAACAGAGAAGAGGGGAGAAAGGAGAGAGGATGACCTATTGTCAGAGAAGGCTTCTAGAAAGCAGGGAATTGAATTGAGAAAATGTTCTGGAGGCTTTTAGTACCCGGATTCATCACCACAAGATTTTAAATTACTTGAGTTGTTGCAATGTAAACTCCTACACTTGTTTCTAGCACTATTAATAATAAAGTCTTCCACATACACACATACTTTATTTAAGTGACTAGTCTATTACAGATTAAGAAAAACAAATGAAAAACAAACAAATGAAATGACTTCATTACCTAGGTGAATCAAAAGACATTGCAAAGGTAAGTCAGAAGTCATAACCAGAGGTCACAGTAAAAAATTCTGGCTCTCTGTGAATTTACAGAAGTTTTGATAGCTGATGTTTTTTATTCCACAGAGCAGATAATGAGGGTGGGAACAATTCAAAATAGATATGAAAGGGCAGCCAAATCCCTGAGTTACATATGGTCTTATTGAAGTTGTTTTCTTAAAATTTCCGAGCATCTCTGTATGCATTTGGGATCTTTGGATGTGTGATGATTAATCTTATGTGTCAACTTAGACCAGAGGGTTCCTATATTAAACATTATTTTTGGGTGTCTGTGAGGCTGCTTCTGGATGAGATTAGCATTTAAAATGGTGAGCTCAGTAGAGCACCCTTCCCAGTGTTGGTGCACATCATCCAATCCTTTGAGGGATTGGATGAAACAACAGAGGAGGGAAGAATTTGCTCCCTTTTTTGCTTCACTGTTGAAGTGAGACATCTCATTTTATCTTCTGTGGACGTTCAGTTAGGACTTACACCATTGACTGACCTGGCTTTCGAGGCTTCGGTTCTGGACTGAATTACACTATTGGCTTTCTGGGTCTCCAGCTTGCAGATGGCAGATCTTGAGATGTCTCATCCTTCATAAGTGCATGGACTGGACCCTCATAGTATATCTCTTTATATATATATCACATAGTGTGTATATCTATATCTATATCTATATCTATCTATATCATCATCTATATATCTGTAGATCTATGCCTATATCTATCTAAATATCTAGATATCTATGTATATCCATATCTATATCTATCTAGATATCTATGTAGATACAGATATATATAGATATATCTTCTGCTCTTCTAGAGACACGCACAGTACAAAAATCTGTATTAGTCAGAGATTAATGTTTAGAGAAACAGAACCAATTATATATAATTGGTTCTGTTTATACACACACACACACACACACACACACACTATGTGATACATATATACATACGTATACAAAATGTATTAGGATTTACATGTTATGATATATATAATATAACCATTATATATTATATATAATGGATATTTATAGGTTCTGTTCATATAAGATTAAAGATACTAGAGCTGTATTTATTTTGTATTTTTTTCTCAAAGGGATAAAGCTAGATTTATTAGTTGTGCTATTCTTTTCTTCTAGTTCATCTATTTCTGCTTTTTGTTTTATTTGCTTCTTTCTCCTGATTGTCTTAGTTTTATTTATTGCTCTTTTATTTTTAAAGTTTTTGATAAGTTTCTTTAGAAGTGAAAACAATTAGAAATGTGATTTTTTTAATTACGAAAAACATTTTATTTTGAAAGAATTTTAGATTTGCAAAAGTGTTGCCAAGAAAGTACAGCGTTCTGATCTATCTTCCGTAATTTCCCCTAATGTTAATATCTTACACAGCCATGTCACATTTGTTAAAACTAAGAAATAACATTAGTACAATACTATTAGCTAAAATACAGACTTAATTTCACCAGATTTTCCAGTGTGTCCCTTTTTCTGTATCAGGATCTCATACAGGGTGAAACATAGCATTTAGCGATCATGTGATCATGTTTGCTTAGTCTCCTTCAGTCTGTGATAAACTTTGAGTCTTTCCTTGTTTTTCATGACTTTAAAAGTGTGGAAGAGTACTGGTCAGATATTTTGTAGAATGTCCCTAAATTTGGGGTTGTTTGATATTTTTCATGATTAGCCAAAGGATATGGATTTTGGGGAAGAAGACCACAGTGGTGCAGTGCACTTCCCATAATATCACATACGGATATGATATCAACATAATATCAACATGAAGTCACTAATGAGGCTAACTTTGATCACTTTGTTAACATTCCATCTACAAAATAAAATTTTCCCTTTCCGTGCTACGTTAATTAGAAGCAACAGCAACCTCCTCCAAAATGAAATAACCCCAAATATCCACCGACTGTTGAATGGCTATACAAACTGTAGCACATCCATAGGATGGAATAGCTTTCAACAACAAAAAGAAACAGACTGTTAGTATTTGCAGCAACATACTGAATGCATTAAGTACAAGAAGCCTGACTCATAAGCCTATGTATTATATGATTCCATTTATTTACATTCTGGAAAAGGCAAAACTATGGAAACAGAAATTAGATTAATTTGATTTTAGTCCAACTTGAAATGAGACATATTTTGTATAAGCAGGGTTTGTTATTTATTCTATTTTTATTATTTCAACTCAAGAGTGTCCATACTTTCATGAGAGATGAAAGGGTAATTTGAGTGAGGCAAAATGGTGTGGGGACTAGAGATATTAGCGTGTTTGAGATCTCTGAATACACTTATGTATCAAGGGACTCTCTTGGAAGAAAGACACTGCTGCACATAAATGTGAAGAATTATTACAATACCTGGAGACCTTCTATTTGAATTAGTTCACTATATATTATTTTGGCTTGAATGCATTTGATTTTTTTAATTAATTTATTTTAAAGACTTTTTAATTGTTTATTTTTGAGAGAGAGAGAGAGAGAGTAAGTGGGGAAGGGGCAGGGAGAGAGGGAGACACAGAATCTGAAGCAGGCTCCAGGCTCCAGGCTCTGAGTGGTCAACACTGAGCCCGATGCAGCGCTCGAACTCACAAAATGTGAGATCATGACCTGAGCCAAAGTCCTATGCTTAACAGACTGAGCCACACAGGTGCACCAAATTTATTCTGAGAGAGAGAATGCGAGCAGGAGAGGGGAGAGACAGAGACAGAGAGAGAGAGAGAGAGAGAGAGTTCTCAGCTCAGAACCTCACAGGAGGCTCCATCTCACAAACCATGAGATCATGATCTGAGCCAAAACCAAGAGTCAGATACTTAAGCCACCCAGGTGCCCCATAGCTTGGTCACATTTGTAAAAAGGGAAACAAATTGAAAAACCATTAACAAGAATTACTTTAAATTAGAGGACTATATATAATAAATGTTAATGGAATTGTCACCCTGGCTGATAAGTGTTTTTGAAGGGAGTTAAAAAAACAAACAAACCAATAGCTATTTTAATGAAAGAAATTCAGTCATTAACACCTCAATCAACATTCACAACATGTTTCCTAAATTGTGTTATTCTTTTTCATGCCACCATATAAAACCATTATGATAGTAATAAGAGAAAATTGCAGTCATTTTTTGCATTTCTAAGTATTTTTACATCACATATATTTAATTTTTTTTTTTTTTTAGCATTTATTTATTATTGAGAGACAGAGAGAGACAGAGCATGAGCATGGGAGAGGCAGAGAGACGGGAAGACACAAAATCCCAAGCAGGCTCCAGGCTCTGAGCTGTCAGCACAGAGCCCGACGCTGGGCTCGAACTCACGGATGAGGAGATCATGACCTGAGCCTAAGTCGGACGCTTAACCGACTGAGCCACCCAGGCGCCCCTACATCATATGTATTTAAATACACACACACACACACACACACACACCCATAGAGATGATACCAAATATTAACCATTGGTCGGAGATTAAAACAACTTTGAAAACAAAACAAAACAAAACAACAACAACAACAACAACAACAACAACATAAAGGGGTACCTGGGTGGCTCAGTCGGTTGAGAGCCGACTTTGGCTCAGGTCATGATCTTGCGGTTTGTGAGTTCGAGCCCCTCATTGGGCTCTGTGCTGACAGCTGGGAGCCTGGAGCCTGCTTTGGATTCTGTGTCTCTCTCTCTGCCCCTCCCCCACTCACACTCTGTCTGTCTCTCTCCTTCAAAAATAAATAAACATTAAAAAAAATAAAAATAAATAAAAAAGAAAACTTTGGCATGAGTTGACATATAAGGAAGCAGAAATATGAGTAATTTCCTGTATATTGAAGGTTATTGGCAGTCAAGATAATAAGAGTAAGAAAGAAATTGTTAAAAAGCTGAACAAAAAATGTTTTCTCAGATTATTTTTGTTGTAAGAAAATTTTAAGAATGAAATATTAATGTCTCTGAACTTCTTTATTTTTAAGAACCATGATTAATTATTACTTATAATAGATTTTCTGTTACTAATGAAATTTGTTCTTTTTCTGCCTTTAAAAGTCCTTAATCACACAAGAATACCTTCAGGTGCCTCTTGTTTATAGAGTCTAGATTTTAAAAATATGATTTTGCATGTTTCTTACCCACATGGGTGGATCTAAGAATTCTATAAATAGGGCATGGGCTTGCTTGATACAGTTGGCAACTAAATGCAGCTTCTGACAATGTGGTCTGGCTGCAAAACCAGCTGTGTGTGCAAGAATAAAGAAGTAGATGGCCACTCCCGCACAAATGTTTTAGGTCTTTTGCGATTCACAAAAGCTTGTGACGGGCTTTTCAGATGATGACAGATGAGACGAGTCATAAAATACCTGCCAGGAGAAGTTAAGGAGCTCGAGAATATGCAAAACAAGACACTGGTGTGATGGTTGAGCTCCATGTGCTCCAAGAGAAGAAATCAGTCATTGTTGGGAGCTTTGCACAATGCAAGTAAGATATGCTCATATTCTCAGGGGGAAATGTAAGGTGCTCACTCTCGCTAAATGGATGGTAGAACAGTGTTCACAGATAATGTACAAACAGAAGATCCCTAATCACACCTCATGTCCCAGAAGGTGTACTGGCTTGGGACTCAGACTCCATTCATTATCTCATCTCTGAAAGATACTAGAGTTTTGAATTTCAAAACTAGTTTTTATAAACATTAGTCTTCTCATGAGTAAAACAAGAATAATAATACCCCTGACTGTGCAAGAATCATTATGATGTGATACATGTAGAAGATGCTATGAACTTTAGACCTCAGTACCCAATATATCCTTAGAGGTATCAATGTTATAGACAAAAGGGGTGGCACTTTGTGGTCAAACATGTGGACTCAATCCTAATTCTACTCGTTATTCCCCTATTTTTTGTGTCCTCTCATCATCAACTTTTTAATCTTTAGAATAATACTGTTATCCAACTCAGCATATTTTTCTGGATATTATATGAGATAACTTACGTAGAGCACTTTGGCACATGTCAGAGCTTCATATAGAAGCTCTTCCTTTCTTCAGTAATTTCTAGCACTCGTAAAACATATACTTTGTGCAAAGGCATATGTATATGGTAACTCATTTCATTCTCACATCAACCCTCACAGGGATCTATGTTTATCATATCCGTTTTATAGGTGGAGAAACCTGGGTGCATGACAATTAAGTACTTTGTTCAAAGTCACATATGAATAAATGGTGGTACCAGGTTTCAAAATGAGGCAATAGGATTTCAGAGTTCTGCTGTTAACCCTCATATAATATTGTCTTAAAGTGGAATTGTTGAAAAAATATTGTTCATAATCATCTACTGTGTATAGAACTCTGTTCTGAGTACTGTGCATATATAGAGGAATGAGACAGAATTTGATATATATTTCGGCTCTGTACAGAGCATGAATAATTTGAGGGACACCAGGTGTCCCAGAGTGTTTAGAAAGAGAAATATCTCTCAAAAATGATATGGTTTCATAGCAAAGGTGGAACCATTCTTGTGTTTTGAGTTCCAGGTGGACCTTGGACAGGCAAAGATGGTGGAAAGAAGGAATTCCGGAGGAGGAAAGGCAGAAAATCAAGGGTGTATTCAATGTGTTTGGGAAGAAGTGGCAAATAGAACCCCCTTTGAATTCCTTTAGTGATTTGACTGTGATAAAATTGTTACTCTCAACAAGCTCATTATGAATTTCTTATCATTGAATGTATCAGGCTGAACAGAATCCTAACAGTTTGAAGAGTCAGATTGTACGTTCAAAACTATTTCTGTTTGGTAAGAATTCCCACTACCATAGTGGGGATGCTTTGTTTACCTTATTAATTGCATGTGGATCTTTGGGAAGCAGTTGTTTTTATGGTGAGAATGTGGTTAAGTTTATTTCTTGGCTAGCTTCAAGTCTGAATATATTCTGAGATTTCTTATCAAAAGGAAAAATTGCCACTTTACGCTTGATAAAATCTATTATTTTCAGATAATTCCAGATGGGAAGGCAGAACTATTGGTAACCTGTAAAGATGGATCTCCCTTGCTTATCAGAAGACCTTGAAATAGGGCCTCAGAGAAGCAGCTGGCTTACAGCCTGTTACCCAAAGGAAAAGTCCTAGTTACACCTTCTTCTTCTTCGTCTTCTTCTTTTTTTTTTTTTTTTTTTTTTTGCCAGGTTAGTATAAAATACTATCCACGTTTGTAACAAATAGCTTGAGGAAAGACTGATAAAAATCTGTCATGCAAAAATATTTTCATCATAAGAAGTTAAAAAGATAAATAATTTAAATCTCTTTACTTTCATATGTGTATATTTCATTGAAATTGGAGGGACAATGTCCTGAGACCTGAAAGCTGAAATAATTCTTCTTTCCCTTATCTAGGTTGTTAACTTAAAATGGTGTGCCATATGTCTCTAAGCCATATGTCCACTATTTTTTTAATTCTGATTTCTGCTAGAAAATTGGCTCTGACTGTTAACTTCTTCATGCTTGTTCTACTATTTCTATTAAAATTTTTCAGTTCCTTGGAATGAAAGGATTATAATCTGGGTTTTTCTCTGGATTAGGATCCAAAGACATACGGGCAAGAACAACACCATATCTGCAACATATCTGGTTATTTAAAAGTGCACAGAGGTGTGATGTGCTCCCTGGAACAAAAAATCCTCCAATTCCATCGGAATCCTTAAGGGGACTTGATGAAACGATTTTCTCTTGAAATTGGAATTAGCAAGTATGTATTCTTGTGTATGGTAACATTGAAAGCTATTACATACTTAGTTAACACTCTATAATTTAGTAATTTGTTCCTCTGAAGTTACAGAAAATAAATCTAAGCTATGCAACTTGGGATAGTTGAGTAAATGTAGTTCATAGGAAAAAGTACAGTCTGGATTTTAGGCCATTGTTACAGTAGACTGCTAAACATGCAAAAAAGTAACTATTGGAAGAAATGATGAGAGCCAAACTGGCTTTTCTGGAATGCCCATAGAGTAGCTCTCTAAAGCTTTGTGTTTATGGAACAATGTGACGGAGCTGGGACAGAAAGTCTCTCAGATGAACTTAGTAGGAACTGAAGTGTGTGTTGAATAAATGAATGAATGCATGAATAAAGCCATTTTAATTCAAACTAAACTTTCTAAATGAAGTGAATGAAGGTTTGGATTCATGCCATTTGTGCTAAATGGAAGTTTCAATTGAGGCTGAATTGGTCTCATGTACAGCACTGGCTGGCATAGGAAAGACACCCAGAAACAACAAGATAGGATTTTAGGATTAACCAAGTCAGCATGGTGTAATGGAGGAAACCTTCCAGATTTACATTTTAAACACGTGGGTTTTACTCCTCATTTCATTTATTGATTGGTTCTACAAGTATGAATGAAGACCTGCTGTTGGTCAAGAAGTATGCTGGACCCTCAGGATATAAGCATGAGTGGTTCCTACTCTCAAAAGTCTCTGATAAAATGAAAAAGACAAAGAAGCAAACAGTTTACCCAAATTCAGTGTGATTCATGCTACAATGGAGATTTGTTCCAGGCTTTATGGGAGCAGAAGAGCAAGCAAGCACAGCAGCTTTCAGGACTGGAATAAGTTTTACAGAGGAGGTGGGATGTAGAAACTCCCAACATTCAGCATTTTAAGTAGAGGAGCAGAGTCTGTAAACATATAAATGAAAGGAGAGTTTGTTGTGTTTAGAAAGTGTCAAGTCTTCTCCATGGGTGCACAGAATATGCTTGAGTGGTAACCAGTGATGACAGATGATGCTGGTAAAATCATTTGGGGAAGCACTTTTGATGACATTTAAAGGGGATTTAATTTTTCCTATAGACAGTTAACTTGTATGATCCAGATCAATTGACAGGTAATCCATGAAGAAAAAGGTCAAAATAAGGTTTTGTTTTATGTCACTCAATGCTTGTAAACAGGTGAACTTGTCTATTTGAAGGAAAAAAAAATGCATTGAATCTCACTGAATTTCAGTTTCCTTACCTTTAAAATAAGAGAGGGTACACAAAAATATTTCTGAGGCCTTTCTTGCTCTATAGCCCTAGAAGTAATAAATGTCATAGAATCTATTCTAAATGATTCACTTCTCAGATTGCTTTGGTGCTTATAATTTTCACCATTCAACTCATTCGCACGGACACAGACATCCTCTGAGGAGATACATATCAAAGGGTATTCCCATGAAAGATACTGTATCTTTCTTGAGTGCTTAGCCACTCAAGCAGGCTTGTGGGTAATGCTTGCTGTGGTCTTGTTTGAGAGCCCTGGGGAGACATCGGGAGGAGAAAGGTGAACCAACTTAGCTCTGTGTGGGGTGAAGAGTTTCTCGGGGATGTTAAAATATTTCTGACTTTGTGCGCGTGTGTGCAACTCTAGGTTCATATGACTTTTTAAGAAGGATAGTGTCCCCTCAAATGACATAATAATGGAACCATAGCTTTAGTAGAATTCCAGGACTGTTTGGATTTCTTTTCAGGATGACTTTAAACTTGGTAATTTTATGTAGACATAGACCAAATAACATCCTTCACTCAGTGCCGCTTTCCTTTGGGTTTTTAAGAGGCAGCTAATTAGGTTCTGTCTGAAGATTTTATTAGACAATTAGTTAGAATTGGAATATGCGTTTCCATATTGAATTAGCCAACATTGACAGAGCAACAAGGCCTCGTCCTGACATTTCCCTTTGTGAGCACTCCAAGGTGAAGAGGAAGAATTTTTTTTTTTTTAATGTTTCTCTTCTATAGATGAAAGCAGACACTAACTAGACATAAACTGTTGAGTAATGATAGTGCAAGAATACTTCGGGTGATTTGTAAACTTTTTGAAAAATTTACCTTATTTCGAGAAGAACATTGTCTACGTGTAAATCCAACACATTCATTTGCTCAGACATCAGGAAAAAACAAATACCTATAATCTCAGTTGTTAACTCTTTGATGTAAAAAACAAAACCAAACCAAACAAAAAACATTATCTAAGTTTAAAAATCCAAAGCAAGTGAATTAAAACAAACTCTAGGTTGGATTTTCAACCCCGAAGAACCAGAGCTCCATCTGTCTCTGAATCTCCATGAAGTTGATTAAACCCAGAAACTTGAACCTCTTTTCAAAACCAGTGAAAGTTTTACTTCCACAGTTTCGTAGTAATGGAGGTCAAAATGACCTCATGTTATATTTTAAGTCATGTTTTCCATACGCTGATAATTCTATATGCAAGAGAAGAAGCATATGTAAATTCTTATTTAATAGTAAAGCACAAATTGAAACTTACTTTGTCTATAAGGAAGGTTTGGCTGTTTTTTACAATTTATACCATTAGATGCATAGCAGAATGGACCTGTACACATGGATTTGTCTTCAGTCTTGAAGAGACACCCAGCATGATACAGTAATTCAGGTTTCAACAGAACAAGAGTGATCTTGCTAATTTCATTAACGTTTTTCTTCTCCACAGAATGTGGCTAAACAATGTGTCTTATATAATTGCTGTGCAGTCAGTAGGAGGCAAGATATGTTAAAAAGCATTTTGTAAGTTATTAAAAAACTACAGAATACATAAAAATTTAAAATGTGATATGAACTCTTATTTACAATGTGGCAGTTAGGGGGAGCCTGAGTGGCTCAGTCAGTTACGTGTCTGACTTCAGCTCAGGTCATGATCTCACAGTTCGTGGGTTCAAGCCCCATGTCAGGCTCTGAGCTGACAGCTTAGAGCCTGTAGCCTGCTTCGAATTCTGTGTCTCCCTCTCTCTCTGCCCCTCCCCTGCTCTCACTCTGTCACTGTGTCTCTCAAAAATAAATAAACATTAAAAAAAAATTAAAATGTGGCAATTAGTCTCATTATACTAAATTTGTTTAAATTCTAATTTCAAAATATTTCCTCCCTGTACATCTGATGTATACTATCTCATTCCCATTAAATACAAAGATCTAATGAAGACATTGATTTTGTCCTTAAATTACAGGTTTAAAATTCAATTCTATACATACCAGTGGTCAGGACTATTAAATTTATTGCAGATGAAAAGCAAATATAGGCATTCCTAGATATACTTATCCTCTGTAATTATGTAAGGTAGTATTTTTATAAATATCTTTGATGAAGTAAAAAATAAGAAATGTAGTATCTAATAAGATCCTTAAATAAAATCATTCAGTGTTTGATTATATATATAAATTTTAAATATATATTTAATATTATATATTATAATTATATATTTATTATATATTATAATAAATATATTATATAATTATATATAATTATAATTAATTATATATTAATTAATATATATTAATATTTATATATTTAAATATATATCTTATATATATCATATATAAGATATATATGATATATATATATATAATTTAATTTAATTTTTGTCTCCTCTACTAAAGTTCTAGCAGACAGCCCTCAGCAAGACTCAGATAGACTGCTGAATACAATTTCCTGACCTCACTTTTTGGTCAGAATCAATCTGTTCATCATTTCACAGCATAAACAGATCAGGGTGAAAAAGAATAGTCAAGCCTTATTGAAAGCAACAGAAAGAAAAATCGATCAAACTCGATGTTGTCAAAAATGGTATATTTTAATAGGTGAGTTTTGCCGGGATATGACCTGAAACTGCTTTCATGCTGAATAGGATTTGATAGGAAATGACAGTGTGTGGAAGGCCAGTTATCATGTCTGTGATAGTTACAGTGCATTTAATGACCTTCAATAAATATGTTGGTTACTGTTACCACAGGTTAGTCTGATGGTTACTGTTATCATAGGTTTGTCTGAAATTAAATATCTGTATACCAGTGACTACATGCATTTTAATCCATATATCATCTGTAATTAACATTACTTTTCCAAATGCTGCTACCTTAACATAGTTTCAAATTTGAAGCCTTTCATTGCTAAAAGGTAATGTAAATTTAACCTAAAAGCCAAGTATTTTGCTTCGATGATTATTTAAGAAGTAATATAATACAGTGCAAAGATATTGGCCTGACTTAGAGACACCCTGGGATCTCCTACCTTCAGCCCAAGTACTGATTTATAATATTTGATACACTAAACATACTAAGAGGGTTGAAATTTTTTCTTTAAAAATGGAAATATCTATGTTCTCTATCTTACAAGATGCCTAGGTTGGCAATATCCAACAATCCAAGTTCAATGAAGTACATTAGAATTTATCTTGGACTCTAATTTAATCTTTATTTACCTTTGAGTTCTTATATTTTATAGAGTAACCTCAAGGATCTTCTCCAGGTGACAAATGCAATCTTTTTTTTTTTTTTTTTTTTTTTGACTATAACCTATCTTGTTCATATCATACTCTCAGCTTTCTGTGTAAACGTTTGCTTTCCTCTATTGTCAATAAACACTCAATTGCATTTTGCATTTTTCTTCTGCCTCATAAAGTATTTCTTGGTTGTGATAAAAATGCCGGAATCATAATACTGATGATAGTAAAGTGAATAGCAACTTGGTGAGTGCTTACTGTGTGCCAGGAAGCCTTAATATCATTCCCATTTTACAGATAAAAAGATGGCTCTACAGAACAAACTGAGGGCTGATGGGGGGGTGGGAGGGAGGGGAGGGTGGGTGATGGGTATTGAGGAGGGCACCTTTTGGGATGAGCGCCGGGTGTTGTATGGAAACCAGTTTGACAATAAATTTCATATATTTTAAAAAATAAACTAAAATAAAAGAAAAAGAAAACAAAAGATGGCTCTACAAAATGTCTAAGTAATTTGGCTACGATTACGTAGTTGTCAACTGTGGAGCTGGAACTAGAAATCAGAGGCTCTGACTCCAATGTGCATATATTTTTAAAAATTCTATAACGCTGTCTTTTGTGACCTGTGTCTCCATATGGCAGCCCTGAGAAGGCTTAAATCCTATGTTTGTTCTGACTCTTGAATTCTTTTTTTTTTTTTTTTAATTTTTTTTTTTCAACGTTTATTTATTTTTGGGACAGAGAGAGACAGAGCATGAACGGGCGAGGGGCAGAGAGAGAGGGAGACACAGAATCGGAAACAGGCTCCAGGCTCTGAGCCATCAGCCCAGAGCCCGACGCGGGGCTCGAACTCACGGACCGCGAGATCGTGACCTGGCTGAAGTCGGACGCTTAACCGACTGCGCCACCCAGGCGCCCCCGACTCTTGAATTCTTAAAGAATTCACGTGATGTTTCTTTATCTCCTTGGAATGAGACAGATGAGAGTATCGTGACAAGGTAGGTCAATCGTGTATTACCAATATAAAAAAATAAATGATCTTTAACTTCAAGCTCTGTTTTTGGATAAAATTAAGTAGGGTATGTGATATGCATATTAATATAAGGATAGTAAACAACGTGCTTTTATGCCAACCTCTTTAATAAAATTTGTAAAGGAAGGTGAGATATTTGTGTGAAGTGAGAAGTTGTCTAATCACAGACTGACTCCAAGAAAATAATTATTCTTTATCAAAATGTGTGTGCAAGCTTAGTAAAATAAAAAATGGAGAATTTCTCCACAAAAATCATTAAAAACCTTTAACTTAACTCAAATTTGAGTAAATATCAAACTTACTGTCTATTTGCTTCCCAAATTGCATTCTGTTGTGTTCTAGGAAATATGTATTTAACATTGGATAGACAAACAAAATTATAAAAGTTGGTGCATATCTGAACCTTTAAACTTTTTTACTAGGTCTGATATAAATTGTAAACTTCCCTAGAGCACTGTTCCCAGAATTGACCTAGAAGATTTTTGTCCAGGAAAGTCAGGTATATTTCTAAAATCATCACTTTACACTAATGTAGCAGAAAATAAGTATCTAGTTTGCTCCTATTCTGGTGAAGGGAAGTTAAAGATTTTCTTCTTTGGTATAGTAGAAATAGAACTTCCTACTGTTGTGGAAGTTCAAGGAGAAATCTAGGTTTAAACCTCAACATACATTATCTTGTTCACTTTCAAGCAGAATTATGTAATGAAAATTGTTTTGGTATTCTAAAATGAAAACTGGAAACACTTGAAAGGATAAAACTTCCCTAAGGGAACTAAAAGTGTTGGTTCACAATGAACATTTGCTCAGGTATTAAAATACAGAAGTCAAATGTCCTACAAACAGCAAGGTGCCCTAATAACAATCCTGGAGGCTCAGAAAGATGTGTGGCTGGTAAATGAGGCAGAGGAAAAATCTGGACCAGGGTCAGAAAAAAAAAAAAAAAAATCCTTCAAGGATAGGTCATCCCCCGTTGTTCCTGTTGTTTAATGTCATTTCTAAGACTTGAGGGAAACTAGTCCAGGAAGATCAGGCTACATTTCAATGTCACAACTGCCACGTATCTAAGAGGAACAGACTTACTTGTCAAGTTTAGAACATGCTCATGTTACTGAGACAACACTGCAGCAACATTGCATGAGGCTGGAGTTTGAGTGTCAAAGAAGGAATTCACATAAGAAGAGAGAAAAGCATTTTCTGATAGATGCAGCACGATGGGAGGCTGTGCACGGAGTGGCACAGGGGCAATGCTTGCCTGGATGGCAAGAACACCTCAACTAATACCTGGCCCACTGTTTTGTAATTGACATCCAAACAGCATCCCAGGAATGATACGGCTTGCTGCTATCTTTCCTGTTAGAAGAGTATTTCTTAGATGCAATGTGTATAATATTTTTTTTGAATTGCTCTTCATAACTCCCAAATCATTTGAAATGCATTCAGAATATATTGATGTTTTCACATAGAAGTCAGACTTTGGAGTTATAGATACACGGAATTTTTATCTGTGATCCTCTGGTAAAACACATTAATTTTTAATTCAATTTTTGTCCCACATGTTAGTTCTCTGTTAAGGCTCTGTCCCGTTAACTAAGGAATATGTAAACATCACCTTGTTCACCATGAAGATTTTGAAAGATAAATATTTTATGCAAAACCAGAGGCGACTTGGTCTAGATCAGAAGTTCACGGTTACAGTTGGAGAAAAGTAGCTTCTGGTTAGTGAGGGGAGGTGACAACGAGTTGGAAAGCTATTCCCTTTTGATTTGTGGCGTCAAAGGAAACTGGAGAGAGAAAATGTTCAAAACTTCATTTAATTTTTTTTTAGTATAGTTGACACACAATGTTACATCAGTTTCAGGGTACAACATAGTGATTCAACTTCTCTGTATGTTAAGCTATGCTCCCCACAAGTTTAGCTGCCATCTGTCACCATACAAACTATTATAATATCAGTGACTATATTCCTTATGCTGTGTCTTTTACTCCTGTGACTTATTCGTTCTGTAACCTGAAACCTATATGTCTTAGTCCCCTTCACCCGATTTATCCACTCCCTACCCCCTTGCCTCTGGCAACCATCAGTTTGTTCTGTGTATAAATCTGATTCTGCTTTTTGTTTATTCCTTTTTTTTGTTTTTAGATTCCACATGTAAGTGAAATTATATCATATTTGTCTTTCTCAGTCTGACTTAATTCACTGAGTATAATACCCTCTAGGTCCACCTATGTTGTCACAAATGGCAAGACCTGATCCTTTTTATGGCTGTGTAAGATTCCATTGTATTTATATACCACATCTTCCTTTCCATTTGTCTGTTGATGAACATTTCCATATATTGGTTACTGTAAATAATGCTGCAACAAACATAGGGTGCATATATCTTTTAAAATTAGTGTTTTCATTTTCTTTGGGTAAATACAGAGCAGTGAAATTATTGGACCGTATGGTATTTCTATTTTTAATTTGTTCAACATTTCTTGTGATCAGTTTGCAGTAATAGTATGATTTGCTTATTATTTTCATCTTGTTTTGTTCATGAGGAATAAATCTTAGAGAACTGTTTTTGATGAACACAGAAATTAGGAATTGGATAAGAATATTACTTGTTGCAGGATACTGTCAAAAGGAAGTACCTCACGTATCCAAAGCAGACTCAGACAATATACAATGAACTGAACTAGGATAGAAAGCTAAAGGTGAGTAAATATCAAAATACCAAGGAGGGGAACTCTGTCAATGATAGCTAGCTAGATACATAGATATATACATAGGTACATAAAAAAAGAAAAAAAAGTGAGAACAAAAATTGGAGAGAACTCAATGAAATTGGAACCCTAGACTATCAAGAATAAGTGAAGTGTGAGGTCTTAGAGCGAAGGTGGTAAAAATTGAGCACAGAACTTCTGTAGGGAAGGAATGCTTTATACAGGACTGATTCATAATAAAACAAGTAAACAAACAAACAAACAAACAAAAAAAAACACTAAAAGGAAAATTCAGGATTGAATAAGAACCTGATCATAATAAAGGGAAATAAAAATTTATTTCTCCTCCTTCACTTTCTGCTATATTTTCTTTGATAGCTGAGAGAGGGGAAAAGTTAGTTGTTATGACACTCGAATATAATGAAAAATAAGTCCTTACTTTAGGACTTTATGTAGAACTCTGGAGACACATATACAGATGTTAGGATTTTGAAACTACTAAAAAGCAAGTAGGTAAAATAAGGAGTCAAGCACTTTTTAAAGTTCTAAGGAAGCAAACATTTCAGAAAATTAGGAGCTAATATTAATAAGAATATAAAACCACCATTTAGGCTTTATTAACTATAAAATTTGACCTGAAGCACTATGCTATAAAATGTAGAAACTACATGCAGAAACTCAGTCTTGAAGTCGTTGCAATTTAAATTTTTCTGAACTGCAGGTTTATGGAAGAGGCAAATCAATCACTTCAACAATATTTATCGAATTCCTTATTTATAATAACTATTTTAATAATTATAATTTCTTATAATAAGGCCTCTAGAAATGCAGAGATGGATAAATGCTTAATAAATACCGTGTTAATGGCAGGCACAAAATACTGGAAAGGAAGAGATACTTCTATTGAGACATTCAGTGGTATTTTAGGGGTGAATGATCTGATTAGGAGGCAAAATTTGTGCCATGTTTTATAGTTTGAATAGGATTTTGCCCGATGGAGAACAGCGAGGGTATGTGTGTATGTCTGTGTCTGGAGGTGCAAGGTCAGATTTCTCCCTTCTGTCAGTAACAAGAGCTTGAACAAAGAAAAGTGAGAGAGTTTGCTCAGGGCTCATTCGACACACTTGTGTCTGATGGGATTCTCGGGTAAGGAGGGGCAGGAGAACATACAGGGATAAGGTGTAATATAGTGAAAAAAAAAAACCGTCATGCATAAAATTCCAGACTAGCTGGGGAAGGCAAACTGGAAAGGCTGGATGACTTCCCAGAGGATGGAGGCTTTCAGAGGATGGGAGCTTGGCTGTAGAGCAAGCAGAGGCTGGAGCACCAAGTCGGAAAAGCTGGAGTTCATTTGACATTGAGCCAGGGATAAGGTGGTGAGGGTGTGGGAATGTGGTGTGTGTGTGTGTGTGTGTGTGTGTATACGTTATGGCTAAGCCTGCAAAACTTCTGAGTCTGACTTGACCACCTATGGGAGAAAGGGAACTAGTGAGCCTTTATATTGAGCCTCGTTTGGGGCAGAATCGAGTCAGTGTGCATGATATAAAGCGGTATAAAGGCATTAATCCCATAAAAACAGGCAGAAGAGATCATCAAACCCAACACTCCGTTTACCTGTAGCAATTAAAGTGTGCTAGCATCCAAAGAGGGAAGCTGGTGGGTTGAGTCTTGGTGAGGAATTTTCGCTTTTCCTGAAGGCCCAAGTCAAAATCAGGCAACCATGCTGAGCTCTGTCTTCATTCTTGCGGTTTTTTCCCTCCCAAAGGAAAGCATTTTGCCAACACAACCACTCCAAATAACTCTGTGTCTTTTCATCCTTTTTTCTTTTCACAGTTACAATTTTTTTTTCTAGCTCACCATACCCACGCACACACCCACACACACATGCACACACATTCACACACTCAAGTCGTGCTCTGTGCTAGTTAATCCATTTCTTTGCATATCCTGTGACATCAGACTGATAGGCTATGTGTGCGTGGAGAACCGCCACCTTGGGTCCCATCAATTGTACAGTTCATTGCCCACGGGCACAGTAGTGATCGTCTTTTTTACACGTGTCAAGTGTTACACGTGTCAAGTAGCGGTGAATGTCACACACCATATTAAGTAGGAAGTTAAAATTAAAACCAAGACAGAGGTGGCAAATGCCTTATCTCTCCATACAAAATCTCTGTGCGAGGAGACCACAGGCTACTCTTATTCCTGACTTTATCAAGCCTCAGCTACATCTTACCGACCTTACTTACAGAAAGAACGAAAGCAGAGCCGCTTCTCCAACTACAGAATTCATAAAATTAGGAAAATTATGCAACTGAAATTTCAGACTTCCTAACTTTTTTGTACTCACTGCCTTGTTATAATCATTGCCAAACCAGTGAGGTGATGAGGCATGGTGTCCCTCCTGGCATATATCTTTCGGTTTACTCAGCCTGCGAGGGGAGCTATTTGAATGTTTCTGTCATACAAAAAAAAATTAAATATTGTCATTGATGCTGTATGAAATGCGATTCTGTAAATTCTGTATAAAGACAATATTCTGTTACTGAGTCTGCCCCAATGCACTGATTCTGACACATAGCTGCAGGCAAGCTCTTAAACATTTTGGATTGTAAGTGTTTAAAAGTCTATTTCCATGAACCAGCATTGCTTTAAGAAGAAATGGATTTTACCCTGAGATTTCTGTGAGTTAAATCACTATCATGTTCACAATATTCCATTTCTAAATTGTCATTCTTAGGAAGTGAACACATGTTCAGCAGTATGGATGGTCTAAAGGAAAGACTTAAATGAACATCAGGAGAATTAGGAAATAGCTGTACTTTTAAAATATTAAGTTGTAATATGTTCCATGATTATAAATCCCTTGGGGCAAATGAATGCTCAAGTTGGAGTGATATTTAAGAGAAATGTCTTCAAGAATATTTGCCAAACAGATGTGCTAGGTAGTGCTAAGGTCTATTTACTTTCATTCATTTAAACAAGGATAGAGAGGAATGTACAAAAACAAATAAAAAAATGCACACAAACCTCCCCTCCACCAAACTTTAATTCCTTGTACTGCTCCCAAGATGTGAAATTTCCCATTTTGTCTCCATGATTAAGCAAAATATGAGAAGTTAGGCAATGCATTGTCAAACATACCCCTACTATGCCCAGTCCTGAGACGCCATACTGATGAAGAAGGATCAGCTTTTTCTACTATTCTTTTCAGTAGTCTGCATTTGTGGATCGATCAGAAATGGCCACTTACACACATCCAAACCAAGTGAAAAGCTCAGATTCCTTCACTGTTCTGTAAGAAAGAGTAAAAAACATAAAGAGTGCCAAAAAAAAAAAAAAAAAAAAGGGTCTGCAATGGGAATGTTTTCACTGGGTGTGATTTGGGGGCATAGGAAATGAAAGAGGCACGTCCTTTTTACGCCTTGGGGATAAGCTTGGGAAGAGATGTTCACAGCATATATACTGCCCACACAGCCTGGTAGAAAGAACCCACCGAAATGGCAGTTTGAGCGCCTCAATTCTGGTCCTAATGCTGATGCTGATCTTCTGAATGATTTTAACCAATACCTTGTTATTTTCGAGTACAAATTTCTTCATTCGTAAAATGATATATTTACATTAGATAACATCTCTTCCAATTTGAAAATATAAAGGCTATATACAACGTAGGCAGAAATACCAAAATTCTTGAGAGAAAACACTTTATCATTCCGTGAAAAATACAGCTAAGGAGGGGCGCCTGGGTGGCTCAGTTGGTTAAGCATCTGACTGTGGCTCAGGTGATGATCTCAAGTTTTGTGGGTTTGAGCCCTGACTTGGATTCTGTGCTGACAGTTCAGAGCCTGGAGCCTGCTTGGGATTCTGTCTCCCTCTCTCTCTGACCCCCCCTGCTCATTCACTGTCTCTCTCTGTCTCTCAAAACTAAATAAATGTAAAAAAAATTTTTTTTTAAATATTGCTAAGGAAAGGCAAAACATAACTTTGGAAAAGGAGGAGAAATGGATACATTTTGAGCATTTATTCTGTATATTGCACTCTATTAAATTCTTACTTATCTAACCTTATTTGATCCTGCCAACCCCCCATGAGATGTAGACACATTGTAGCTGTAATTTGCCCATATTATAAAGGTGAGTAAGCTGACACACATTCTCAGAATAATAACAGATATAATTCAGATAAAGCACTCTGCACACATGGAAATGGTTATGGGGAATATTGAAATAAAAGAAAAATAGATTGGGGACCACTTTTTATGGTAGATGATTATTAACCTGACGATTAAAGTTGGAAGCTTAAAACCTAAGGTTCCAATCATGGTTGTTTTGAGAACAACAAAATCTATTTATTTTTCCTTTAAATTTGTTTCTCAGATGCATTCAGTCGAACAGAATTAATCCCTACTTTTTGAAGGGGTTAGGGAACATTAGAACTCAATGCCTACATTTTGGTCTTGCTTTTAAAAGGCTTTTAAAAAGCCTCCAGTCAGGCAAGGCACATAAGCTAGGTCAAAAATCCTGAAAGTTTTTTTTTTTTTTTTTTTTTTTTTAAGTTTCTTTATTTTTGAGACAGAGCTTGAATGGGGGAGGTCAGAGAGAGAGGGAGCCACAGAATCAGAAGCAGGCTCCAGGCTCCGAGCTGTCAGCACAGAGCCCGACGCGGGGCTCAAACTCACAGACTGTGAGATCTTGACCTGAGCGGAAGTCGGTCGCTCAACCTACTGAGCCACCCAGGCGCCCCCAAAATCCTGAAAGTTTTAAGCTACTTATGCCAACAGATATTGGATCCCTTTCTCCATATTTTGGGACCACACATCCACACTCTTTGCCATGTAACTTTACAGTGCCTTTTCCTATGGGTGGGGTATACTTCCTGCTCCATTGATTTTGGGATGGGTGAAATGACATGCTTGGGTCAATGGAACGTGGATGGAAACACTAGTGTGCAATTTGTCAGCAGAAGCCCAAAGAAGCAGCCCGTGTTGCCACATTAATGCCCATGCTCCGGCAACCCATGCGTAAAAAAGCATTCAACAACAGCTGGTTCAGCCTATTCAACACCAGAGTGAAGGATGGGGGAGACCTGCACCCAAGAGGAAACCTGGAGCCTGGCCTCACCCAGCCCAACCCAGCCTAGATCAGTCAAGCTGTAGTCAACTCGCACTCCATGGACGTGAAAGTACGTGTTTATCGTAAGCCACTGAGATTTTGACATTCGTTACTTCTCAAAACATGACTAATGCAGTTCTCAAACCATTACTAGCAGGAGTCATTTTTTATCCTTTTAAAATTGCAGAATCTTGTAGAGTTGAGTCGGAAGAATTAATGTGTTGCTTTAACAAACTTCTTTGACTACACTTGTACAAATTAGATATTTAAAGATTTAAAGATCGTGCGATACCCTAGACTGGATCCTCATTCATCAAATGTTTCATAGATTAACTCATTACTTCTATTTCTCAGCGTGGTGAAAAATCTATTTTCTAATATTTAATAACAGGAAGATTAGATTTGTAAAGAAAGATTTGAACATACCCAGTGATAATAATTTAAAATTTTATTTCAGAATTAAGTGCCCGCCAAGGGACAATTTTTTGGAATTTGTAGTCAATAGTGTTAAAATGGAGAAATGCCATTTCTTATTTCAAAACTTATAAAATCATAACTGTACATACTGTGTATTGCACAAAATTAAAAAATAAAGATTTAAAAACACAACTTTTATCACAGATATATTTTAACTAATATTAAACAACTACCATTACTTTGTTGAATAAATCTGGGGTTTTCAATTAATAATGTCCTCCTTTGCTGTTATTTCAGGGTGGCCAAAATTTTATATATATATATATATATATATATATATATATATATAATGTAAAATTATAACATCATTATAATTAAATAACTTCACATTAATGTTATAACTTTAGATACCATAAATCTTACTAAATCTATATAAAGAAGACTATAGAAGGCTCAGCTGGCTTTCCTTCTATTTTTGCCATATAGACAAAATGTACTATACTGCCCTAAATAATGAGAGTTTTAATTTTGAATAGAGCATTTCAGTTTCAAAGGGCAAATAGTTACATAAACCTGATAGAGATCTTATTAAAATGCAGATTTTGAACTGGTAGGTTTACTGTAGAGACTAAGATTTCTGCTTCTCTAACAAGTTTCCAGATTATACTCATGCTTCAGTTCCATAAAACACATGTTGAGTAGCAAGGTCCTAAAATATTTCTTCGACCAAAAAAAAAAAAAAAAAGACAAAAACCAAAAACATAAATGAAAGACAGATGGCTTAAGTGGCATTGCACATACTGTGTATTGCACAAAATTAAAAAATAAAGATTTAAAAACATAACTTTTATCACAGATATATTTTAACTCATATTAAACAACTACCACTACTTTGTTGAATAAATCAGAAGTTTTCAATTAATAACGTCCTCCTTTGCTGTTGTTTCAGGGTGGCCAAAATTTTATATATATATAAAACTTTATATGTATATATATATATATATATATATACACACACACACAAATATATAATGTAAATGTTATATACACATATATACATAATCTAATATAAATGAATATATATGAATGAATATAAATAAAAATGTCTTAAATATTTATAGCATATTCTAACATGGCTGGAGGTAATAACTTTGTTATGTGAATTCCTGAGTTGGCTTTTTTTGTTTGTTCTACTGGTAAAGAGGAAAAGAAGGGACATAGAGTAGAAATAATAATCTTCTTATAGGAGGATAATCAATCCATGACGATTTTTTAACAGGAATTGTGATTTGAGTTGACAGAGGTGACATAGCTAAAGCCTCGCAAACCATGAGCAAATTAACTTCATTTTATTCCAGATTTGATCTGTATTGCATTATCTCTGGAAACCACTGCCAATTATAGAACCTCTCCCTGTATTTCTAACACCGTCCCGAGTAATTCCACCACGATGTGGTTTGCTCTCTGTCCCCAGAAACTTGAGAGTGTACACATGCTGTTTTCACCGAGTTCACACAGAAATATATGACTCTGAGTGTCATGTTCTACAAAAACAACAGCACCAAGCTCTCTTTTCCTTGGACTTTGGTAGCCCCTAAGCTGTCATTCTCTTCTTTATTTCCTTCTATGATCAAATGTTAGGTAACTATGGCTCTGCCTTGTGTACTGTTCTCTTTTCCTGCTATCCTTTGTTCCTCCGTGTGCTGCAACCTGGCTTCCATACAGAGATGTGACTAGAGTATATAATTAGAGACCACCTTAAGGTTTTATTGATAATTCAATAACATTCGAAGTCTTATTTCTCATATTCGTTGTATTTTCGGTCATTACCAATATCTTCCTTCTTGGGATTTATAGAGACTCTATTCAATTCCGTCTTGTTTCATCCTTTTTTGACACATGCTTCTTCTTTTCCATTCCTGTCATCTAACCAATCTGTGACAAAGACTCCCACATACAGGGGGAAAAAAAAATCTTTCACACTCTATGTCATAAGTTAAGTTATTCTACTTTTAGAAAGATAATCATTTTTTGAAGATTTTTATGTTATCCAGAGGCCATACTTGAAAGTATTATTATCCACATCCTATTTTAGAGATTAGCTGGCAGGGGTTGCATTCAGTCACGATTGGGTATGGAGCAAGGACAGATTCCGAAAGGGGCTTTGGCAGGGTTCAATCATCTACTTTCTAATATTATCCATGGAAATACAAGTTAGAAAAAGGCTAGCCAGAGACACTTTAAGCAATACACATATTTTTAAAAAAATAATAGTTGCTGTTAAAATTAAGGTAAAAAGTGGTGTAATATGTTGTATGTAGAAAAATATGTATGGGTTGACGTGGTGAAGACTGAATTTGTGATTTAGAGCCTCAGAAGTCTTCCTGCTGAGACTGTTGAGATGAGACACAAGGAAGAACACAATTTGGACTTTGACTTCTTTGGAATTTACTTGAAAGCAATGCAATTTTAGCATTTTTGTTTCTTCCCAAGAATTTGATAATGGGAAAGTGTTCATTCAAATTTGGGTCATGACTTTTATACATTGTATTAATGGAGTATATTACATTTCACTATGAATAAAATTGTAAAAACTCTAATGAACTATATTGAAAAATGCGCCTGCACGTAATTTGTGATGTGAAATGTAATATGTAATGAGTTTTTAGTCTTTTGTATCTTGGAATTTTCCAAGACTTTCTCCGGAACACGCTCTGTTTTTGTCTTAAATGTTCTCATTGATGATTCTTTGTTTTCAATGTTCTTCTTGGTCCTATTAATATAATGCTGGACACTTTCTTCTTATTATTTCATACCTTACAATTCTGAGAAGTTCTTCCCACAGTTTCTTAACCCCCGTACTCAAACATTAGCCCAAAATTTTAGAACACCAGAAAAGAGACTTTAAGTGGAATTAAATAGTGTTGTGTGTGTCTGCATATTTGTGTGTGTGTGTGTGAGAGAGAGAGAAAAGGAGGGAAAGCATGTTTGAGTGACTTTTATTTTCTCTATATGACTTCTGTATGTTCTATTCTTGTTTTCATAGATCCATAGTAATCAGAGAGAAATAATTCATGACACTGTAGAAGCGATGAATCTGCTATAAAGTTTCCATGTAAAGGGGCATTTGCACTTAAAACATACCAAAGATCAATACTTGGCTATTGGCTGAAAACTCTCAGAATTTCCTGTTTTGTGTAAAAACTATATCCTGTTAGGATATATTTTCTGGTCTAGCAAAGAGAAATACTCGTAGTTGTACATATTAAGCTGTTGCCAATCAATTGACCTTAGTGTGAATTATGTCATTAAATCCTTGCCAAAATAAATGACAGCTATGGGAACACCAATTTTTATTGACAATGGGAAAGGTGAGAGGAAAAAAGGTGGAGATAAAAAGACAAGATAGGACAAAAAAGCAAATAGGAAATGAAGCGAGATTTTAAATATCATATTTTAAAGTCCTTGATCTGTGAAAAGTATAATAGTATCTAACCTCACAGGTCCATCATGCTTCAGGTCAGTACATGCCTGGAAATAGGGACTGTGTCTTCTCTAAATGGGAACTGAACAATTTCAGATCTCCTGTAGGAGCTGATAAAATGCTCTATGCTGTCTTGGTAAAAATTAATGTCTGTTCTTGACCATAAAATCAATAGTTCAGCTTTAGGGAATGTTTTGAATCCAAGGAACTAGACATTAGTGAAGTATAAGTTTCTGAGTTTTGGCTAGTTTTTAGGGATCCTTGGAAGATAAAAATTTTAAAATTGGATTCCTTCCCACTATGCTTTCTTCACTAAAATATAAATATTTAATTAGTTGCTGAGGCCTCATTGAGTTTTCAGCACCTTTCCACTTTCCTTGAAAATTTTGGGAATCATGAAGCCATATTTTTAAAAGCTGCTGAGTAAAATGACTATTTGATAACCAATGCTGTCTTCTATTCATAAATTCATACGATTTGATCTATAATTAAGGTTGGACATTTTTAGGCGCCTTCAGTTCTTATAGTAGTTACTTCCTTGTTTTATTCAGCTACGGATGTTTGGTCTAGAGTAAAAAAAAACAAAACAAAAAAAAAACATATGGCCACTGAACACATATAGGAGAGAATAAATTGTCAGAAATATTTGAATGCTTAAAATTTTGAAAACAAAAATATTTAATGGGGTTAAAATGAGCAGAAAAGTCCTTTCCACATTGTACCTTGGAAACACCTTTTTGATTTATTGTGTCATTTAAATTTAACTGTTTGCTAACATCTGCTGCACCACTATTATTTTCTAAGCCCTCTAGTAGGGACTGAGGATTCAATATCATACGGGGTTTTCCTTTACGTATCTGCTGTCCCTTTTAGAAAATAAACATATAAATGCAAATTCAATCTGTCCATCATCCATTCATTTCCTCATCAAGTACTTACTGAGTACTCTTTTTATACCAAACATTGTTCTCAACTCCAGGGCATAACTGTGAGTAAGAGAGTAATGGCCCTTCCTTTTGGAGCCTTTATTTTAGTGTGAGAAATACCTAGTCAGTACACAAATAAATATACAAATAATTACGATAGGTGCTCTTAGGCCACAGGTAAAGGACCAAGACAGAGAATAGCATAAGTGAGTGGAGAGTGGAACTTCAGAAGATCTTTCTGAAAGGGTGACATTTCAGAGGACACGGTGACTAGATAGGTACAAAGTCTTGTGGACATCTAGTGGAGGACCATTTGTTCCATCCTGGGCAAGTCAGACAAGGCTTGCTACCTACCAGGATATGTCTGAGAGCCACATAAGAGTTAGCACCTCAAGGGGAGAAAAAAGCAATTGGGGAAGGAGAATGGTATGACTAAAGGCAGAGAAGGACTACTGAGTATGTCACAGGCTGTGCTGTTCATTTGGGAGGCCAGTGAGTAGCACAAGATGAGATTGCAGGGGGGTTTGGCAACCTTGTCATGGAGAATTTCGCAATAATTATAAGCAGAGTGTACTGTCATTGTTAGCTGTGACTCCTAGTATGAGCATGTGACATTTTTAATGTAACAAAGTTCCCATTTAGGGTGCAAATTTGTCTTGTCAGCTTCCTGTCATTGAATAACAAGGGGCATCGTCTTAAAACAAAGACTTGTGTGATTTTCTGAGCTTACAAGAAAGTGTATATTGAGGAGAGGTCATGTGGGACATGGGGATGGTAGGGATTGAGAACATATTTGATTTTTGAAAACACATAGCAAGCGTATTTTACGAGTCCTAATCAGATTGGAGCATCTACTTCAGGCATCCAAGGACAGAATGATGAGGGAGAGGCATCAAAGAAATGCCAACTCATTTCCTCTTCTGAGAGAAAGAGTCACCACAGTAACTTTATCTCTGTCACAAAAATTAGGTGTGCCAGTCAGAGTGATAGGTATTATTCTTCCTGCATTCATTTGTAGTGACTTTATAAGGTTAGTGATCTTTAAATTGAAGGCTGTGCACAATCTCTTCCTAGTTAAGCTTAGACACTTTCACCATCACGTTGCAAAGGTAACCTAATTAGTTGCAGGTCTGACAGGATGAGTCCTCTTATTGGCATTATTTTCCTTACGTGCTTTGAGGCATTCTGCCCTGAACTACAGTAGACATATTACTGAAACAAAAGAAGAAAAGAAGAAGCAAGAGAAAAAAGAGAACTGATCAGGACGAATTTGCTTTTGGTGCCCTTGTGCTCAGTAATTGCTTTGGTAAATTTCTTATTTGTATTAGCGTTCATATTACAACTGATAAATGGTGTTGACACTGCATAAAATGCTGGGTTTTGTGATGCTCAGGGCAAAATTTGTTTCATCTACAACACCCAGACCCCTTTCTTTTGCAGTAAAGCATTCTCACAGACTCATTTTTAAAGGTATTTCCAGTTTACATGCATTATTGCGTATTGCCTGAGACATGTATTCCTTATAGTTTCTACTGCTACAGTAGCCCCGCTATTTGCTCAAACTCTCATAGAAACTTGGTAGTGGAACTCGAATATAGCTGTTCTGATATTTAGTGCTTAATGCAGTAAGCTGTTTTTCTCTTATGACTAAGTAGAAAAAAATAAACATAATCAAATCTCTTTTCGATGATTGGAAATGTAAGATATTGTGTTCTAATTTCCATTCATGTAGTTTTCATTGACCAGTATTAGAACTTTATGAGATGTAGTGGGTTGAATTCTGTGCCTCAAAAAGATATGTTCAAGTTCTAACTTGCTGTACCCATGAATGTGACCTCATTTGTAAATAAGGTCTTTACAGATATAATTAAGTAAAGGTGAGATAACACAGGATAAGGATGAGCACTAAATCCAGGGACTGGATTTAGTCCTTTAAGTCCTTTAAGAGGAGAGAACACACAGAGACACACACAGGGAGGAAGGCCTATGTGAAGATGGAAACAGAGTTGAAGTGATACGGCTACAACCCAAGGAATGCCAAGAATTGCCAGCAACCACCAGAAGCTAGGAGAAAGACATGAAACAGATTCTTCCTCAGGGCCTCCAGAAGGAACCAACCTTGAGGACTAGGCTATGCTCGGATGATAAATATTCCCAGGCATAACACCCTTATACATATCCATTCAAAGTTGACTGGGTTCCATACTGCTTCACTTTCAATCCAAGATCTGGGATGAGGAAATAGCTAATTATCAAAAATTGCTCAACATCTCAGTAGATAGAAAAACAAAATGGTGACACATGTACTTTCTCTTAAAACATCTGCCCAGAAGTGATATATGTTGATTCCTCTCACATTTCTTTGGCTAGAGCATGTCACATGGGCCATCGTAACTTCAAGTGGGAGGTGGAATACAATTCTGCAGTATGCCAGGAAGAAGAAAAAACTGATGTATTTGCAAACAGCATTAATGATACTATATAGAAGTTTTAGTTTTTGTCCATTTCATACAGATAAACAAAGGCACAGAGAGCCTATGTAAATTGTTCAAGGCCATACAGGTATCAAAACTTGAAGTTAGGAAACAAATGCAGATAGCTTATGTCCAAAGCTTTTGAAGATGATGGACATATAACTTCATGACAAATTTTTGCCTATAATTTCAAGGGGTTCCTAGATGTCCATTCATCAACTCTGCCTAAGTCAAGAGTGGCCAAATTATACTATGGTAGGAAGCTACCACTCTCTGGTTGGATTGGCCTGAAACAACAACCCCTAATTTCTGTATGCTTCATTTGTCCATATGTTGGAAAGGGGTTCCTCTTATTATTGTCACTTAGGATCCCAGACTGAAGGAGCAGCCTCCCTCTCAAACATTCTGAACTGATACATGTGAAGGAAATACGCGTTCTGGGATGTTTCACACTGCCAATTTATGCTTGGTCTAGAAGACGTCTCTGCCACTTCCTTTTACAGGTCAGTAGCTAGAACTTATCACATGCCCTGACTCAGTCACATAGTGTCTTAATATAACTCTACTATATGCTCAGTAGAGGTAAGAACCAAAAATAATGGACAGAGAGTATTAATGATACCTACAGATCCCATCTGAGTTATTAGCTACATACATTACAATGAATTACAAAAATACTGACGTGGGGCGCCTGGGTGGCGCAGTCGGTTAAGCGTCCGACTTCAGCCAGGTCACGATCTCGCGCTCCGTGAGTTCGAGCCCCGCGTCAGGCTCTGGGCTGATGGCTCAGAGCCTGGAGCCTGTTTCCGATTCTGTGTCTCCCTCTCTCTCTGCCCCTCCCCCGTTCATGCTCTGTCTCTCTCTGTCCCAAAAATAAATAAACGTTGAAAAAAAAATTAAACAAAAATACTGACGTGATGTGGCTTTCCCACAGGGGTAGCATATATTTATGCAGAAATATCACACACATTTTTTTTTTTCAACGTTTATTTATTTTGGGGACAGAGAGAGACAGAGCATGAACGGGGGAGGGGCAGAGAGAGAGGGAGACACAGAATCGGAAACAGGCTCCAGGCTCTGAGCCATCAGCCCAGAGCCCGACGCGGGGCTCGAACCCACGGACCGCGAGATCGTGACCTGGCTGAAGTCGGACGCTTAACCGACTGCGCCACCCAGGCGCCCCTCACACACATTTTAAAAGAAGGTTTTAGCTTTTTATTTATCAAGTTGTTTTCAAATAAATCTTCACCTTAAAATAACATTTGTAATATCAAACCCTCCCTTTAACTCCAAATACTAGTTATCCATCCCATTACAACTTTTTTGGTTTCAATCAATAATCCTATTATTTTCCAAAAGGTACGTGACATTTTTGATGTATTTTGATTACTTGTCCATCACCTTTTTACTCTTCAACATGATCCCCACTGCAAATGCTGAATGCGAATTAAAATGGAATAGAGTTGGTTGTGGTTGTGTTTAAACAGAAAATTACTCTGGTCTGCAGGATGCCTGTAGGATACATTTAGCAGACAGGTGTAGCAGATGGTATGCAGTGGCTGTCCATCACTGAAATGGGATGGATTGACGATTAAGGTGGCAGGAGTGTGGGAGTCAGTATCTATTAACTTTCATTAAATATCACCCAACATAACACGCTGAGCTCTTCCATCAGCCATGTTCACTCCATTACTTTAAGGCACAATGTTTAAAGGTGAGAAACCCAATGATAAATGAAAAACTGCCTAAAAATATAGTTTTTACTTAAAATTGGCAGCCATCAAAAAAAAACCACACCAATGTTTTTGAGGTTTACTACCTCAAAAACACAAAAACAGGGGTGCCTGGGTGGCTCAGTTGATTAAGCATCCAACTCTTGAGTTCAGCTCAGGTCATGATGTTGAGGTCTTGAGATCAAGTGGAGCGTCAGGCTCCATGCTAATAGTATGGAGCCTGCTTGCGATTTTCCCTCTCTGCCCCTTCCCCACACATGCTCCCTCTCTCAAAATAAATAAATAAACTTAAAATAAAACCCAAAAAATGAAAACAAAAGAAACTAAAACAGTAAGAAACACAACTTCTCTGGTTCTCCCTCTCTTTCATTCTTCACATCAAATCAATCATCAATTGCTATGATTTCCCTTTACGATTCTTTTACTTTTGGATTCTCTTTCCTATTTCCACTATCATTTTAATATTTTGAATCTATGCTCCATTCCAAGAGGACTTTTGCAATAAATTTACAATATCTCTTCCTATCACCAAGCATATTTACTCTTTATCCGGCACAGATTAGTACATTTCTCCTTTTCTAAACATTTTCACAATTCCTTGTTCATACCACTGTTTCTCAGTGAGGGTGACTCTGAACCCTAAGAAGAGTTTTGAAATTTTGTGGGCAAGGTTTTGTTTTTCATAATCAAGGATCCTGGGGCCAAACTGCAACATGTAGGGCAGCTTGATATCACAAAGAATTCCCTGACATCTTGCATGATTTTCATCATTTGGTAAAAAATCTATTTAAAATTATATAAATCTAGAAACTAACTCTATTTTTCAAAAGAACATAAAGTATTTTATACATTTTTAAAAATGTTTATTTATTTTGAAAGAGAGAGAGAGCGTGGGCAGGGGAAGGCAGAGAGAGAGGGAGGCAGAGGATCTGAAGGGGGCTCCAGGCTCTGACTTAGCACAGAGCCCGACATGGGGTTCGAACTCATGAATGGTGAGATTATGACCCGAGCTGAAGTCAGACGCTCAACTGACTGAGCCACCTTGCTGCCCCAGTACTTTATACATTTTAATACATTTTAATACATTTTCTAAGATTTCACTAATAATTACTTCAAAAGAATACTGTCTTGGAGCTTGATGGAGAATTATTTAATATTTCTGAAAATCATATCACTAACCCTCATTGTACATGTAGTTTTTTAGACACAATAGTTAACACTTTATTACACATTTGTAACATTCATTCATGGTGATTCCGCATATAGATGCCATTGAACTTCATTATATACTCTATTGTAGACATGTCTAAGCATTTGTAGACCGAAATACATATTATTTTCTCATAAATCACTTTCCATATATGTTTTCCTTCATATTACATTGACTTTACATTTATATTTTTGATCTGTTTATAATTTACTTCAGAGTATTCATAAAGGTTTTATCACAGAATATTTGCTATAAAAATAGGTTTGTATCTAATACAGATGAGAAACTCCTTGAATACATGACACATTATTTTACTTGTCTTTTCTGGCCCCAAGAAATTTCCTTTTAGATCTTATATTCTACTATTTCTCAACATGTACACTCTATTTCTGCCAAATTGGTCGAATGCCTCTTCTCTGAGTAATCTTTAGCCCTGCCAGGAACACCTTCTCTTCCTTTTTCCTCTCTGTCAAAAGACTCCATTTTTCAAAGCCAGTCTTTCCTGATTGCCATGACTTTCAGTGAGAAATCTGTATCTTCAGTCTTCAGTACCATGCATTAGTCACTTAAATCATGCTGTGTATCTGTGTTTTTGTTTGTGTCTTCCAAATCAATTTTCAGGTTCTTGAAGAGTAAGATGTAGAAACCCCCTCTCAAACTTCTTTATCCTCCTCATTATGCCTAGCATTTTATATATATATATATATTTATGTAAATTATTTATATAAATATAAATATTTATATTTATATAAATAAATATAAATAATGTATATTATAAATATACATTATTTATAATTTATATAAATATATTATATATAATTATATATATTTATTTATAATATATTATATATAATTATGTATATTTATATATAATATATGAGACATAATTATATATTTAT
>NW_024412376.1:131878537-132111542 GCF_014898765.1 Herpailurus yagouaroundi | reverse complement strand
GCACGGAGGTGTACATTAACCATTAAACCCATCAATCGACAAATATATAATATATTATATATAATTATATATTTATATATAATATATTATATATAATTATATATTTATATAAAACTATATTATATATAATTTATATATAAAAATAAATTATATATATTATAAATATAAATATTTATATAAATTAGATATTATATATATTTATATAAATATTTTTATAGTATTATAAATAAATATATATACTTATTTATACTTATTTATATATTTATTTATATATTTATAATAAGTACTTAAGTATATTTGTCGATTGATGGGTTTAATGGTTAATGTACACCTCCGTGCTTCTCAAAACAGGATCATATGGGAGGTTGTTCACCGCGCAGTAGTGAGGTTGTGTCGTGCAGGTCTCTTAGGTCTAGTCTATTGATCTGTAAATTCAGAGTCTATTATGAGTACTGGATTCATCTGATTGGTAACTCTTATGTCTTTGTGGAGTGTGAATCTAGCTGCCCTTCTCTTGATGTCACACAGCATTTGTGATGAGGGCTAGTTAAGTGTTGCTGCAATTTATCAGAGAAAGCTGGTGCCGTAAAGTACAATATGGCCCTTCTATCCCTGCTCAAGGTGTTGCTCCACTGAGCATCTGTAAAGTATCAGCTTTTTGTGCCTGCGTAGAAACAGCCAGGATGACAAATAATTCTATCTCCAATGATCACGTCTATTCCACTACCCAATTTTAGTTGCCAAAACATTGAGGACTCCTGATAAATCACAGGGAAAATAAGTTGTGGGCAACATTTCTCTTGCAGTATTCATAAAATTTCCATATCCATCAAAACTTTCTACTTTCCTTGTTTATTTCCATACATACATTATTGGGTAAAAATTTTATCCTTAGACTATGCCGTGAAACACAAAATAAGGAAGCAAGCAAACAAAACAAAAACAATCTTTATTTTTCTCCACTCTGGTATTATCATTCCAACTTCAGGCAAAGGGAAAGTAATTTCTCTCTTTGTTTTAATAAGCACCCTTAATGTTACCATACAAATATAATTCCCATGATTTCCATGACACTGAAATGTTATCTAGAAATAAATATACATCTATTAATATTCTCCTTTTTTTTTGTAAAGTACATAAAATGGACCACTGTATCCAAGATCAAATTTTGTTGAGTAGCCTGCCAAAGCCGGTTGTCATTGTTTTCTTCTCCAGTGAAAGAAACTGTCAAATACTCTTGCACAGACTAAAGATCACCTTGAAGCAATTCCTTGGAGTGTATCTCAATTATATGAATATGTTAGGGGTTAGCTCCCTGATCAGTGGAAAAAAAGCATATATCATTCAATCGTTCATTTGGTAAAAAATTTTTGAGTCCCTCCATGTGTCAGACACTGTGTTAGGTATTGAGAAGAATACAACAGGGACCACAACAGGCAAAGTCGCCATAATCGTGTAATTTATCAGTGAGAGAGAGAAAAAAAGAAATCTAGATATGTGATAACATATTGGGTTATGTGAAGGGCCGGGAAAAATAATGAACTGGATTAAAGTTGTAAAGAGTGATAGCGACTGCTTTTTTTGATAGGATTGTTAGGAAAAGCCTCTCTAAGAAGGTGGCATTTCAGCAGGGCAAAGCAAATCTCAGGCAGAAAGGAGCAAGTGTAATGTCAAGTGTGCATGGCATGCTGGAAAAACATCACCGCAGTCCGCTGTGATGGGGTCTTTGTGAGGGCCCCTGAAATAACTTTACACAGGAGTAGAATGAAACATGACCGTTTGGCTTGCTGTGGCACTGTGTTCAGAACTGGGTGAACGTGGGGCTGCTTTCGGGACACATGAATGACTGGTTCGGACCCAGGCCTCCTGTAAGTTCTCAGCCCTAAGTAGTGCCGTGTTTGTGTAACTAAGGGCTGTGTCTGTGGGTTTCCGACCTGCTAGGGCACTTTCAGTTGAACAGAACCCAGAGCGTTACTCCTCCTTCAGTGCAAATGCTGCTGCAAGAGGTTTTAGTGGCTAGTTGGGGAGGTGTAGAGAAAGGCAACTTGGCCTTCACAGACAGCTCAGTCTCCATGAGAGCACCTTCTGAGCCGCATGGCTTTAGGCTGTCGACTCCTTGTAGACGCAGCTTCTCACCAGGTGTAGCCCAGTGGTGTCCTGTTCCCTGAGCTGTGCTGCACACACACGCAGCTTCAGTCCCAGGGAAGCTTTTACCCCCCAGGCTGGAACCTTCCTGTGCCTGTGACGGTGATGCCCATGGGAGCCTGCTGTGAGTGACCTCCCAGGATGCCTCCTGGCCTGGGGAAGAGGGTAAATAAGAGGATTCGAAGGACACTGACTATTAGCAACTTGTCCAGCCTGTAGAGGGGCATCCCAGTTAGGGAGACCCGGAGCTTGTTTAATTTTGAGGGTCTCCCATAAGAAAACCTACAAATATGGAGCTCCTGGGTGGCTCAGTCGGTTAAGTGTCCGACTTCCACTCAGGTCATGATCTCATGGTTCATGGGTTCGAGCCCCATATCAGGCTCTGTAGTGACAGCTCAGAACTTGGACCCTGCTTCGGATTCTGTGTCTCCTGTCTCCCTGCGCCTCCCCTGCTCATGCTTTCTCTTTCTCTCTCTCTGTCTCGAAAGTAAATAAACGTTAAGAAAAATTTTAAAAGGATGTCAGTTCTCCTTAAAGAAAAAAAAGGAAAACATACAAATATGAAAGAAGTTTGAAAGTAATGTTTATTTTAAATGAGAAAATAAAACACAATGAATTATGAATTTTGTATGCTGACACATTCACAAACATGATAACATTTAAAACTAACAGCATTAAAAAATTGATCTCTTTACACATCATGCTTTCCCCCTGTATTTTCTGCATACATACTCTTTAATCATGTCCTCATAAAACAAGAACTTCCTACCATCATTTTCTACAGAGAGAAAAGAGAATTCTATCTTTTGTCTAACATGACTGCTCAAAATATTTGGTTTTGATTATTGGGAGTTTAGTACAGTGTGGGCAAATTTTCTCAGAAGGGGTCAGACAGTTGACATTTTAGTCTTCGTGGGCCAACAGACAAAATTGATAATATTATACAGGTGTCTGTATAAGCACTTAGAATGTAACCATGTAAAATGTAAAAATCATTCTTAGCTCGGGGGCAATAATAGAAAAGGAGGCAGTGGCCAGATTTGATCCACGGATGTAGCTTACCAACTCCTGGCTTAGAATATTTTCTTTTAACTTCACAACTTGTTATTTGTAATGTAAATTTGGAAAATCCCCATCAAATTTCTTTAGGATGGTGATGTGACTTATTAACCAAAACTTTGAGAATAAAAAAGAGTGCTGTTATGAAGTGAACTGGAGCTACAATTGTATACCTGGATATCCTGAACAACTACAACACATGGCCATTCTGCATTACTTTGATATCTGACCTTTAATATTTAAGGACCTGTCCAAGTTTCTAGTGCGATAACTCATCAAATATTCTTCTAATTCACCCTACTCATTAATATGATTGTAGTGGCATTTATTCGTTTTCTGTTGCTGCTATAACACATTACCACAAACTTGATGGCTACAAACAAGACAAATGTATTATCTTGCAGTTCTGTGTGTGATGAAGTCTGACACAGGTGTCAACTTGGCTAAAATAAAGGTGTTAGCATGACTGCATTCTTTTCTGGAACCTCTGGAGAGAATCTAATTCCTAGCCTTATTTAGCTTCTAGAGACTACCCACATACCTTGGCTCGTGGCTCCTTTCCTTCATCTTTAAAGCCAACAAGGTTGCCTCTCTCTGACCTATCTTCCTTACTCACATCTCCCTCTGACCATAACTGGGAAAAAAATTATCTGCTTTTATGGAAACATGTAATTTAACTGGGTCCATAAGAATAACCCAGGGTAGGGGCGCCTGGGTAGCGCAGTCGGTTAAGCGTCCGACTTCAGCCAGGTCACGATCTCGCGGTCCGGGAGTTCGAGCCCCGCGTCAGGCTCTGGGCTGATGGCTCGGAGCCTGGAGCCTGTTTCCGATTCTGTGTCTCCCTCTCTCTCTGACACTCCCCCGTTCATGCTCTGTCTCTCTCTGTCCCAAAAATAAATAAAAAACGTTGAAAAAAAATTAAAAAAAAAAAAAGAATAACCCAGGGTACTCTACAATATTCTCACCTCCAGGTCTTTAAGTTAATCACATCTACAAAGTTCTTTTTGCCATGTAAAGTAGTATATTCATAGGTCCTGGGGATGAAGACATAGGCATCTTTGAGGACCGTTATTCTGCATACCACAGGCACGTTATTAATTTTTTTCCATTGTATTGACTTCAGGTTTTTGTGTCAAATCAGAAACAAATTTGATATTTTTCATAACTGTTCTTATGATACAGTCGTTTTCATTAGCTGGATTATCAAATAAAACAGGAGCCGACTTACTACTTTGATTTAAAAGCTCTTTCTTCACCTTAATCAATTACCACTTTTATTGTGAGCTTCATGCAGTTACGTCTGGGTCCACCACACTTCATTAGGACAAGACGCATTAGATGCGCTAAAGTGACCCTATATACTAGAATGGATAAAACGTGTGACTTAGACAGAAGTGATCAGTGTATGTAGCCTTCTTCCAAACTTGTTCTTTATACATTCTGTTTAGCATGATTCTATCAAAGAAGAAGAAAAAAATGTATGGCATATTATTAATTATATATGCTGCCTTATCAGAAATATTTCTAGCTGGAAAGAGCTTCCATTTTGGCGAGGCATTAATAGGAGCCAAATATCCTGCTTAAAATTGTATAGATGATGATTGAACAAGCTTTCTGCAAACAAGTTTCTGGTTCCAGAACTTGTTTCTTTTCTCCATCTATTTTCCATGATAGACACTGTGGGGCGTATTCTTATGTGAGAGAACTTCTGGTTCTGCACCTGTGTGTCGGGATAACACGTGGCTGGTAGAAATACTGGAAGCTAGCACCATCGCCAGCTGTATACAAAATTAATAGCCAGTCAAGCAACTGTATCCCACAGAAGCCAGGTGATTGTATTCCCGATTCGACTTCTCCTCACTGGAATTCCCAGCTGAAATGACATTCTTTTTTTTCTTTTTTCTTTTTTTAAATGTTTATTTATTTTTGAGAGAGGGTGAGAGACAGAGCATGAGTGAGGGAGGGGCAGAGAGAGAGGGAGACAAAGGATCTGAAGCAGGCTCTGTGCTGATGCAGAGAGCCCGATATGAGGCTCGAACTCATGAACCTTGAGATCATGACCTGAGCCAAAGTTGGACGCTCCCTGACTGAGCCACCCAGGCGCCCCTGAAATGACACTCATTCCAATGCCACATGAGGGGAGGCACAACCAAGGGGATGTCAGAGAGATGAAACAGCTGTTTAGATGGTTTGTGGCTAAAATGTCTTACTTTGCACTTGATAAAGCACATGCTTATGTGAACACATGTACGGGAGCTCTCCCATGGTCTTGGAATAGACTTATTTCAAGCAAAGGACTTTGTAATATATCCACTTCTGGCCAGTTTGAAAAAGAGCCCTCTTCACTGAATGTGACACTGGGGAGTAGGTCTGCTCATCTTTAAAGTTGATCTACAGCAGGAAAAGATACAGGTTTTGGTATCTGGAATAGTACCTTCCACTGAATAGAAGACTTGACTTAGCTCTGTTCTTCAGGCAGTACCTGATTTTCCTCAATAGTCATAGAACATTCCTTCATAGTACCTGAATCACCAACACAGGTTAAACAAACAAACAAACAATAACAAACCATGTTGAATTCTTCCTGTTTACTAGACCTAAGTGAGCCATCAGATCTTTGGGGTGGGTGAAGGAAACTTCCTGTATTTGAGAAGGATTTTCACCTACTATTAGCAGTGAGGACTCAATCCCTGCACTTTGATATTGGACTTTTGTTTACCCCAAAATGTAGAGAAAAATAAATAAAAAATAACCACCACCATGGCAAAGAGATTAGAATTTTGGAGTGTTCTTTAAAAAATGTTATGTGAGGATGATATATATTCTGAGCCCTGGAATTCAATCAGGAAATCAGAGAGACAGATTTAAGAGAGGGAATTTAGAGCCTGCTTTTACCTATAGAAATCTCTTTTTAAAAATTGAGGTGTTTTGTGGAGGTATTACGAGCTAAGTCAGTGTCCAATAGAAGTGACTCATATTTGTAAAGCAAATTGGAGGAGCTGATATGTGCTAGATTCTCACAGCAACACTGCAAAATAGCTGTCCGTTTTGCAAATGAAAAAACAAACTTCCCAACCCAGCCCAATCCACCCCAGACCGTCTAGGGGCAAAACTTCGATTCCAAACTCAGACTGCTCTTATCACTAAACTTCTCCTCTTTCCTATATACTATATTGCAAACAAACAAGCAAAAACAAAAACAAAAAACTACGCTGGATCTGTACTGGAAAAATGTTAAATATAAAACAATTTTCGGCGCTCAAAAAACTTACAGCATACGTAGCAAATATGTTATGAAACATACAATTACAAGAGATGCTACAGCTCAGATTTTATGAATACTATATGATTAATCACAGAAAGATTTGTCTCGAGCAATCTGAATGCGTTTATCTCAAACCCCACAGGAAATCCTTAATAGCTACCTTCCATAATTCTTTTCGTATTTAATTATATTTCTAGAATATTAGAGATAATGTGGGTTGTGTATAAACAATGAGGTGAACTTGGTATCTTCTGATATGACTTTTAGATATCATCGTTTTCTTTTATTTTTTCATAAGGAAGAATAACCATGGAAAAATGACTGACAACATTATGGCTCCTGGTGATGAGTGGAGATGTGCTTGGCTTTCTTCATATTAATGAAAAAGTGACACATAAAAAATGACTTGCATTCAACGGATTGATTCACACTCCATCATGCATCAAGTAGGGTTATAGGACATTGCCTTGGGTTTTTCAAACCGGTCTAGGCTAAATTAAAGACATGGTCTTTTACGATAAAGTCTTACCTTTTTCAATTTCATCTTGACAATTTGATGATTTAAATATTTTTAATAGCTTCAAGGTATAATATTTTCTGAGTTTTGAGTGGGTTTGATGAAACATTAAAATATAGATACTGGACAATCCCTACAAGCATTTTAGCTGATGCTACTGTGTGAGTGGTTCTGACAGCCAGTGAAAGACACATTTCTCAGATCTTGAAAGATGCCTATTTCTGTCAGTTAGCTGAAGACATCAGTGAAGGCCACTTCCATAACTGATAGTGGACTACAAGTAAAATATCAGATCCAACAAATATCTTATTCTATCCACAGACTGCCTTCCCCTTAACATGTTATTTTATTAAGTGCTTATTTTATAAGTGGTATTTTATAAGTGCCAAATCACAAGCCACCATGAATCTCCCGAAATATGAGAACTTAATTACTTTTTAAAGTTCCTTGCCATAAGAGAAAAAGAAAGAGTTGTCATAACAACCACATGAATTTTATTTTGGCTGTTCATGATATTTTGAAAAGATAACTTTATTTATACAACAAAGTCAGAGGACTTGTAGAATTTGTAGTCATCTAAGTACATACCAGTGTCCCATTTATCTTTCGTTTTTTTCAGGGACATTTTGGAAGACTGATTAAATGTTAGCTCTGCTAACTTTTCATAGCTATTATTATTTTTTTATAATGGCTCAGTATTTCTTCACCTTTATTGTTCTTCAGCCCTTAACCTTTTGGCCTCTAATGGGTTACACAAACTTTATAAGACATTGAATGCGAAACTCTTTCCAGATATATTTTCCTTTAGCCCTGGCTATTCTATTTTCATTTGAGGTCATTTAACATAAGGATAAATCTTACCCCAAACTATGCCAGGAACATTTTATCTAAACTGAATTACCATAGACAGCATGCCTACTAGGTTTTAGACACAATGCTAGGTATTTTCGCGTATCGCTGGCATTTTAATACCCACAGGCTTTTAAGTTATGCCATCTCATGTTGCAGGGGAGATAAATGAAATTTATGTGAGTTAAGTGACATCTTCAAGTTTGTGTAATAGGTAACAGGCCTCCCTTTTTGTTAAGTCTTGAGATTCATTTTTTTTTATGGCAATTTCACATATATATGTTGTACTATGGAATTGCAGTTAAGAGTATAAACTCTGGAGGCAGGCTGCCTTTGTTAAAATCTCAGCTCTGTCACTTTATTTATTTGCTTTTTTAAAGTTTGTTTATTTTGAGAGAGAGAGAAAAGGAGGGAGAGAGCACAGGAAGGGCAGAAAGAGGGAGTGAGAGAATCCGAAGCAGGCTCTGCAGTATCAGGGCAAAGAGCCTCAAACCCACAAACTACGAGATCATGACCTGATTTGAAATCAAGAGTTGGATACTTAACCAACTGAGCCCCTCAGGCACTCTTGTCACTTTATGACCTTAGAAATGTATCTCAGGCTCCCTATGCCTCAGTTTTCTTCATACGATTATTCCCATTGACAAATGGCATCCAGTTCAGAGCAAATTTCTGCCTTCCTCCACCTTCCTCCAATCACCTAACACAAGCCCAAATTTTATATGTTCTTTCTCCCATGTTCTTACTGAGACGGAACACAGTTCTCCATGGTATGCATTCTTTCTCACTGCAAAGAGTCAATGAAGCCAACTTTATTCAACTGCAGGTGTGCCTCTGGTGGTCTTTGAATTGCAAGGTATAGACAACATCCGAAAAATGTCTTCAACATTATTTACTCTAGTTATAATCTATTGCCTTTTATCTATCATGAGCAGATTAGAAGCCTATGGCTCATCTTCAACCCACTTCTTTTATTCTAAGCTTGATTGAATCATTTTTCCCCATTGCAATAATCTTTAACTTACTAGCATCTCCTACTGAGATAAGTTCTAGAGCCTTCTAACATGACTCTCATCTTCCATTTTTATTTCAACACAGAGAGATTTTTCTAAAGATCAATGTAATCATGTCTCTCCTTTGCTTATTACTTTTGAATTAGTTCCCATCACTCTACGATAAAGACCAAAATCTTTAACGTGGCCCATACACAGAAATATTACCTATTCTTACTTGCCTTGGAGAGTCCTGATTTATGCCTGGTATCCTGGAAAAATTAGTAACCTCACCTTTCATTCTTGAAGTGTAGTAGTTTGGAGGATAAGTTGTATAGTCACTACATTCATAGTATTACAAAACAAAATTAAACTGTGTAAACTTGAAGATCTGATTGGCTTTGTTAAATGATTCATGCACCTGGCAGCATCCCATCTCAGCAGGTAAAAAGGAGCTTGGAGGAGCTGCACAAAACAGAAACCTATAATGGGCAGAAGGGGGTAGGCACAAAGAAGTCACAAACAAAAGAAAGGGTTGTTTCAGGTAAGGCCAACCTCCTTTGGGGGAAGTGTGAGGGTTTATCCTGCAAATGACTTCACTGGTGTTGATCAGGAAATTTTAGATTGATTGCTTTAAAACTCCACTCCCGGGGGAGGTAGAAATGCAATTAAGTTAGGTATTAAGTCTTGGTTTGCTGGTGTGGGGTTTAGCACAAGTGACTTCATTTTGAACTTGTTCTGATGTTTGATGTTGTTGTTGTTGTTCACACTAGGGACCTGCATTATCTGGTCCATACCCACATCTCCACTCCCATCTTATGGTACCCTCTCCCTGTCTCTGTACTTCATCTATACTTGCCTTTTTTCCTCTTTCATTTTATGACTTTGACATGACCCTTTTATCATTAGCCTTCTTTCTCCATATCCCTTCCTCATCCTCTCTCCTTCAACATTGTTGTGAAGCCCTTTTAAATATTTCAAATCTTAGCTCAAAAGTCAGTTTCTAAGGAAAACTTCCGACCCTCCAGACAAGAACAAAATCTGCTATGTGCCTACACAGTGCTCTGTATTTATCACAGGACTGATCACAATTATACTATCGCGTGTCTGCTTTGTTGATGTCTTTTTCTTTAGCTGGATTTTAAGTTAACCTGGTGAAGAAGCCAGGTTTTTGTTTGTTTGGTTCTTCACTCTCCATTTTATTCCAGGGCCTAATACAGAATAATAAGCATTAAAAATTTTTAAATGAATTCTCCTTACGCAGAAACAGATTTAAACCATAAATAACCCAATTAATTGTGACACTCAGGTAGCCAATAAAGAGGCATCTTTAATCTCAATCAAAACACTTGTTTATCGGTTTCACCTCCAGGAAGCTATGACTCAAAGATCACCCTTGAATGATAGTAGAAAGCATCAGCTCTGTCTAGACAGGGATTGTTCCACATGTCTGCTCACAGAATTAGAGGAATTAAGGACAGGTTAGAATGATTTATTCCAATCTTCCCTAACTTAGCCATGTAGACTGATAAAATTGAGAATTTTTTTTTTTTTGTATAAGGTGCTTAAATAATATATTATGAACAAAGAAGGCATGAGCAACCACTACCTAGTCACCAAATTGCCCTTGTACGGTTCCAAGGAGAGATAGTTTTCCTGTCGTAGTGATTTTAAGGACAGATATTGCTGTTGGCAGATGCAGTGTGGGTGATTTCCCCATGGAGCAAGCACTTGAAAGTTTAGATCCCTGGAAGTACTCCTATCTCAAGACACTTCATTTTCTTAAGGATGTGGTATCAGTAAATAAATAAGGAACATTCATGATATGTTAACCGACAGGACTATTCCCTCAGTTCTCCAGTATCTTCATAGACAGACACACACACACACATAAACAGATACCCAAACCCGTCATCACGGGAAGAACTTGTCTGATTCTTTGTTCCAAATGTTCTACGGTGAGAAAACATATTTCTCATTGACGTATGTACTGGTACAACTCATTCAACTATATATTTAGTAACATTAAAAATTACAGTGTATCTGGATATCAGGTGAAGAAACCACTAAATACAACTTAAAGGAATGTTCTATGTCAGTGTAAAACAGAATACAATATATTCAGTATTTTTATGACTTGTGCAAAAAGAGGGGAACAAGTCCTTTCAGGAAATCTGGATTTTGGTTTTGAATTTTATTTGAGATACTAATTCTTTAAAAAAAATTTTTTTTAATGTTTATTTATTTTTGAGAGAGAGAGAGAGAGAGAGAGAGAGAGAGAGAGAGAGGCAGAGCATGAGCAGGGGAGGGGCAGAGAGAGAGGGAGACACAGAACAAGAAGCAGGCTCCAGGCTCCGAGCTGTCAGCACAGAGCCCGACGCGGGGCTCGAACTCACAGACCGCCAGATCGTGACCTGAGCCGAAGCCAGACGCTCAACCGACTGAGCCACCCAGGCGCCCCTGAGATACTAATTCTTATTTCCCAAATTTACTTTTTATAGAAGACTGGTATCATGACACACATCTTCTCAAATACATTTATTTTCACAACTCACTGACTCATTTGGAAGGCATAAGAAAGTACTTTTCTAGGGGCGCTTGGGTGGCTCAGTCAGTTAAGCATCTGGCTCTTGATTTTGGCTCAGGTCATGATCTCACGATTTGTAAGAAAACATGAACTCATGGTTTGTGAGTTCAAGCCTGTGCTGCATTGACAGTGCTGATCCTGCTTGGGATTCTCTCTCCCCTTCTCTCTCTCTGCTGCTCCCCTGCTTGCTCGTGCACACAAGTTTGCACACGCTCTCTCTCTGTCAAAATAAACAAATAAATAAACTTCAAAAAAATAATTTTCTGTTAAAAACAAGTTAAGCCAAGAAAAAGAAGAGGCATTTTATAATTCAGTGAGATATAAGTATCCAAGCTTACTTTTTAAAACTCATATTCAAATAGAAATATTGTTTTAAATTCTCCGTTGCGCAAACTCATAACACCACCCTTCTAGAACAATGTGCATACTAAGAGTTGAATGTTAGGTGCTCTTCCTTCTCTCTAGGGAACTAGTTGAATGTGAGTTTCTGTTATGAATAAAGTCAAGGGCAGCAGGTGAGGAAGCAACAGACAGACACTTGGTCTACAGTCCGGACTCTGATTTCCTGAAGTAAGAATTATAGGCATTTTACCTGACACATGCTCATTTGTTGCAGAGTTTTTTGGGGCCACAGATAGAAGCCACTGAAGAATGAACCCTGAGAAAAGATCATTGCTTTTATTATTATTGTATGTGATAATACGGTGTTAATTAATTGTCTTCATACGAAGATGGTGGAGGTTTTTTTTGTAGCAGCCTTGAGCTCCAGAGGTTCAGTGCTATGTTGTATTTTGTGATAAGTGACCAGTGAAAGTTTGTGGGAACTGGGAAAGAAGTTGAGCTGTGCACAACACGTGGGAAAATGCAATAAATCAGGGCTTAGACAGGTGAAGTCCAAGAAGATCAGCTAAGGAAAACAAGAGCCAGGAGTTCAAAGAAGCAAAGGATTGAAGCCAGAAAATTAGCTCAGGCAAGGATAAGAAAACTAGATTCAGAGACTAGAGAGCAAAATGTCAGGGATTAAATATTCAGACAGCCGGAGATTGACTCTTGGAAAGGTCTGGCAGCAGAAGTAAGAAGAGTTGGTAGCGAACTGTGGCTCACGCCTCTCTTCTTCGGCTGTGATTCCTCCTAGATGTAGCAGCCATCCTCGAAGATGGTTTTCAGTGATCTCTCTAACTCCTGATTTCTCACTCTTGTGAGTTGCTCTTGCATCACACCGGGGTTTGTTTGACCCATTTTCATATTGCAGAAATGATGATATATCAATTCTCGGATTAAGTTATCAAAGACTGTAGTTTCCATATTGGGTGTTGCTTTGTAAATGGGCCAAAGACGGTCTCTGCATTTTGATCTCTATGTTATTTGCTTCTTCACAGCAGCGTAGTACCATTAGCTCAAAGCCCACCGGTACCGCACTCAAATTCTTACACATCCAGTTTTTTTTTTTTATTGTTTTAATGTGTATCTATTTTTGAGAGAGAGAGAGAGAGAGAGAGAAATGAGTGGGGGCAGGAGTAGAGAAAGAGGGAGACACAGAATCCAAAGCAGCCTCCAGACTCTGAATTGTCAGCACAGAGCCTGACATGGGACTAGAACCCACAAGCTGTGAGATCAGGACCTGAGCCGAAGTCGGAGGCTTAACCAAGGGAGCCCCCCCACCCAGGCGGCCCCCAAATGGTTTACAAAGAGCCAACATAGGCCTATTTTGAATTATTTTGAGCTTCTGCTTTGCATAGTCTGTGAAACTGTGCTTGACACCCGCCAGCCACAGGTAACACAAACCCTGTAACTAGAAAAGACTCCAGACTGCTGCTACGTTGGAGTTCCCTGATCCAGACACTCCCACCTTGGCTGAAGACCATCACTCAGATATGCAAGCCTACTCTCCCCTGCCCCAGAGATCCCCTTGCTCCCTTCTCTTTCTGGGTGGTGGCCTCATGCTGCCTTTGGAAGCTCTTCTGCTGTGAACTATGTGGCCCCTCATGCAACCCTGTCCAAGCCACCCTTTGAAGCTTGTTGTGTGATGCTGTCATGGATGGAATGTGAGGTCATTATGCTAAGTAGGATAAATCGGAGAGAGAAAGACAAAGACTGCATGATATTTGAACTTGTAAAAACGGAGTAGGATGGTGGTTAACAGAGGCTAAAGATGGGGGAATTGGGAGAGATGTGTAAGGGTAGAAACTTACCAGTAATAAATAAATAAGTCCTGGGTATCTAATGCACAGCATAGTCATTATAATAAACAATACTGTGCTATAAACTGCAAAATTGCTAAGGCACTAGATTTTTAACTGATGTCACCACACAAACCAATAATTATTATTATGTGATATGATAGAGAGCTAGCCAATGCCAGGATGATAATCACAATGCAATACATAAATGTATCAAATCAACATATTGTATACCTTACACTTACACAATGTCACATATCAAGTATATCTCAAAAAAAAAATGAAAAGGATTTCCTGGATGCTGTGCTGTTTTTATCATTTGAGGGCTTTTGCTAAACCAAAATGTTTGGTTAAACAGGTTGGATGCCTTCCTGTATCAGTATTTATTAACTGTAAACCGTGTTGGCAGAGTAAGAGAGGGTACCAACTCAACTGCTTGAAGTAAGGTAACGAGGCAGGAAACACAGCTGACTCTTGAAAGGAGATGTAGAAGGAAATAATCGTCACACTTCTTACCATATCCATTTCTGACATTATGATTAAAAAAAACACCTATATTTAAATCAAGAGCAAGGAAGGACTAACACTATTAAACATTTCCACTGCTAAGCACTTTACATAGATTATCTCCTTGTTCATTTTCACCTGTCACCTGAAATTGATAAAATTATTATCCTTATTTTACAGAGAACAAAATCAAAACTTAGAGTAGTTAGTAATTTATAAAAGATCACACAGCTGGATATAGTCAAATTTTACAGTATGCTGGTATATCTCATCCATTTTCAAAACTATTCATTGGCTTACAAACCCAATCATTGTTATCCACAGAATTTTATATTTACTATAGTCACTAAAGATTTTCTCTATTCCGAGCTGTCACTATTTAAGCCTTGAAATAAGTGCGTATCTGTTCTTCATCAAGTCCTATCTGTATCCTATAGAATATACATGCAAAAGAATGAAAATTACACTACAGAATCAATCAACTGCTATCAGAGGTGTCTACTTGAGTTACCTTCAATCATTTTAATCAGCATCTGAGGAGCCCTAACTACAGAATGGGTAGAGAGAGCTGGATCCTGAATCCAGTTACTTTGGTAGCAAAAATGGCACAGAAATAGGATAGATAAAGGAGTAAAAGTCTATTAGAAAAAGGTCACATCTTCTTTAGCAGTTAATCTGTTAGTAGGTTGGCAATCTAGTGTCTGACTCAGGTTGAATTTAAGGTTATCATCGTCTGGTTGTGTTAATCTATTATCTAGATATGAATTCACTTTTGATTGACTTTTGAGTGAGCTTGCTTATATCAGCTGCACACACTAGTCAAAGTTAAATTGGAGGACATGTTGTTATGCACAAATTTATTTCTGTAAATATCTCGTATGCAAGAAAACTATTGAGGCATTCTCCCAGAAACAAATTATATCAGTTACTTATAAGACAGTTTCTTTTAGTATGTTCCTATATGTGCTTTGGAAAATCTAAATTTCTTATTTAAAAAATTATCATTTCTCCTGTTATTTCTACAAACAATCTTACTTACAAATGCATATGTTACAGCACAAGACATCCCTAAAACCTCTATTAATCAGAATGCTTATTTAATTAGCATATTTTTGTTTCTACCTAGATGTGCCAGTTAGGAGAATTCTATCATATTATCATCTTGTTGATATTCTATATCATATTTCCATCATCAGGATTCTTAGCTCCTTTAGCTTTTAGAAGTATCTTATATGGATAAGGATAATAGCTCATTGGAATGAATTTCTTCCCGGTGCAATTTTTTTTCCATATAGTTTTTCTAGTGGAGTTCCTTTCTTCGTTAAATAAATTGAAGTGATGGAAAGGAGCTGTCAATATAATTTTGGGCTCTATTAACTTCTTAGGTGTCCACAAACTGTAATATAAAAATTGAAGAAAATCTCTATAATAAAAATGAGAAATATTTTATTAGGGTTTAAGTATTTCTTACTTGTAGCCACTGGTCTATAATTGACTTACTCTGGGATTAAATTTTATTTTATTTGTCCTCTTGGGAAATCATCCAGTCATCTATTGCCTCTTTGGAGAGAATTTTTGGTTTTCTCTACCCTGTATGTGATGATGCTCTTGGATCCTTAACAGGAACACCTATTTCTTTTAATAAAGTTGTAATTCTAGAATGTTAACATTAATAAATTAAATTCACTCAGAAGAAAAGTGAAACTTAGTGAATACCTACTATGTGTCAAGTACTGGACCAAATTTATTTTTACTAATTCGTTACGAACTGGAAAAAAGACTTTATTTCGTTATCTAATCTGTAGACAATTTTTCTTTGATTCAAAGTGATCTTGCCTGTGATTAGTCATTTGTATTGCTAACATAATCTACTTGTTAATGTTAGCCAACTTTGGTGAAGCAAAACCAAAAGACAGTGTCAAAGGGCCATTGGTTGAAAATGGCAGGGGAATATTGAAATTTTAAAAATATCTACTGTAACTGAATTTCGTAGCCATTCTATTAGGTTAGTGGAGAGGTGTGTGTGTCTGAGTTGGGTGGGAGTGTTCAGCTCACATAGAAGTGGGGAGGAGGGACATGACACGCCTCTAAGAGAGAACTTCTGGAGCAAGTTGGAATTTTTTGTTTTCTAAATACCTTTGATTCCAGACTCAATGCTTGGTTTTGTGGTTCCAGGGTGGGAGAGGAGATTTTTTATTCTTGGCTAGGTGATAACCACCATAGATAGAATGAGGCTTACCCTAAAACAAAAGACAGAAAACAAGGTGTAAATCTTTTATTTCATATATGGTACCTCCAGTGAAGAAAAAAAAGAGTGAATACAGTGCGAGAGAGGAAAATAATTTTCCCTCTACCCTTCTAGATTCTTGGCTGAGCCTCCTCTTCTAATAAATGGACAGATTAACAGGAGAAAAATAAACAGAAGTTTGACAATTGAGTAACTCTCTGAAATAGCCTAAGTCATCACCTTAAATGCCAAGATGTTGGGGGTGGAGGTGTTATGGAAAGTTACAAGGACAAGCTTTAAATATATTACCGAATCTGAATCATTACTGCATAAGCATAAGATTTAGTCATCTTCTTCCTGGTACAAAGAAGGAGACACACACATGGAGATTTCCCTTATAAGTGCTTCTTAACCAAAGCATAACATTTACTTGGTTTTCAGAGTTTCTCTTGTGTCTGCTGTTTCTCAAAACTAATCAGCTCGAGGTAAACCTTATGGCAAAGGGGCATATTTGCTCCCCTTAAATAGAATACATAAACTAGTGCACATACAGGCATTATATAATAGACTAAAACCTCTTCAGAAATAGGAACGAGGATTTTTGGTTAGTTTATAGTGAATCTTTGTATCTATAAGATTGTAAATGAAAGAATGCATTTTTGGATGATTAATTTTTCTTTTAATGCAGACATTTTAGTCCAAATTTTAATTCAATATATAAAGTGGCTTTGTAACTCTTCTGCTTAAATGCTCAATTTTTAAAAAGGCTTGCTAGTGAGGGAGTTCAGAACAGGCCTCCCCAAGATTTCCTTCTTTGGCATGTGGACTATTTTGAGCTGAAGGTAACTGAGACCCTGTGGGTTCAAGAAAAATTTTGCCCCCCTCGTACTTAGAAGAATCTAAATTGACATCTTTCCCAAAATAAGAGTTTATTCCAAGATAAATTTTATGTGAGCAATCCATTTGTATGTCAGGGCAAACATCTACTTAGTATATATCAGCTCCTTATTGCCTTGTGAATTGTCCTCTTTCCCTTTAAAGCCCCAGGCCCCTACTCCATTGCTTAACTCATGATGACTTACATACCTCATTTTACCTTTCTGTCTTTGAATCTCTCCTGCATGTGGGGTTCCCGCATATACAAAATTAAATTAAATTTTCTCCTATTAATCTATCTCATGTTGTTTTAATTGTTAGACAAGCTAGAAGAAACTTTTGAAAGGTAAAAGAAAAAATTTGCACCCCTATATTGGTGTGGTATAATGGAAAGTCCTAGGGCATCAGGAGTGCTGTGTTTGAATCTCAGCGGTGTTCCCGTACTCTGGAAAAGTTGCCCAGGCTTTCTGAGTCCCCAAATCCTTATCAGCATATCATGCATAATTCTACCTATCTGGCTCACTTACTGTATTTTTTGAGGAAGTAGATAAAACTTACATAAACACCATATAATTTATAATATTCTATCAAAAAAAGTTACTTTGTGTTCTATATAGCAGATTTAAGAATTATTTTTAAAAGTATATGGTTTACAGCTATAGATTTGCTATAAGAATCTGATATTAAAATCTTTTTGAAATACAGAATAATAAATATGAATCATGAAAGAAAAGCTGTCTAAAAAGAGCTATGAGAAATATTTTATTTTTCAGGTAATCTATGGGCAAAGGCACGGTTTTGTGGGAGACAGTGACTGTTGCTCCCATAAAATGTGGAAGAAAATAGATTTGCTTCACATATTTAATTCTTCCACTATGTTGTGCTGGGCCTTTGCTAAGATTATGTCAGCAATAGGGCAAGTGAAAAAAACTATTATGCAAGTACAGTATCATTTTGTCTGTATTTCTTAATGCAGAAAGATTTGTGTGATTGTTCTCTCCAAGATCAATGGATAATGAACAAATGTCACAAACCTTCGAATTTTGAACCAAATGATGTTGTAACTATAAGGGCAAATACACACATAACAAAAGGAAAGAAAATGGATGTTCCCTTGTATAAACAGGGAAAGAAAGAGACCTTCCTCTCTTTCTCTTTTCTTAGAGAATTTCCCTGAGGAAACCTGTAATTTCTTTCTTTCTGACTCTTTGGGATGTATGTAAATCATGTTAAAAGTAAAATAAGACTTTTTGTCAATTTAAGAACCATGAATGCCTATCTGAAGGAAGGACCTGAGAGCTATCTCTTTGAAATATAGTCATCACGTAGAGAGCCCTCCCATGTCCCAGTTCCTATGGGAAGGCAGGGACCTAACTTTAGCTAGTGCCTGGTTCAAGGGGCAAATCTCTGTCATAAGGATATGAACTTTTTTTTCCTGTGGATAACGTCAATTAGCTAACCTAGATGGTCACCCCAATTACCAGGTCAATTTAGAGTGAACTGTGTGTGATCAGTGATTCTGTCAGGTCCTCTTATTTGAAGACTAGTTTATCTTGAGAAGATGCATGCAGTGCCGTGTATCTACTCTCATAGTACAGAGTGAGGTTTGTTGGTTTCCTTCTTTACGATCCCTTTAACAGATTGCCTGCGATGCGCATTGCATTCTAGCTTAATGCTTATTCAACATTAAAACTGTTTTCATTCTTTTCTACTTTTTTGGAGAGGTTTTGGGCTGGTAGGTTTGGGTTTTGGATTTCATTTTTAATTTTATTTCTCCAACATCAAAAATATCTGATTACATCACGATTTTATTCAAACTTTTTGGATGGCTTCCTTCTACCAATGGGATCACATCTAAGTCCCCAAAATGAGATTGACCACGTTTTACCCGCGTATCTTTCAGCATCACCTCTGAGTGCCTTCTACATAGAAGCTATAACCCAATGCACTGTCCTGTTTCCTAAGCGGGCTGTGCAAATTCAAATGTCTGTGTGAAAGAAGGTGCTGGGCAGGACTCCAGAACGGTAGGGTAAGGATCTTGGTGGATCATTTCCCTAGCAAAATAACAATTCATCTGGTGAGAATTATAAAAATAAATCATCTTAGAATCTCTGGAAATTGTCCTAAGGGCAGGCCTGGATTATGCTATGGAATTACAGGATATAGGGAACACAAAATATACAGAAATGCTAATTCAGTAATATTTATTAAGTCTTGGTAAGAATGTGAAAGTTGGGGGCATTAGAGCCATTCATTGCTCCCTTACACCTTCTCCTCTCACAACCCCATACTCTCTACTCCCCACAGTGCAGCCACACACACTGGGCTGCCTCTCCTGCTCGATGCCAGTCTAGGTAGGACTGGGAAGCCATGCTTCAAAAATCCGAGGAAGGTATGATGCAAACATGTTACCAAATAAAGAATAACAATAAGGACACATGAATTGTTAAAAATAGATATGTGGGGTTGGAAAAAACAAGTGAAATTTAAAAATTCACTAGCAGCAAATCAACAGTAGATTTTAGCTGCTCTCAGAAGAAAAAGATCAACAAAATTGAAGAACAATGAGTAGGGATTATTCAATCTGAAGAACAGATAAAAAAATAAAAAGAATGAAGAAAGTTGAAGGGTTTCAGCGGGACACGTGTATAGCTTTGAAAGAGCTAGAAGAGGGGGCGCCTGGGTGGCTCAGTCGGTTGAGCGTCCGACTTCAGCTCAGGTCATGATCTCACAGTTGGTGAGTTCAAGCCCCGCGTCAGGCTCTGTGCCGACAGCTCAGAGCCTGGGGCCTGCGTCAGATTCTGTGTCTCCCTCTCTTTCTGCCCCTCTCCTGCTCACACTTGCTCTCTCTCTGTCTGTCTCTCTCTCTCCCTCTCAAACCATAAATAAACATTAAAAAAAAAAAAAAAAGAAACAGCTGGAAGACAACGCCATCATCCAATGAACCTAGAGATGAAGAAAAAAAAATGTGTAGAAAGTATAATTAGTATAAAATACGAAATACAATGAAATATATGAGTTCTAGCTTCACAGTACTTTCAAGGAAGTTATCTGTTGGCTTGATTGATCAGTTAGAAAGATGCTTTATGTTGAATTAAAAAAATAAGACCCAATAATTTTTTCAAGATTCGGTTTTAAAAATATACTGAAGGTTAAAAATAAAAGGGTTGAAAAAGGATACCAGGAAAATTTGCACCATTATAAAGGTGGACGTAACAATGTTAATAATGATCAAAATGGCATTTCAAGTGAAAGAAAAAAAATAAGGTCAGAGTAAAGAAATCTTATTTTTTAAAAAAATGTTTTAAAACTTTTATTCAGTATCCAGAGACAGAGAGACAGAGTGTGAGTGGGGGAGGGGTGGAGAGAGCAAGAGACACAGAATAGGAAGCAGGCTCCAAGCTCTGAGCTGTCAGCACAGAGCCTGACACGTGGCTCGAAGTCAAGAACTGTGACATCATGACCTGAGCCAAAGTCGGATGGGATGCTTAACCGACTGCGCCACCCAGGCGCCCCAATTAGCTCTATATTTTAAAGGAGCAGAACAAGATTTTGAATCATTTTAAGGTACCCCCCCAAAAGAGTGTCCAAAGAAAATTAGTAACTTTATTAATGATAGATCGCAATCTTTGGTGACAATAACGGACAAAAGTGACTTTAAATATATAGTTTCATCTTAAAAACTGTTTTGGAGAAAATGTGTTTTTCTTAATTCACTCTAATGCTGGAGTAGCATGAAAGTTCAATAATATAATGAAAAATGGTAAAGAACAAGTGAAATTCACCTGGAACGGTGAGATCATGACCTGAGCAAAAGTTGGCTGCTTAACCAACTGAGCCACCCAGGCGCCCCTTGAGAAAAGAAATCTTGTAAAAGGAACAATGGATGAAAAAGTTATATTCATCAGAAACAGGTATAAACTACTTCAAAATATATTAAGTGGCTTCTGGCAGAGCCACAGGGTAAATGTAAATCAGAAATTGTTATTTTAATATAATCCTCTCACAAACATTGAGATCAAGCAGACCAAAAAAAAAGAAAAAAAAAAAAGACTTGATCGTATACCAAAATTTTTCAATGAATATAGGAAACCTTGAATGAACTACTTTCTGTCCAATTATTTTGAGGAAGCTTTCCTGTTCATTCAAAAAAATAGTTAAACATCTGCCTATAGTTCATTCAAATATTTTGTGAATTATTTGTTGAGAGGCGAAAAACTTCTCTGCCACAAGGAAGCAACTTCACCCTATGCTGTCAATTTTTACCTAAAACATTTTTAAAAAGTAGGGATCAGCAGCTTCATTGGAATTAATGTCTTGCAGCCAAAATTCAGACTTTCCTTCAGAATCTTTGGATGCTATTTGACAAATGTTTTATGAATCATGGCTCGTTTGCATATTCTTATTTGCCCAAACAGCAAAACCAGTGTTATTAAGCCTTGCATATATTCTATTTCTGAACAGAGAATCAAGAATTTACTTTTAGTAAAGAGTAAATTCAGGAGATTTTGATGCTTCTGAAAGAAACTCTGCAAATAGAAATTTTTTGATGTCATCTGAGTGCACATAAACCGAAATCTAGGAGCTGGCTGCACCAAAGATATTTCGTTAGTTTTCATGTATCTGCATGCAGATGAGAAAAGAGCCCCACTAATTCTTCGTGGCCTTCTCTAGTATATTAGAAAACGGCGACATGTTTTGAGGGTGGGCGGTGTCATTTGTCACAGTACTGCTTCACTTTTCTTCTTAAACAATAAGCTACAAATTAGTTTATCTGTTGCCAGGAAACATGGTTGTATTAAGGTCTCCCCAGTTATGGGCAGCTCTATTTCACAATTAGAAATGGAATATGAAATCCTATAGAATGTTCTGCAGGATGGGTTTGACTCACGACAGCTTTAATTTCCAGGCTCTTTAAACCAAGCCATCTTCTCATGAGAGATACCGATGCCGTGTGACCTGTTCTCAGGTTCCATACATTGGAACAGCTTTTTCAGCCTTAATGCCCTTGGGTTACAACTGGCAAAACAACAACAACAACAACACATTCCATAAATACTGTGGTTGGGGCCCCTGGGTGGATCAGTCAGTTAAGAGCCTGACTTCAGCTCAGGTCATGATCTCTGAGTTCATTCGTGGGTTCAAGCCCCACATGGGTTCTGTGCTGACAGCTCGGAGCCTGGAGCCTGCTTCAGATTCCGTGTCTCCCTCTATCTCTGCCCCTCCCCTGCTCACACTCTGTCTCTGTCTCTCAAAAATAAATAAACATTAAAAACAACAACAACAACAACAACAACAAAATGGTTTTTATGTCCAGTCATGTGCTTCAATGAAATTAAAATCAAAAGTAACTTCTCCCTCCCTCCCTCCTTCCTTCCTTCCTTCCTTCCTTCCTTCCTTCCTTCCTCCCTCTCTCTCCTTTCTTTTTTTCTTTCTTTCTTTCTTTCTTTCTTTCTTTCTTTCTTTCTTCCTTCCTTCCTTCCTTCCTTTCTTTCTTTCTTTCTTTCTTTCTTTCTTTCTTTCTTTCTTCTAAGATAAAATTTTCAGAGCCAAAAGAAACAAAAGTAATTTCAATTTCATTTAGCTCTCTTTTCTTTGATAGTTTCCATCTTAATTATGCTCAATATAAAAAATGGAAAAAGATGTTTTTTATTAATTTATATCAACCAGAAACTATTTTAAATGATATCCTAAATAAAATGTGTTGACTATATCCACATATGTAATCACAGTAGTGTATTATACCATTTAGAGCAGACATAAAAGCAACAATGTAACATTTTCTTCATAGACAAATAGACATTTTTAAACACAACAAAAAGGTAATTTAAAAAACGTTGTGTGTGTGTGTGCGCGTGAGAGAGAGAGAGAGAGAGAGAGAGAGAGAGAGAGGCATATTTTTCAGGCTACCCCTAGTTTATAGAACCCCTAAGACTATCCATAGGTAAAAGACTAAAGCTCTTGATCTAGATGAATTCTAAAGGAGTTTTACGAAAATGGGGTGCAGGATCAGAGGTATGTTGATTTGTAACTCAAATCTGAGGCCAGTCCTGCCCCTTGCTGGAGTGGACTAGGGGGCAAGGGTTACTAACAGAAAGGTCACAGCTGTGATTGAGTAATGCCCCTTGCTCAAAATAATTAATTTCTACTACATTCAGAGTAAACCCAAACTCCTTTATTTTATATTAAAGACCCTCATGATTTCTAAACCTACTTTCAGCTCTTTTCCATCAGGAAAACTCCAGTACAGCCGAATGGAACTACTGAGTTCTTGTATACGTGCCCACTGGTTCCTCGGCTCCATTAAAAACATACTTTGCTGTTTCCACACTCCTGTTTCCTCAAAGACTAAATATGGCTCGTCTTTAACAACCTAGTTTAAATTATATACCTTCTCTGTTGCCTACCCTAATGAAGTCAGTTAAAAATAATCTCTTCAACCTAGAGACTCTCTTGAGATTTTCTGCGCAATTCTAGTACAAAACTTCTCACTTTTTATCCTGTATTCATCACATTTATGTATTTTTATTAACTTTGTCCTTCTTGATTTATTTTTGTCAATTCTGCATCATCTCAGCGCTTTGCACATCATAGTCATTCATTAGCTACTTATTGAGTAAATGAATCAACCAATGAAGTAATATTGACGGATAGAATTTTTTTCTTAATAATTCTTTACTTTGGTTTCTGTTGCCCACCGACTCAAACTAGCAACAACTCTTGCTCTCAGTAATTTCACAGTTGATTATTTGTGTAGCAGTACCCTATGAAAAAACAATTCTGAGATGGGAATATCGGTCCGAAGAACCATTTGCTTTCCTCTCATTGATAACATTGTGCAAATAATGAATTTTTAATTGTCAAGAAGCTAGCAATCTTAAAATTTGTTAAAGGAATCTTCATGTTTTCGTTATATAGTTCTGTTCCTCACACAACAGTGAAGTCTTCTGATAGTCACGGATTTTGTGTTCAAAGCTGTTTATGATCCAATTGCTATGTAAGTGTCTGTTGTAAACCAGGCGTTGTGCACAGACGTTACATCAAACCTCAGAAGAGCCCTCAAAGGAGATGTGACTCCACTCTTCAGATGGTTTAAGACCCACAGAGATTAGGAGGGTTCACATCGTACAACTATTGAGTAGATTCAAGATTCCTAATGAGGTCTGTTCTCCTTCCACTGCACTTGCTGTTAAATGTCTTGTAATTTTGACATTGGAGATATCAGATACAGAAAATTTGGCAGAGTGAACAAAATCCTAAAGCAGGAGTCAAGAAACTAGGGCTCCAAAAAGGAAAAAGGATGAAGCCGGGGTGTGTAGGAGTGTGACGAGTTTTATTCGGGGAGGTAGAATATAAAAGGTAAAGTAAAATTCAAATGGTGCAACCAATGTTAACCAACTGTATAATTTGGGGGAAAATACTAATAATATCTCTAAGATGAGGATGATACTAATCTCCATTCAGTTTTTGTTTGTGCTTTAACTGACACAATATATAATATTTGACATTTAGTAAATGTTCAATAGATTTTTAGGGAAAAATTTTAATCAACTCGAACTAAAACAATATATTAGTTCCCTAGGACTCCCATAATACCACAAACTAGATAGTTTAAGCAGCAGAAATTTATTTTCTCACACTCTGGAGGCTACAAGTCCAGCCTCCAAGGTGTTGGCAGATTTGTGTTTTCTGGAAGCCTCTCTCCTTGGCTTGCAGATACCCAACTTTTCACTGTGTCCTCACGAGGTTTCCCTTCTGTGTTGTTTGGGATATAATTTCTTCTTCTTTTAAGAACACCTGGCATACTGGGTCAGAGTGCACCCTAATGACTCCACTTTAACTTAATCACCTCTTAAAGCTCTATCTCCAAATACAGTGACATTCTTAGGTCCTGGGGGTTAGGCCTTCAACATATGAGTTTTGGTAACATAATTGAGCGAATAACACTTGGAGACCAAGAATATAATCCCAGGACATATTATTTTAAAAACTAAATTAAGGACATATGATAGAAATACTGGCATGCCTTGCCACAGCATATGACTTCATACTATAAATACTACTAAGCTATTAAACATTTTTCAGCAAGTGGAGGATGAAAACAAAGGTTTTTTTCCTCAGGTATTTTTAGTTGCAGTCTGACATTTCGGTACTTCAAAATTTGAATGGAGAGTTAAGACAATTGACAAAGTATAGGGTAATGTGGATTAGTTTTACTCCATGAGAAAATTAGGGATATATGGATATGCCATTATAAGCATGCTCTAAAATCAATTCAGCACCCAAAGCTGTGATATTTGGTTCTTACTGACTGGAATTCATCTCTCTTAACTTCCATTTTTCTTTATCCTCTCAAGAAGCGCTCTAATCTTCAGAAAACCCTGAGACACCTAGGAATAAGATGCTTTCATTTTCGAGGTGAGCCAGCAAATTCCTCCTAGCCACTTCCCTTCCACGGTATTAATTAAGCTGTTCCCATTTTGAATATCTGTCGAGAACCCAGACGTGGTAGAACAAGAATCCTCTTAGCTTTTGTGATGGCATGTAAGTGTTAGATTTCTATCTCATCTTAGCCAAGGGTATATGGCTTCCTGCACTGTTTTCTTCCAATGATTCAACAGAGGGACCGTCCCCACTCCCCAAGGGAAAAATGTTTTCTTTACTATGAAAAGGAGGCCACAAAGCCCTGTTTTATATTTCCCCTCCTTATTTTCATCAGCTGCTTGAACTCTTTCTTCCTGAAGGAATTTCTGCAAGGGGTTTGAACTTTCTCTCCTGTTGAAATGTTTACAATATATTTTAAACATAATACTTTTTCTTCTACTGTCTACTCAACGATATTATTTGTCCGTATACAGCAGGTATTGATTACTTGATTATTTATTGTCTAACAAAGAACGCTTTTATTAAGGAGTTTTTTTTTTTTTTTTTTTTAAAGCTTATACATTAGGGGCTTGAATTAGTTTCCTTTAAGAAAATCATTTGGAAATCCACAGTTCTTATTCTCCTTTTCATTTTGCAGATGAACTGTTTGTTCTTTTCTAATTCACATAGCTCAGGGGTGTCCCTGACGTTTTACTGACCCAGCAAACTCCTTTTCCACAGTGAAAATTCATTCACTTTGTTTGCCCCCCAACTGATCATTTTAGTAATGCTGGTAACAGTCTTATACACACACGCATAAGAACACAACACGATGAATGAGGAGAGTGAGGAGGAGAAGGAGAGAAGGTAATAATTAATTTGGTAGGTTTGGCTGTTCTGAAACAATGAATGATTGAAAGAATTAACTTACATTAAAGAGGCTCATTTATTCCTTCCCAGATCTTTCATTTACTCACAAGATCTGAAACCAACATGGGTCAACCACACACACAAACTGTACCTGTTTTCTTATCCCTGACAATGCACAGTAAACTTGGAATGACACGTTTCTTTTGCGTTTGCTTCACATTACTCTGCTAAGTTTTGCAGAGAAAGTTATATTCTGTATGAATTCTGAAATGCCAAGAGAGGCAGAGTAACCTGGGAAGGGCATGTTATAAAGCTAAACCTTTATGATTCATCTGCTTTGTCCTATTCCTGAAGATATCTGAAGCCATAAGTCCTCACTAACCAAAGCCAGCCATAAATAATTTTTTAAATGCATTTAAAAAAATTTTTTTTCAACGTTTATTTATTTTTGGGACAGAGAGAGACAGAGCATGAACGGGGGAGGGGCAGAGAGAGAGAGGGAGACACAGAATCGGAAACAGGCTCCAGGCTCTGAGCCATCAGCCCAGAGCCCGACGCGGGGCTCGAACTCACGGACCGTGAGATCGTGACCTGGCTGAAGTCGGACGCTTAACCGACTGCGCCACCCAGGCGCCCCTTAAATGCATTTTAAATTGAGGGGCACCTGGGGGCTCAGTTGGTTGAGCTTCAGAGTTCAGGTCAGGTCACGATCTCATGGTTCACATCTCAGGCTCACTGCTGTGAGCAGGGAGCCCGCTTTGAATCCTCTGTCCCTCTCTCTCGCTCTCTGCCCCTCCCCCACTCATGCTCTTTCTTACAAAAAATAAATAAAACATTTACAAATAAATAAACTGCCTTTTGAATTGAGATTCTGGGGCCTTTTTTCTTGGATAGGCCAGTATCATTTGGATTAAGTTTTAAGGTGGGTCTTTGTTCCTCATATATGGAGTGACTTTAAAAAAAATTTTTTTTTAAGTTTATTTATTTTTGAGAGAGAGAGCACAAGCGGGGGAGGGACAGAGGGAGAGACAGAGGATCAGAAGCAGGCTCTGTGCTGACAGCTTTGATGTGGGGCTCGAACCCATAAGCCATGAGATCATGACCTGAGCCAAAGTCAGGAGCTTAACCGACTGAGCCACCCAGGCACCCCACAGAGTGACTCTTAAGAAGGACATACATGAGGTGTTTGAGGAAATAGCAAGCACTTATGAACTTATGGATTTGTAATATGATCTTTATTTTTTATTTTTGGTTTCAGTTTTTTGGTATCCATTAACCCAAGGGACTTAGTGGAACAATTGTATAATGCATACCCTGGAAAGTGTATGGTCCCTCTTTTGTTCTATAGTCTTGCTCTAATAAAGTATTTAATTGCAAAGAAAAAAAAAATAAGCTGTTCCAGAGGACAAATAAAATAACAAATACTTCCTTTTTTCCTACACTAATTTCTGGTGTATATAAAATGAAGAAAATATCCTCTATAGGGACTTAACAGAAATAGGTTGTTTGGGTACAGAATGGTATACCTTGGGGGGCACGAGACAGTCTCACTCAAAATTGTTGCTGATGCCAAAACTTTTTCATAGCTGTAGCTTCTGGGAAACTTTTTTTTTTTTTCCCCCAAAGAAGATAAAGCTTAGTATTATGGACACAATTGTATCCTCCTTCAAATTAATGAGGTTAAATGAGATCATAAGGGTGGAGTCCTAAGCCAATGGGACTGATGTCCTTTAAGAGAAGGAAGAGACACCAGGTATGACTGCATCAAAGAAAAAGCCCTATGAGGATCCAGTGAGAAGGTGACCATCTGCAAGGCCAAGAGAGTGGCCCCAAGAGAAACCAAACATGCCAGTACCCTCGTCTTTGACTATTTGCGTCCAGAATTTTGAGGAAATAAATGTCCATTGTTTAAGCCACCAAGCCTGGGGTATTTTTATGGCAGCTCCTTTTGACGAATGTGCCCAGTGAGACTTTTGGTAAGGGGAAAGATGTATCTTTTTTAAGTCAAAGTATCCCAGGGAAGCTATTCAAAGTGATATATAGGCGGCCCTTAAAAAGTATTGCAGGGGAACCTGGGTGGCTCAGTCAGTAAAGCGACCGACTCTTGATTCTGGTCAAGTCATGATCCCAGGGTCATGAAAGGTAGTGCCATGTGGAGCTTCACGTGGAGCCTGCTTGAGATTCTCTCTCTCTCTCTCTCTCTCTCTCTCTCTCTCTCTCTCTCCCCCACACTTGTGTGCATGTGCACTCTCTTTCTAAAAAAAAAAAAAGGTATTGCAAAATTGCAAAATCCTGGTCCTTCAATGACCTTTTTCTTGGTCGTCTTCACAGTTTTGATTTTCCTTCTCCGTATAAGGCAATAATCACCTAGTAGGGTGGAGCCAGCATTGCGGCAGGAGAGGTGGACAAGGCCACTGTTCACATGCCACTGGTAACCAAAACAAGACTTAATTCATGCCCATGAGACAGCAGAAGGCTTCAGCATGTGAAAGTGGAAATTAATACTTAGGAAAAAATAATCCAAAGTATACTTAGATGTTGATGGAATCTGCATAGTTAATCATCAAAGAAACATATACAGAAGAATTTTTAGACCACTCCCTGAAACTGTTGATGTTTTGCGCTTCTGTGTAGAAAAGAAAATTTGAGCTACCAAAAGTGCATTTTCAGGGGACAAAAAGTAATGATCATATGATTCTTGTGCATGATCAATTGTATATTCACAAACAAAATGCTTTGTATAATTCAGGGAATGCTTTTAGGAGTTGGAAAACTATGGATAATGTAACTAAAGTAATAAAAGTAATTTGGGATCAAGAAAACTGTGCTATGAGGATAATGTACAGGATTAGTACATATCCTTCAGGTAAAGGCAAAGAAAAGCAAGGCAAAGAAAAAGAAAATGGTTAGGTTCTACAGTATTATTAAGGATAGAAAGTGGGGAGTAGAATTGTTTAGAAAATTAAATCCAATGGTTATAGTGGATATTCCTTGAAGTTTGAACAATTTTAATCATATAATAATACTTGAAGAACATCACAGAGGAGTTCCTTTTCTTTGTGGTGAATATGAACTTATTTCCTCACTCAATTCTATTAATTGCATCTAAGTTAATATTACAATGTATCAATAGCCTATACTGTTTCCCAGTAATTGGTGGACCTTGATAGAAAATATACAAATTGTGAAGAAAAAACCCCAAATGTTTCTCCTCTTTTTTCTACACATCTAATAATTGAACAGTGGCACTTATATCCCTGAGAAACTATGTATCAATACAATAGTGCTTAATTAAAAAAATCTTTAGGGTTTGTATATTTATTTTTTAAAAGCCTAAGTCATTCTTTTTTGTTTTTATTGATTGATCAATCGACTGATTTTTATTTATTTTAAATGATTATTTATTTTTGAGAGAGAGAGAGAGCAGGGGAGGGGCAGAGAGAGGGAGATAAAAGCTCTGTCCTGTGAGCTCTGTGCTGACAGCAGGGAACCCAGTGTGGCGCTCAAACTCATGTACCAGAAGATCATGACCTGGGCCAAAGTCAGACGTTCAGTCAAGTGGGTCACCCAGGTGCCCCTCAAGTCATTGTTTTTTAAAACCAGCATACTATATGGGGCGCCTGGGTGGCTCAGTCGGTTAAGCATCCGACTTCAGCTCAGGTCATGATGTCACAGTTTGTGAGTTCGAGCCACACGTCAGGCTCTGTGCTGACAGCTCGGAGCCTGGAGCCTGCTTCGGATTCTGTGTGTGTCTCTCTCTCAGCCCCTCCCCTGCTTGTACTCTTGTCTGTCTCTCTCTCTCAACAGTAACTAAACATTAAAAAAAAAATAAAAATAAAAAAAACAACATACTATGGCTGTTGTGGTAGATTCTCAAGATATTTATTCTAATGTAGTAGGACAAAATGATGCAATTGAAAAAAAAAGTCCATAAATTAGGATGTGAGACATCTAATTAAGATCCATGATAGAGAAATAAGGCAACATTTTCAAACCCAAAGCACCAGAGAACTTTATTTAAAGAGAGCATGAGAATACACCCAAGAGGCTTGTGAAGAAATACTCCTGTGTCTGTGTGATGTTTAATTACAGAGCTTTTGTTGTTTTATCTATCCTATCCTAAGATCTAACAAAAATTTATTTTTCCATATACTGCAAATCAATTATCTGATTGAAGGAACTGTTGGTTAGACCACTTTAAAATGGTTTTTATTGTTTAAAATATCAAAATTATTTTCGATGAGTCTTCTCTTTATCTGAGGGACATTTTCAAACAGTACTAATAAAACCTTTCAAGCTAGTATGTATTTACAAGACCAGTGCTCTAACCCCTGAGCTATGGAGCCTCAAGCTAGTATGTATTTAAAATGTATGTAAAACTCTTTCCATTATGACTGTGACTCTAGCTTTCTTTCGAAACTTTTTTCAACATACTGTGATTTGACTTAAGACGTCAGTTAAGGACAAAGCATATTCTTTTAAGGAAATTGATGTTTTCCATATAGCAAGTAGCAGGTACGTTGTGAACAGGGCTTCATTTGTTAACACGATAGGTTTCCAACTATATTTCACTGTGGTTTTTTCTTCTTCATTTCTTAATGTAGAATGCCTTCAGTCACCTTTACTATCGCAGGTTAAGGAAGATTTATATTTAATGTCAAATATTGTTCACATGCTTTATGGTATGACAATGGTTTTTGTTCTTTAAGATTCTTCAATGAAATGTTTCCATTTGTTTCATTATTTTAAAATAATAAAGTATATTTAAAGTAATTAAAAAAATTTTAATGCTTATTTATTTTAGAGAGAGAGACAGAGACAGAGACAGAGACAGAGACAGAGATGGAGTGCAAGTAGGGGAGGGGCAGAGAGAGGGTGACACAGAATCTGAAGCAGGCTCCCGGCTCTGACCTGTCAGCACAGAGCCCGACGCAGGGCTCGAACTCAGAAACCACGAGATCATGACCTGAGCAGAAGTCAGACGCTCATGCAACTGAGCCATCCAGGGGCCCTAAAGTATCTTTTTAAAGTAACTTTTAAAGTGTTGCAAAAGAGAAAACATTAAAATGTGTCTAGGCCTTGTGCTCAGAAAACAGTTAAGGAGAAGCAAATTTACCGGAGGATAGCAGTCTGGAACATGAATCTCTAGGACATGAAATTCATCCTCAAATTAGGGACATGTGACACTTTCACAAGTATGGACCAACCTTTTTATTTGTTGAACTTTGCTTCCAGAGCTCATTAATCATAGAATACGTTTTTACAATCCTGGACCAAGAGGGTAAATGAAACGGCTAAATCCTCTGCTAGGTATACCAATGACTCTATGACCTATTACATGCTAGTATAGCTCTTTGAAATTCAAAAATTGTAAAAGCATATAAGCAAAGGAGGGCTCCGATCACATGAATAAGTTAGAGGAATCAGAAATACGCTCTAGAATATTGAATATTTGTTTAGGTTACATTTTATTCATGTGCATGGGTCAAAACTGCTTTGAAATGAGGAGCACATTATTTTTACACTTACACTTAGAAGTGAATATTATCTCATTTAGTAGATAGCTTACAGAAAAGCAAGTGGAAAGATAAAAATATCATTTTATGTATTTTTCTTGCAAAACCCTCATTCCTTTTAAGAGTTTCCACTCTTCTAGAGATATTTCACACTTAAGGAATGTTTTTTAGAAAAAAACGATACATAGCATCCAGTTACATAATCTTCTGCAGGGGCAACAACAGACCTTTTGCAAATAAATCTTTTCTTATTAGTGTGTCAGCAGCTTCTACTTTTGCCAAGTTAATCATTTAGCCAGCTGAAATCCCGCATGGTTGTTATGCTAGTTTGGGCCCCGTCAGCAGTAATGCAAGTAAAAGCAGTTTTCTTCATACAATCATTTTTCCTCCCCTTTACCTTAGTTAATAGAAATAAATCCCTGTACAGATTTTTTTTTCCCCCTCGGGAAAATTACTTTTTAAAAAATGTGTATGTGATCTAGAGGTGTTTAATTTATTAAGATTTCTTATCCCATAAATTGGATCAGCTCTCAGCAGATCTCCAAAATAGGTATGGTTTATTTTTTGCAGGTAATTTTGTGATCCTATTTCCTCATATTCTTTTGTAAACCTTCTATCAGGTGCTCCAGGATTATCTCCAGGTGATCAAAGAAAGGGTGCCCTTGAAATACTTTACTCACATGAGACAGGGAAACCTCTAACTTCTCTGACGTATTTACTGATGAAATTGATAAGCTCTATGTACTAGACCTCACATACCAAAGGAAAATAATTTGGATAAATGATCACACTAAAGTTAAATACATGAACTATTATACATTGCTAGCGAGGGTACAGATTGGTAGAAACTTTCTGGAATAAAACCTGGCAAAGTATTTTCAAACCTTTAGATATTATATGTGTGTTGATCCAGTAATTAAATTTGTAAAGCTCTATCCCAAGGATATAATCAGAATAGAGTTTAAATTATACACAAAAAGCTGTATCACAGGGTTATCGTAAAAGTAAAAAAGAAAAGAAACATCTTGAGTGTCCAGCTGTGTTATTGTATAAAGTAAATAAGCAAAGTCATGTGATTGAGCAATAGGAAGTAATTAAGCACACACAGAAAGGTCTGCTTTTGACAATTTGTTGGACTATATACCATGAAGTGCTTCTCACTATAAAACTAGATTTTGGGAAGCACCTGAAAAAGCTGGTTGGCCATGTAATGCTTGATTTCAGCTCAGGTCATGATCCCAGGGTTATGGGATCAAAGCTCTGCATTGGGCTTTGCACCGAGCGTGTAGCCTGGTTGAGATTCTCTCTCTCTGTCTCTCTCTCTTTCTCTCTCTTTCTCCTTCTTCTTCTCTCCCCTGCTCATTTGCTCTCTCTCTCTCAAACAAAACAAAACAAAAAACAAAAAAACACTACATTTTAAATAAGCCATTTTTGGGGCGCCTGGGTGGCGCAGTCGGTTAAGCGTCCGACTTCAGCCAGGTCACGATCTTGCGGTCCGTGAGTTCGAGCCCTGCGTCAGGCTCTGGGCTGATGGCTCAGAGCCTGGAGCCTGTTTCTGATTCTGTGTCTCCCTCTCTCTCTGCCCCTCCCCCATTCATGCTCTGTCTCTCTCTGTCCCAAAAATAAAAATAAATGTTGAAAAAATAAATAAATAAATAAATAAGCCATTTTTTTTCGTATATTTGTGGGCTTTCAAGAAGTAAAGGCAATCTACAAGGATCTCCTCTCTTTACACACCTAAACATAAACAGAGTGGTGGTATCTCAAGGGACAAGAGGATCATCAGCACAACAAACCCATCTGCCAAGGGGCAGGATTAAATCTGAGGTTCTTCCATTAGGTCTGTGATTTTCAAAGGACATGAATGTGGTCCTAGGTTAGCACTACTCTTAATTTCCATCACAAGCAAATGAAAATCTTTTCCAGAGTAAAAGATCCCCAACTGAGGCCTTTAGGATTCCTAAGACTATGGTCAAGAAAATGTGAGACAGCAAAGATCCCCAAGACACAAGGAAATAAATCAACGTGTTTGAGAGACAACAGAAATAATTACTAGATATAGTGCCCACTTAATTCATATATTTTATTTATCTACCTATTTTTAGTTTATTTTTAATATTTTTATTTATTTTTGAGACAGAGAGAGACAGAGCAGGAACAGGAGAGGGGCAGAGAGAAAGGGAGACACAGAATCCAAAGCAGGCTCCAGGCTCTGAGCTCTTAGCACAGAGCCCGACGCGGGGCTCGAACTCACGGACTGTGAGATCATGACCTGAGCTGAAGTCAGATGCCTAACCGACTTAGCCACCCAGGTGCCCCAATTCATATATTTTAAAATGGAGCTAGAGGGGCTCCTGGGTTGCTGACTGTTGATTTTGGCTCAAGTCGTGAGTCAAGCCTGTATCAGGCTGTACACTGTCAGATTCTCTCTTTCTCTCTGCCTTGTACTTTCTCTCTCTCTCTCTCTCTCTCTCTCTCTCTCTCAAAAATAAATGAATAAACATTAAAAAAAATAAATGAAATGGAGTTAGACTGCATTATGCTAAGTGAAATAAGTCAATCAGAGAAAGACAAATACCATTATGATTTCACTCATTTGTGGAATTTCAGAAACAAATAAGAACATATGGGAAGGGGAGAAGGAAGTGAAGAAAAGGAAACAGGTACAAGAGACTCTTAACAATCAAGAATCAACTGAGGGTTGTTGGAAGGGAGGCGGGCAGGAGATGGGCTAAATGAGTGATGGGCATTAAGGAGGGCACTTGTGATGAGCACTGGGTGTTGTATGTAAGTGATGAATCACTGACTTCTGCTCCTGAAACCAATATTGTCCTGTATGTTAACTAACTAAAATACTAAAAATAATAATAAAATAAAATAAAAATGGATTTAATAAATACCAACCAAAAAAATCAAATACAAGATATGGGCTATTAATTCAATCTCTATGCCACATGTATAGTGGCAGTAAAACAACACAAGTTTATTGTTGTACAGTTCTGGAGGTCAAAGGTGCTAAAATCAGGTGTTGGCTGGGCTGCGTTCCTTCTGGAGGCTGGAGTGAAGTCCATTACCTTGCTCTGTCCAGCTTCAAGAGGCAGCCCGCATTCCTTGCTCATGACCCCTTCTTATCACTTCAACCTCGGCTTTGTTCATCCCATCTCTTTTTCTGACGCTTATATTCCTGCCTCTCTCTTACGGATCTTTGTGGTTGATCACATGGAGCCCAACTGCATAATCCAGGATAATCTCCCCATCTCCAGATCCTCAACTCGATCCTCAGCTCGAATTTTAGAGCCCTTTTTGCCATGTAAAGCAATGTATTTAGAGATTTCAGGCAATAAAATGTGAACCTCTTCTAGGGATATTACTACGTCTACAATAGCCCCATCTGTAAAATGGGAGTGGGGTGAGGTGGGTAATAATGTCTACTTTCTAGGGTTGTTACGAGGATTTCATCAGGTTAGCATTTTTCTTTAATTACATAGAATACGGCTAGCACACATTAAGTGCTATAAAAATGATGAATAAAATAAAGAACTGCATGATCTGACTCTTTGATTGTTTAATTATTTGGCTTCGTGATCACTTCCCACTAGCGTGCCTGGTTCTTTTTGATTGAATACCACACAGTGCACATAAAATCTATAGAGATAAATTGAATCAGTAGATATTCCTCCAGGTATTTGTGTTTGCTACCTGCTGGCCTAAACTCACTAGCCATCCCGGATTAACTTAATTTAATTAGGAATTGAGACATTGGTAGTATGAACCTTCCATCCTATGAAAATACTCAAGCTATTTTCCAAGGGGCTCTTCTTGTGAACCTAAATGCCAACCTTTGTCTTTCCCATCTGTCTGTGGAAAGCACCACTCACTTACCCCGTCTTCTCCAAAATTTTCAGGGTGAAGCGACTGTGGACACAGCCTCACCTCTCCTAATTTTCTTCTAAATCCTTGTCTTATAATTCCTTACTACTTTGACAATTTTCAGATGCATTATATTCTCTGTGGTTCTTCTCCTTGTCTTTCGTCAACCATTATCAGCAGCCAAATTGAGCAACTGTATTTTGCTTCAAGATCATGTGTTCTTCAGAAAATAACAGCTCTTGTCCTGAGAAATAGTTTTCACACGGCCAGCACCGTGATAGAAACTGGGTACTGGATTGTGGGAAACTTGGTGATTATGTCACGTGAGCCATGGAGTGACAGATCGAGGAGGTCTAACAGCACATTTTCATCAAGTGAAATGGTATCTGTCTGACCATGCTGAGCAGATCCTAAGGGCACAAAGAGAGAAGCAGAACTATGTCCAATATAACTTTATTTCCAATTGTTAAATATTGGCAATTCTTTACAACATGAAAATTCATAAGGAAATTTCATATCAGACATAATGGAATATGGTGAAACTAAAATGCATGAACTAGAATTTCTTGTATATATCTGAACACTTCCAATTAAAAGGTTATGAGAAAAGAGAGCCTGTAAAAAACATGTGTGTGTATGTATATATATATATATATATATATACATACACACACACATATATATATATATATGCAGTCTAATACAATCTATTTGAAGACTAGGACATACTAAACAATACTATTTATTATAGAAATAATTATGTATATTATGTACATATTTATACATATTTATATGTGTATACATATTTATTATATATGTACATATTTTATATGACCAAATATGCTTATATATCTATATATTATGTGTATACATGAAGTAAAATTCTAGATACACTTGTTGAATTATCAGTTATAAAATTCTCTAGGAATGAAAGGGGACAACGTTCAGAATTACATGAAGGGCTTCAACTATATATATGATATATATATGTATATATATGATATATATACACACACATATATATATGATATATATATATCATATATATATTTAAATACATGAAGCAAACATGGGCAGTTTTTGAGATTAGAAAAATCTTAGTATTCTAGGGGCGCCTGGGTGGCTCAGTCGGTTAATCCTCCTACTTTGGCTCAGGTCATGGTTTCACAGTTTATGAGTTCAAGCCCCACGTCAGGTTCTGTGCTGACAGCTCAGAGTCTGGAGGCTGCTTCGGATTCTTGTGTCTCCCTCTGTCTCTGCTCTTCCCCTGCTCACTCTCTGTCTCTCTCTCTCAAAACTGAATAAATGTTAAAAAAAATTAAAAAAAAAAAGAAAAAATCTTAGTATTTTATACCTTTCTCTGTACTTGAATTATTTTATGATACAAAATAAAATTTTCATATTAAAAGCCTTCTTAGAAAAATGTATATTTACCCGGTGGTATTTGTATCTCTTTGTGTTACTAATTGTGCTAAATTTTGCATTTACCTCATCCTAATCCCCTCTCTGTCCTTCTCTACCACGCATTGCCCTAGGACGCTGAATCTTGTGAACTGAATACACCTTCACATTTCCCTGACAGTCTTCTGATTGAGTCAAGCCAACGGGAGCCACTGTCAGACTGTAGTGGAACAGAAGAAAACGCTATATTTTCTCCTGCTCCTTCCTTTCTTTTTACAAGGTTTCTGGAAGTATCTGTATGCCAGCTGGCCACTCCTCCAAAACTCCAGTTCTCAGTGGACTCTGGTTCATGCCCGTGTCTTTTCAGCCCTAGGAATGGTAACGGTTTTGCATTTCTCTTACGGGTAGGGTATCTCACCATTGCTAATTTATCTCCTTATCCCCGCCCACTCCTCTGTAACTGAGGGTCCTTTGTAAGTCTGCTCATTGAAATATTTGTGTTTCCTTATGGTACCTTGGTCAATGCATTGATGAAATGAGAAAGCAGAATAATACAGTAGTATCATAGGTGGCAAAACCTATGGAAACTTGCCACTTAATTTATGCAGTGTGAAAAAACTAAAAAGTGTGTAATACTTTTCATTAGTTGATTAACTTGCAAATCAGATTTGTTCATACAGACTCCAAAATACATGGTCTATTTGGAATGTCCCAAGTCATGAAACAAACTGACTTAATGATAGTTGTCAGTTGTATTTAGGACAATTAAAATAGAACTATATGCAAATGTAACTTTCAATATATGTAATTATTATCTTGAAAGGGACAATTGTAACAGCGGTTATGATCATCAGTCTAGTGGTCAGGTTTTAATATGGTTATAATGATGTGAAATTTTAAAATGTAGCAATGATGTTGTAACTCATTTTCCAAAGATGATTCGCTAGAATTAATATGTCTCATTATAAGCCCAAGGGTTTTTAAAATGGAAGGTAACCATGCTCTTTTAGCAAAACTGATTAGTCTGTCCTCCTACTTCAATGTGTTTATCTATTAAAGGCAGACTAATTAGCAAATTCACTAATGAGGTTCCTATATCTGTTGTAAAGAAAAACCTTTCCTTAGCAACCTTGTTATGAAAATAGTAAGCCAGACTAAAGCTCAGCTTGGCAAGACTGAAATTCATACTTGAGAAATGTAAGCATGTTTTCCGTTACTGCCTGTAATGTTTATTGGTAATAACAGCAAACAAATAATTAGAGTTGCTGATAAAAGGGTAAACATAACCCTAATTAATGACTTTGCTAATAGCTGTTGCTTGTTTAGGGTATTAATCCAAGTTCATTGTTTAGCCTCTTCAGACTTACTAACTTATATGAAATAATTAACAATTCATTGATTCAGTCTTAAGGCACTATGTGATGATGCGTGACTGTATCCTTGAGGTGCTGCGAATGAAGGTTTTGCTTATCCACTCTGCATTTTGGCTGGATCTTTTGCTGCAGTTTTCCATCTTGAGCTAGACTTTCCATTTCCACAAACTCCTTTTGGAGGCAACGACTGTATGTAGTTGTTTTTTTTTTTTTCCTTTTCTTTAAAATGTTCATTTATATTTGAGAGAGAGACACACAGAGCGCAAGCTAGGAGGGCAGAGAGAGAGGGAGACACAGAATCCAAAGCAGGCTCCAGGCTCTGAGCTGTCAGCGCAGAGTCTGATGCGGGGCTCGAACTCACGAACCGTGAGATCGTGACCTGAGCTGAAGTTGCACGCTTAACCGACTGAGCCACCCAGGGGCCCTATCTGTAGTTTTGTAACCACAGATCACCTGGGGTTGTGGTGGAAGAAAATGGCATCTGGATTAATGACCACTATCAACCTACTTGCCTACTGCCTATGAGCAGAGCTTTTGCATAGTACTGGATGGTGATTGCTTAGACCAAGTCAGATCCTCCCATTTTGTCTTTGAATTTAAAACTTGCACCATGTTTTAAAAGCTAACAGACAGGAGAACATGGCCCTTCCAAGAGTAGAAAAACACTTAGTGGGGCAGCAGAAATGACTAGAAAGGAGACTGCAGATAAAGTCATGGTTCATATGTCCGAGAGTTTGCAAACCATCATAAGGCTTCTGACCTTTACCATATGGGTTACTGGAACTCTTGACAGATATAAAACCAGAAAGCAATGCGATCAGATTTATGTTTTTGTCTCTTTGGTTTATTCCTACCTTAAAATTTGATTGATGTGATATTTTAGCCTGTACTTCTGCTTCTGTTAGGAATCTTGCTTTTTTGCTTCTGTCGTTTTTTTTTTTTTTTTTTAGCTACCCTTGCTCAACTTCTTCTAGTCTAGATAATTTTTCGTAGACCATGTTTTCCCACCGTTAAAGCCTACATCAGCAGAGTTTTGTCTTCTCAGATGAGATTCAAGGTCAGAAGTTTGTGTCTCAGCTCTTGGTAACTACATGACTTGACACCATGTCCTCTGATTCTCATGGACTGAATTTATTTATTTGCTTATTTATTTGTTTATTCATTTATTTGTAAAGGGATATTTTATTTATTACACTTTAGAGATTTATCGTGAGGGAAAATTAGAAAGTCTCGATGAGGGCTTTATAGATACAACATGAGATGCACGACTGTGTAAAGTGAATTTGATTTGTGGATAGTATTGAGATCGAGCAAGACAAGGCAGAGTCATTTCATGATTGCAAACGTGGGCTTTGGAGTCAGACAGGTTTCAATCAGACCTTTGCTACATAGCATTTGTGCAGCCCTGGGCAAATTAAGTCCCCAAAACTTCAGCATCTTTACCTATAAAAGGGATATAACAGTATGCACTTCACAACGTACGGATTTAATCAAATAACCTACACGAATAGTTAAGAAAAAAATCAATTGGAACATAGTAGGTGTTCAATAAGAGGTAATTACTTTATTAAGTACTAAAAATGTTTGCATTTTAAAATTTATATTGGATTATAGGAACCTCTTATAATTGATTCAGAAGTAATAGCACACAGAAAACTGATTTGGATGAAGTAATCATTTTGTGTGCCAAAATAGTCTTCGGGAAATAAAGCTTAAAGAAGGAGTTTATAGGAAGTTAGAAGCTATTTTCAAAAGTGGGAACAGGATTTGTCTTCTTTCTGCCTTCCCAGATCAACTTTAACCTTAGTGTTGAATATCCAACATGCTGGTTACCAGGTGTTGTTGAATAGACGAATGAAAGAAAGAGTCAATAAGTTAAGACTCTGTGTGCACAGAGTGGTGGCATATTTGGATCGCTTTATGCATCGGGGGATACAGTTAGGGCCTGCGAGGGTACAAGGTGAAATTACCACTCTAAAGGTAGCTCTAAAGAGTAGACACAGAAGTCTGTGGGGGAAAAAGTCGGTGCAGCAATAATACATAAACAACATCGTGAGGATGAGGATGATGCTGATGCTGCTGATGATGCTGATGAAGATATCTAACATTTATTGAATGGTTGATAGTGCCAGGCACAGTTTCAAATACTTTACATGTATTACCCACCTACTTGTCTAAAATCCCCTAGGATTGGGTACTAACCCTGTTTTTGTAGGCACAAAGTAAAGCAAAGAAAGACTAAGAAATTTGCCCAAATTTACATGCTATTAAATAAGTGTGAGAAAAATACTATACGAGAAGATGATCTGATCCTAATGCCCCAGGTCCCAGCCAGGTGACGAAGAGCCCGACAAGCCTGTATCTTGCAGGTGCCCTGGGAAGAGAGAGCACGATCCAGGTGTTTAAAATCCCCAGAAGAGTGTAGCCAAGAGGGCCTCGTGCCTGCTCCATGGAGAAGGGTTTGTCCTCTCAACTGCAGAAGGGCCTGGCGTTGCCTTCTCAAACCTGAGGTGAGGATATTTGCTCTGCCCTGATATTCCTCAGGACTGAGGTTCTTGGATCCTGCCCGAGTGAAATACATTCCTAGGCGTTTAAGGGGAAGAGCTCAGATTGGCTTAGGCCATGAGTAGTGCTGACAGACAAGAATCATGAAGTTTTCAGGTGCTAAGGATTTTAAATTTGCCTTTCCGTACTTCTCCCGTTTCGATTCCTTTTTCTGTGTTTCTCTTTATGTTATCAGTTGCCGGGAATGTACATAAGCTCACGGTCTTCCCAGAAAACATCCCATCTATGTTCTAGTCAATGAGAATCCCGCAGAAACGGCAAACACGTATTTTCTCTTCATACGTGGGCACGAGTTCACGCACACACATTTAAGCATTCTACTTTTTCAGCTTGTGCTAACTTTCCTTTTCATAATTACTTGGGAGCTTCATGTTTCTTGATCTCCCTGTTTTCCGTTGCTATCCTTTCCCCTCGGCCTGGTTTGCCATGCTTCCACTTCTCCTTGCTGTTGTGTCAATCCTGTTTGTCTTGGATTTTCACACTTTTTCTCCCTCCCATGAAAGACTATCTAAGATGAGCTAGTGTCTCTCTTGTTAACACTGATCACATTTCACGGCATAGCTTTAAAGTGTTATTACCCAGCAGATAGCAGTGCAGCTAATACAAAGTAAGTGTCCAGTGAATAGTTCATGCACAAATGTAGAATGATGGCTATCTCCTCGGCTTCCACATACTGTAGAGACGGACAAACGGGTCGAAGGGCATAGACTCCCTCATCCTGCCCCATGAATTACTGCTGTACAAAAGAATAGATGTTTTACTATTGAATTAAAAATCTAAAAATCCAGCAGTAGGAAATTAAGCCCATTTTCACAGAAATTTAAAATAATTTCCTTAGGACCATTTGGAACTAATTAAAGCTCAGAACAAATTATATTGTTAAATATCAAGACTCATCATTGTATAAATTTTCCATGTAAGGAGAGGTCTTCCTGGAACCTCTTCTAAAGCTTTTATCATTAATAGTTACATGTAGATCAGGTAAAACTGACTTGCTTACTTCATGTTTTAGTAACACGGTTCTACAAGGACACAACAGTGACAAAGATGTTATAATGTGATCTCTCTCTTTCTTTTTTCTGATTTTTATTTTTTTAATGCTTATTTATCTTTGAGAGAGAGAGAGAGAGAGAGAGAGAGAGAGAGAGACAGAGACAGAGAGAGAGAGAAAGTGCAAGCAGGGGAGGGGCAGAGAGAGAGGGAGACACAGAATCCAAAGCAGACTCTAGGCTCTGAGCTGTCAGCACAGAGTATAAAGTAGTTTTGAATTTGGAAGCTTATAAATGGAGTTTGGAATTTTGGTCTAGTATCCCCATATCTCCAGTGTTTCTTGTAAACTTAAAACAATTTTATTTTGGGGGTGCCTGAGTGGCTCAGAGGGTTGAGCGTCCAACTTCGGCTCAGGTCATGATCTCTGGTTCGTGAGTTCGAGCCCCACATGGAGCTCCGTGCTGACAGCTCAGAGCCTGGAACCTGTTTCAGATGCTGTGTCTCTTTCTCTGTCTCTGTCCCTCCCCCTCTCATGTTCTGTCTCTCTCTCTCAAAAATAAATAAACATTAAAAACAACTTTATTTTAATTATCAACACTGTATCTGTAATGTTTAATTGGGGTATGGTTCTGAATTTTGTGCAGAAGTACCTTTTATCATACGATGGTTTTTCTTGCTACTGATTTTAGCCTGTTCCCCATTTTGTATGTGGGGCTCTCAAATCCCTAATCCAGCTCTTCTTTCTTACAAGGTATTTTTTTGTTCACTTCCAAAGATGTCCATTTTGTCTTAAAGGTTAAACTTTTTTTTTTTTTATAGTAACTATTTCTAATAGAACTTAATGGTTTTGGTCACTAACTTGTGTCTGATCTTAGGATGATGTCTTCCTTTTCAGAAGTAGGGACTTTGATTCAAACTCCGGGAGAAAAAGAAATCCATTTTCCTGGAAGCCTCTGAAAGTGAACTGTAAACACCCAGAGTGTGCGGGAGTTATTAACCTGGTAGTTTCACTCAATTTAAAGTCTAAATTGCTCACCGCTGATTGTGTCATGACCTCATCATCTCCTTCAATGTTTCCATCTAGTCTTTTTTTTCAAACAACAATTTCTTATTTGCTGCCCTCCCTCAGCAGCAATCTTCTCATTCTTCAGTTTCCACGCCTCCCCCCCTTACCACTTTACTCAGCAGATAGGAATCATCCTTACCAGTTGGCATTTTCTGCTGTCTTTAGACTCTTTCTGAGACCCCGCAGCCATTCTTGGGAGTAAACCCAGCACTGGGGCACAGCAAAGTGCTAAAGTGCTTATGAAGCTAAGTGGTCTGTCATGACTTGTTTGCTGCAAAGGAAAGTCAAAACTTTTATTACAGTATATGAAGTTGATATAAAGGGCAGTATAATTTTGACTCATCTTCAAAATCTAAGATGGAAAGAGTTGCACCCCGGAGAAACAATCTGTTACCATAACTGCTCTCACGTTTTGTTAAGTAGCTCATCCCTTCTGAATCTGGCTGGATCACCTCATCTTTTACCAAGCACATTTACTTCACATCATCAAGCGCTATCCTTAGTCTCAACAAATCCCTTTTTCTGTTCTTTGTTTCCATTCCTCAACAACCTTATATCATACACATGAATAAACACACACACACACACGCATACACACACACACACACACACACACACGCATGCACACACACACACACACACACACACACCACGCTACTTTTCCAGTGTGCCAAAAACTGACCCGTCTTTCAACTCCGTCCATATCGCACCAACAATATGGCTGACAGTCCCAAATCCAATAAAGTCACCGTCTCCACGTCTTTGTTTCATGGTTGTCCCCAACACACCACGTCTGGTGTGAAAAGTCAGTCTTCCCACGTGTTTGCACAGTGTGATTGAGCACGTGTTATAGTCTTAGTAGGCTTAAAGCAAATAGACTAACCTTATTGAAGCAATGTTGTTGTGGTGGTGGTTGTTGTGGTGGTGGTTGTTTTTGCCCAGACATCAAATGGCAGGAAAATCTGAGGTGGCCCATGTGGCTATTTCTCATGATTCATGGCCATATTTAGAATAAACTTCCAATGCCCGTGGAATTTCCCATAATGAGAAGTTGGATACCTCAAGTTAGAAGCCAGAAACTCACCTTCCCAGTCCTTCTGTGTCATGTGATTTAGACTTTATCAAACTGAAAATGCAAGACCTCTGTGGTAGTATTTTTCTCAAAGAAGTTCTGTCTTTCCCAGGAGGGAGAAGCATTGGTTCTTGCATCCTGTGCCACACCTCGGCGTTGCAAGCTGCACTATCTGTGCCCATAGCAGAGGAGTGACGTCTTACGGGATCAACCTGGAGGTGTGGGCTGGGGTTTGTTTTTGGCTGTTTGATGTACAAGCTTGACTATTTGATTCACCAGGAGGTTCTTTTATGCTCAGATTGGATGGAGGGGATTTTACTGTTCGTGAGTTAAAACTCCAACTGATATCTAACCTCAGAGCCACATAACTCAAAATAACAAAACAATCAAAATAATTAGTCTATCCTGACATGCTGCCTATTACTAGATCCTTCTTTTCCTTATCACACTTCTTTTCTTATCCTTTCTTTCAACGTCATATGATTCCTCTTCCTTTCACATTTCTCTTTAGCTGACTGGATTTTGAAAAGTTACTCAACTCTTCTTGAAGACGTGTGTGTGAGCGTGTGTGTGACAGAGAGTGTGTGTGTCTGTGCGTTTGTGTGTTTTCTAGGTAGAAAATAGTGATACAAAGAGGCAGAATTTCATGCCTTTGTGTCTGGTAGTGGGAACTGAAAACACAGATGTATTAGGATCAGTTGGAAGTGTATAAAATGATTTCAAGTTAGCCACGAAAAAGGGAAAACACGTTCATAAATAAATTCACTGCTGTTTTGTTAAATGAATGACTGATACATAAATACGCTGCTTCTCATTTTGATTTACCTAAAATGTGTAACTGTTCATTACAGGGTACTCTGTTCCTAGAAAAGGATTTTCGTGAGGATCCATTCCAGGGAATATTCCTTTTTTTTTTATTTAGTCTTTTTTCATATTTTAATTTCTGATTTCATTCAGGCATCATTACATGAGAAAGAGTCAGAAGACCTAATCTGATGTCTGGCTCAACCATGAATTCACCTTGTGACACTGGTAAATGTATTCAATCCCTATCAATCCTACCCTCTTTTACTGGATGCTGTGGGTGACGTCCTTCCATAAGCAGATCAGGAAACTGTGTTTACTGTGTTTTAGGGAAATGTACATTATGCCTAACTCTTCATGTAGCAGAATCCTCATCTGTAACAATTTTCTTTTCTAAACAGATGTATGCAAAACGAGTAACAAATTGATCACGTTGAAGAATCAGACTATTTTCTAATGTTTTTAACAAAGTAACACTGAATTTTTTTCGATATTATGATTCCTTCCCAGGGTTTGAAGGTCATCTTCTGACAATGCAGGACAGAACACGAAAGGAAGAAAAGCTGAATAACCGAGCCACATGTCGGGATGAAGCAGGAACTGGAGGTTGGACCACTTCCTGCTCCCCACACCGCGGAACTCAATTTCATTTTCCTTTACGTGAACCGCTACAGCAGAGAGGCCTGCGAATAGATCTTGGTTTTCTCTATGGAGTGCTGCAAAACTCACAGTAAACACGTCCAATGATGCATTTCAATAGAAATCTCTGTATCTGTGTTTCACTAATTTTCTGATATATGATAAAGAACTGTACTTTACAACCTCTTACCATCTTTACTCACTCTTATATCTATGGTTACATTGAATTGTTTATTATAATTCTTACTTTGGCTTTCTTGCATCTTTTCTTGATTGTTTTTTCCTGAGCTTTATTTATTTTCTTGGGGCTTTCAGAGAAAAACACCTTTGATATGTTTTTTAAATGTTTATTTATTTTGGGGAGACAGTGTGCCAGTGGAGGGAGGGTCAGAGAGAGAGGGGAGACAGAGGATCCAAAGTGGGTCCGTACTGACTGCAGCAGGCCTGATGTGGGGCTTGAACTCATGAACCATGAGATCATGCCCTGAGCCGAAGTAGGAGGCTTTACTGACTGAGCCACCCAGGTGCCCCTAATATGTTTAATCTTTTCTACATTTTTCTTTTTGCTTATTTCTGTCTTTTTTATAAGTTCCTTCTTGAGTTCTTTTCTGAATTCTTTCTTCTAGGTTCATTATTACTATTTAAAAATCATTATGACCACTTTATAATGATGACAACAATCATTATTTATTAAGATGATCTCTGCAGCATTTAAATACCTCCTAAACAGAACATTTACTTCATTCTTTTTTGTTTAATATGAAGTAGTCCAATCATTTCATTTTCCTGTAATTGGTCACATCACCTGAACCTTGAAAAATGTAAAGTTCTTGTTACTTATCCTTATTCTCTTAAAACAATTTTTTTTTAATTTATTTTGGGCATAGCTCAAGCAGGGCAGGGGCAGAGCGAGCGGGACAAAAGATCAGAAACAGGCTCTGCACTGACAGGCTGACAGCAGCCAGCCCGATATGCAGCTCGAACTCATGAACCACAAGATCATGACCTGAGCCAAAGTCAGATGCTCAACCAAGTGAGCCACTCAGGTGCCCCACTTACCCTTATTCTTTAATTAATTAATTAATTTGTTTATTGAGAACAAGCACACCCGCATGTGAGTGGGGGGAAGGACGGAGGGAGAGAGGGAGAGAGAATCTTAAGCAGACTCCACATCCAGCTTAATGCTCCAGGTGGGGCTCCACCCCTGAAGCGGGAGATCATGACCTGAGCTGAAATCAAGAGTAGGATGCTTCATCGGCTGCACTACCAGGTGTCCCAACTTACCCTTCTTCTTCTTTTTTTTTTTTTTTTTAATATTTTTTAATGTTTATTTATTTTTGAGACAGAGAAAGACAGAGCGTGAATGAGGGAGGGTCAGAGAGAGGGAGACACAGAATCTGAAGCAGGCTCCAGGCTCCGAGCTGTCAGCACAGAGCCCCACACGGGGCTTGAACTCACGGAATACGAGATCATGACCTGAACCGAAGTTGGATGCTTAACCGACAGAGCCACCCAGGCGCCCCTTACCCGTATTCTTTAAATAGTCTATGAATAAGACTTTTCTTTTCTTTTCAGTCAAAATTTATTTGGAAGAGAGTATATTTTAGTTTCAAAATTGTCTTATAAAACTTGATCCAAGGCAACCTGGATCTGTTGGAGCCCTGACACTTAGTGAGTCATACTAAGTTTAAAGAGGCCACATGGGGTGAAGATCCTTCATCCTGATGTTAAGATGCCATGTCCTGGGCCCTCTTTTGTGCTTCCTGAGGTTGTGTGGTAAGGAGACCTAGGATATGTTTGTTACTTTTTGTCCCTCTTTTTGGATTTTTGCAGCTGGAAGGTAAGAGAGCCAGTGCCTTTCTGCCCTGTGTGATACTTCTCTGTTTGCTCTTAGCCCACATGAATTTGGAGTTTAGGCAACCATTCTGGTTTTGAACTAGACAGCCTGATCCAACTACATGTAGGCATATTGGCAGTGGGGCTGAATACCAATTCCTCTAATCCCTTTGAGCCTCGTGGATATGTTTTGGGTTATTCTTTCCCTTCACTGCAAGGGTGAAGTCCTACCTTCATATATGAGGTCTTCAATATTTCCTGTCATGTTCATGCCAGGCCTTTGGAGGCAGAAAACAATATGGGAAAAATTAGGGTGAGCAGTATTACTAAGAGCAGCTGTTGGGTCTGAGACAAGTCCAGGCCTCAAGCTAAAACATTAGGGAACGAATCTTGCTTTGGGATGTGTTGAGGTAGGTCTAGAGCGTGTAGGGGTGAGGGCTGTCCTTAGTATTCTGAGACTTTAAAGACTGTTTCTCTTCCTATGGGTAGAGTTCCACACGAAAGAACCATTAAATAATTTGTTGGGGCCAAAGAAATCTTTATTATTACTATTTTTTATTTTTTATTTTTATTTTATTTTATTTTATTTTTTTCAACGTTTATTTATTTTTGGGACAGAGAGAGACAGAGCATGAACGGGGGAGGGGCAGAGAGAGAGGGAGACGCAGAATCGGAAACAGGCTCCAGGCTCTGAGCCATCAGCCCAGAGCCTGACGCGGGGCTCGAACTCACAGACCGCGAGATCGTGACCTGGCTGAAGTCGGACGCTTAACCGACTGCGCCACCCAGGCGCCCCTATTATTATTTTTTAATGCTTTATTGCTGAGAGAGAGAGAGCGAGCGAGCAGGGGGGTGGGTAGAGAAAGGGAGACACAAAATCCAAAGCAGTTTCCAAGCTCTGAGCTGTCAGCACAAAGCCCGATGTGGGGCTTGAACTCACGAACTGTGAGATCGTGACCTGAGCTGAAGTCAGATGCTTAACCGACTGAGCCACGCAGGCACCCCAGGACCAAAGAAGTCTTAAAACAAAACAGGCAGAACTTCAGTATATGGGTTGCATAGACATTATTAAGTGAAATAGCTTTTTATATCTTTAGTAGCGTAAGTATCTATTCTTCTCCCTGCTTCCCTTGTTTATCATCTGGTATATTTCTCCAAGGAAAACAAATTCTACCATGAAAAGAAAACTTTGGGGAAATAAAGAGTTTTTTGTTTGTTGTTTTTCTTTTAATAGAATAGTGAAACTAGTAATAACTAGTGAAAGTAGTAATCTTGTCTGATACTCTGTAATGATTCTCATTCTCTGTGTATCTTATTTTCTGGAATTGTATATATTTTTGGAGTTATCGGATACCAGAGAATTTGTTTTTAATTTTTTTCTAATTCGTAGGACATCTATGTGTCAATTTATTGGTAGTTGAGAAGGCCTCTTTAAGAATTAAGATGGGGTGCCTGGGTGACTCAGTCAGTTAAGCTTCTGCCTCTTGATCTCAGCTCAGGTCTTGATCTCAGGGTTGCGAGTGTAAGCCCTGTGTTGGTCTACACGCTGGGCATGGAACCTACTTAAAAAAAAAAAGAATTAGGATGGATTTTTATTAAAATATTAGAGACTCATTTAAGGAAGATATTTGAGATTGTCCCATTTCCCCAGGTGAGAAGTTTTACCAAGTAAAATCAGAGGTGTCATTTTAAAAAGATCTTGCCTATTAGATAACAAATGGATAACCATTTTAACCTAAAGATTTTTTTTAAACAGAGTCTTCACAAGGTTGCTTTTGAAATGTATTAACATAAAGAGAAAAAAGAACATGCAGGGGAGCCTGGGTGGCTCAGTAGGTTAAGCGTCTGACTTCAGCTCAGGTCATGATGTCACAGTTTGTGGGTTCGAGCCCCGCATCGGGGTCTGTGCTGACAGCTTAGAGCCTGTGGAGCCTGCTTCGAATTCTGTGCTTCCCTCTCTCTCTGTTCCTCCCCTGCTCATGCTCTTTCTCTCTCTCTCTCCTTCAAAAATAAATAAAAACATTAATAAAATAATTCAAAAAAAGAACATGCAAATTTGCTCTTAAAGAATATGTATATAAGAATACATACATCTATATGCATATATACACATACTTATGTATACTAAGTAACTAAAAGCATAGATTTTGAAATTAAGGATATGATTATTTCTGAGTCTCTGTGCTTTAAAAATCACTAACAGAAGCTCCATAGTCACTTTTCTTTGCCATTGGGCATTTGAGTGCTTAACATTAATCAGAGTGAATGTTATAACTGACTGGCTTTAGGAGCCTAAATAAATGAAGCTAAAATAAATGTTGTTTAATCTAATAGCCTCAAATTGATGGCATACCCACAAATCATGTGATACCTTTCAAAATGGCATTAAGTTATTACTTTTGTAGGATCAGTTTTCTTCCTTCATGCAAGCCCATGGAGACAGATCTTTGAAGATGAGATCTGGCAGTCTTTTAAAAATGTTTGTCTAGTAATAAAGTAGGTCTAAGTACCAGGAAATGAACTCAGCAATAATTTCTGCTCTGATACTGAAAAATGTATCATTTAGGATTAATATTTTTCTACTAATTAGAAGAAATGAAAAAGAGAGTTAACAGATTTTTAGTGACTTTCACATTTCAGGAATCCAGTGAAGATTTATTGAGTAAATAAAGGTGACAGTTTGGCTGATTCTCAAACTTCTTTCCCCTTAAGGAAAAGTCACCCATAATGGATGGCATTTATATGCATCACAGTGTTCTGGAAGCATGCATATTTTGATGAAACCAAAAAAAAATTTTAAGTAAGTAAAGCTTCTCAATAATTTATATGCAGCACAACCATTAGGTCCCAGAAAGAGTTCCTCTCTGTGGACTGAGGCTGGGAAAAAAAAAAAAAAAAAGCAGATTACAGTCTGCTTAATTCCAAGGACACTGCTCATTACTTCATGTTCTTTTTACCCACACAGGAAAAAAAGATACAACAAAGCAAATGATAGTCATTGCAAGGATAAGAATGGAATTCTTTTAAGTCATTCAAAATTCATTAATTATCATGAAAGTGTCTATATTTTGATGCATAACAAACTAGTTTTAACCAATCCTAATATCCCGGTAGATTGCAAGGATACTGTGGAGAGAGAGTAATTGCTTTAATCTTGAAACGTAAGAGAGAGATAAGTCGGCTGTTTTGAATAGTTTGATAAATTTGAAAGGCACCAACCATCCAAGGATGTTACTAAGAGCATTGTCTTTATCTTTATTTTATGAATAGGCAAAAATTAAGATACGTATGAAAATAAAAATAATTTATAAAATCCAATTTATGTAAAAGGTAGTAGTAGATCATCCTCTTAAAATACCATAAGTAAAAGTGCTTTCTTTCTCTTCTCTTTTTTACAAGACACCTTTTTGTTATTGCTCATTTGTGTCTTTTTTTTTTTTTCAGTTAATAAAATTTAGGGGGGATAGTTTTTGACATTTCCTTTTAGAAAAGAGAAATCAAAGTGGTATTTATTTATACAAGCTCATGGAATGTTGTTTCATTAAATGATCCAAATTGTTGACAAGTTTTGGGTAGAAACAGAAAGAAGTGAACAACCTGAGAGTGTCTTATTGCATCTATTAGTGACTAAAGTCTAGCATTGGCACATATCCAAAAATTTTACCCTGTAGCCCTTTTTTTTTTTTTTTTAAAGAATATAAGAAAAAACGGTGGCTTTTTTGTAACTACACAAAATTCTATTAATCTGCCTTTATATGTCTCTTGTACCTCTCCATTTTAATGGTAATTGGATAAAGGAATTTGTCACTGAAGGTGAGGGGTAGGTGAATGGTTATAAATCATCACTGAAAGAGACCTCATCTAAAATCAACACGGATTTGAAATTGTCATTCTGTTCACGAGGAGGGAGAAGCTGAGAGGGGGAACCAGGAATTGGGAGCAGTTTTAAGAGAGGGCTGGAAAATCAGAATAGAAGATGTTGTCGGACTTCGTTCTCGTGTTATGCAGAGTTTAAATTCTTTATTGCGGTATAATCAAATGGGATAGTTAATTGCTTATATTTCTACACCTTGATCAGTGTAGATGTGTAGCTGGTCTCTGGGAAGACTAAGAAAAAATAAATTAAATGTTATCACGATGCCTGTGTTTCTGCTTCTCTCTGTTGGCTTTATTTCCTACTAACATAAATGGGCAGTCTCACAGCAGTGACTGACACAACACATTGCTCTTTCCTCAAATGCTTCTAGCCTATCAGATGAAAAGAGAAGTTGATCAGCCCTTCATGGGCTTTGAGCGTTACATGGATCAGTCCCTAAGTCATATTACACATTATAATGGGCCTACTTTGGGACGTTTACCATTTGTGGGACCAGGAGAGTAGGACCTTTGATCGGAAGAATGAGGGTTAGCACAGACCTGTCGATACCAAGATATGAATCTAACAGGAGGTTTTCTTTGTAGCAGAGCCAGGTTAAAGATAACATGATGTTTCCCTGTCAGAAACACGGAACACCCGAGTCATGTGAAGTAAATAATTTATATTCGTCATTATTGAAAAATAATTTGCTTAATGTATTTCTAAAAACTGTCTGAAAACTAGTTTGATTTTGAAGTCGGCAAGCACTGAGCCAAGTATTTTTGAATAATAATGGCACTAGCATTGTAAGGTAAATGAAATAATAATATTTGTCAAATATACACATAGATGTATAACCATTTAAGAGGTTACTCATGAGATTTTTAAAATCTAGTCAGAAAACTTGACATTCACTAAGACTAAAATTTAGAAAAACGACTTCAAAATATAGATTTTGTTAAGTAAACTTACTTGCATATTGATTGTGCCATTAGCAAAATTTTTAAATTTTATTTATTTAGCTAACTTATTTCTTTGGGGTTTTCCAGAAGCAGTTAGCCCTCTGTGTGTCTTCTCAGGCATACTAAGATACGCACCAACCTTTCTAGCTAAGGGACAGACATACAGATCTTCCTTAGCTTATGATAGGGTTGTCTCCCATAACCTAATAATCAAACATCATACCTTAGCCTCGCCTTAAATGTGCTCAGAATACTTACATTAGCCTACAGTTGGGCAAAATCATCTGGCACAAAATCTATTTTATAATACAGTGTTGAGGGGCACTTGGACAGCTCGGTCAGTTAAGTGTCCAACTCTTGAACTCAGCTTAGGTCTTGATCTCAGGGTTGTGAGTTCAAGCCCCACACTGGGGCTTAACTTAAAAAAAAGAATTATGATATAGTGTTGAATATCTCACGGAATTGATTGAATACTGTAAGGAAGGTGGAAAAAAAAACAGGTTATATGGGTATCTGTTGTTTACCCTCATGATCATCGGCTGACTGGGACCTGTCACTCAATGCTGCTGCCCAGTTTGTCCATCGATATTCTAGGAAAAGATGGAAATTCAAAATTCAAAGTATGGTGTTTTTTTCTGTTTTTTCTTTTTTAATTTTTTAACGTTTATTTATTATTGAGAGACAGAGAGACACAGAGCCTGAGCGGGGATGGGGCAGAGAGAGGGGGAGACACAGAATCCGAAGCAGGCTCCAGGCTCTGAGCTGTCAGCACAGAGCCCAATGCAGGGCTCAAAGCCACAAACCACGAGATCATGACCTGAGCTGAAGTCGGTGGCTTAACCGACTGAGCCACTCAGGCGCCCTCAGAGTATGGTTTTTATTGAGTGTGCATCACTTTCGCACTATTATAAAGTCAAAAACTCTTTTAAGTTGAATCATCAGAAGTTGGGGACATTCAGCATGTGAAAAGTCTTTGCTAAATGTGTTAACAACAACAAAAAACAGACAGGAAAAATCTTCTTTCTTTGGCTTAGTGAAGGATAATGGATGCAAATCAAAAATATAACTAACTGACTAACTAAATAAATAAGGTATTCTAGAAATGAAAATACAATACCTGAAAAATTTAAAAAATCATCATATAAATCAATATTTTTTAGATGAGAAGACGTGCTATAAATTTGCTCCAATAAATTAAGCTGAGGAAAATAATGTTGCATCATGTTTTTGTCAAACGACTTTAATTAAGTATTATAGAATAGATATAATCTTTTGGGAGAATACTTATTTGGCATATATGATGATATACTTAATTGTTAACATTTAAAGGGGCTGGATGTCATGTATATAGATTGTCAAAGATTGATGAAAAGCTATTTACGGAATACTTTGGAAAAACAAGTGGTATAATGGAGGACATGGTGGAACTTCCTTTCCTGTGGAATTTACATTTTAATATACTGGACTTTCAACTAATTTCAGGACATGTAACAAAGTGTTATGTCAGAAATTTTGGCTTTGAAAAATCTTTTCAACAAAGATGTTATTCAAAAAGCGCTGGTTTTTCATGCTCTATTAAAACATTAACCTATTACTTAACAGTTGTTCAAACTTCCCCAAGTTGTGCTAACTCTCTATTCACTTTTATTTATTTATTTTTTTCAACGTTTATTTATTTTGGGGACAAAGAGAGACAGAGCATGAACGGGCGAGGGGTAGAGAGAGAGGGAGACACAGAATCGGAAACAGGCTCCAGGCTCTGAGCCATCAGCCCAGAGCCCGACGCGGGGCTCGAACTCACGGACCGCGAGATCGTGACCTGGCTGAAGTCGGACGCTCAACCGACTGCGCCACCCAGGTGCCCCTCTATTCACTTTTAAAGTCAAGTGTTTGTACCAAAGACTCTTTGTAACATTAAATATTCTGAGTCTATGGCTCCCGTTCTTAATCTTAGGGTCATGTTCACTGAATTTGAATGCATCATATTTTTAAGCATTGGCTGAAACACACTTTGGGAAAAAAGAATTTACATATTTTAAATTAGCAATTCAAGTTATTTTATTATCCCCCCAATTAAATTCCACTGGCTCAGGGGAATATTATTGAGACAGAATCGACCTTTTCTTTTGGGGTTGAATTCTGAGGAGTAATACCATTTTCAGTGAAAGTGTAAAATATCTTAGAGTGCATAATAATTTTTTCTTTTGTCATATCACTATTTATTTATAACATATTCTGTTTGCTTCTAAAAATGCTATATTGGGGCGCCTGGGTGGCTCAGTCGGTTAAGCGACCGACTTCAGCTCAGGTCCGTGGGTTTGAGCCCCGCGTCGGGCTCTGTGCTGACAGCTCAGAGCCTGGAGCCTGTTTCAGATTCTGTGTCTCCCTCTTTCTCTGACCCTCCCCTGTTCATGCTCTCTGTCTCAAAAATAAATAAATGTTAAAAAAAAAAATTAAAAATCCTATATTGATAAGCCTGAATGTCTGAACAAATTCATAACAGTAATGTCTAATTAGTAATACCTCCATTATTTACTAGGTGAAATAATTCCATGTGATCAATGACAGAGATTTTATTTGGATGTGTTCGTGTATTCGTACATCAAATATACATTGAGCCCTTACTGTATACTGAGCATTTGTTCTAATCATAGCAGTGTTCAATGCTACGAAGGAAAAGTGAAGGAAGTATGAGTCCTAGTGGCTGGTTTTGTAGAGAAGGGGTGGGTTCTTTGTTTAAATACGGTGTTCAGGAAAGGGTTTTATGAGGAGGTGGTTTCAGAGCAAAGATCTAAATGAAGTAAGGGTGAGGAAGAGCTCTGTAAATTTCAGACAAAGAGAGATCCAGGCAGAGGGAAGATAAAATTCAAGTCTTGCATCAGATTACAATGAGCATATTTGAAAAAAGAAAAGAGATGACTATGATTAGATCACAACGAAAGAGAGGTCTCTTTTGTAACTTCATCATATAATATTTATTATATCTTAGTGCCTATAACAAATTCCAAATAAACATCCTGTACCTTTCACTTTATTTTATTTTTTTTTAATGTTTATTTATTTATTTTGAGAGAGACCATGTGGAGGAAGAGGAGAGAAAGAGGGAGAGAGAGAATCCCAAGCAGGCTCCACTCTGTCAACACAGAGACTGACACTGTCTCGATCTCACAAACTTTGATATCGTGACCTGAGCCGAAATCAACAGTTGGATGCTCAACTGATTGAACCACCCAGGCGCCCTGTGTAACCTTCATTTTAAAAGGATGACTGGCTACTAGCCCTTTGTCTGATATGTCATTTGCAAATATCTTTTCCCACTCCATTGGTTGCCTTTTAGTTTTGTTGATTGTTTCCTTTGCATTGCAGAAGCTTTTTATCTTCATGAGGTCCAAAAGTTCATTTTTGCTTTTAATTCCCTTGCCTTTGGGGATGTGTCAAGTAAGAAATTGCTGCGGCTGAGGTCAGAGAGGTTTTTTCCTGCTTTCTCCCCTAGGGTTTTGATGGTTTCCTATCGCACATTCAGATCCTTTATCCATTTTGAGTTTATTTTTGTGAATGGTGTGAGAAAGTGGTCTAGTTTCAACCTTCTGCATGTTGCTGTCCAGTCCTCCCACCACCATTTGTTAAAGAGACTGTCTTTTTCCACTGGATATTCTTTTCTGCTTTGTCAAAGATTAGTTGGCCATACTTTTGTGGGTCTAATTTTGGGGTTTCTATTCTATTCCATTGGTCTATGTATCTGTTTTTGTGCCAATGCCGTACTATCTTGATGATTACAGCTTTGTAGTGGAGGCTAAAGTCTGGGATTGTGATGCCTCCTGCTTTGGTCTTCTTCTTCAAAATTACTTCGGCTCTTCGGGGTCTTTTGTGGTTCCATACAAAGAAACTTAACAGAAGTCCATGGGGGAGGGGAAAGAAAAAAAAAAGAGGTTAGAGAGGGAGGGAGCCAAAGCATAAAAGACTCTTAAAAACTGAGAACAAACTGAGGGTTGATGGGGGTGGGAGGGAGGGGAGGGTGGGTGATGGGTATTGAGGAGGGCACCTTTTGGGATAAGCACTGGGTGTTGTATGGAAACCAATCTGACAATAAATTTCATATTTAAAAAATAAAAAATAAATATAAATAAATAAATAAATAAATAAATAAATAAATGGATGACTGGCTACTGGACGGACACTATGGAAGTAAGAATAGACATCGGTAGACCAGGTAAGAGGAAATGAAACTCAGGGAAAACAAGACTAATGTCTTAGACTAAGAGATTAGTGACTAAGGAGCCATTTTTTTCTTAAACTTCCACTAATAGTATAATGTGTGAAATCACCAGTGGCTTTTACTTCTGGCTTGTGGCCTGGTTAAAGGTGGTGTTGCCTTAATCGAGAAATTCATGGTTTTCCTGCAACTATTTGTAATCTTTTCTAGGTTAGATATAGATTGCAGGAGTTCGTGTCTTAAAAGAAGTGATTTTCAGCCTTGTGGTGATAACAATATCCATAGCCTAGATTCAGCTTTTAAACAAGCTTATAAAGTTCTTGTCTAATTTAAGCTAGTATATTTCAGGATGTGTAGAGAGAGCTAGGAATTCATAATATTTTGTAGGCAGTAAATTCAGTTGCTTGCCAAGCAGGGTAGAAGCTAAGGTTAAATGAGATAATGCACTAGAGAGCACTTTAATTTCTTTAGAGGAAAGTTGTTCTGTACATTATTGTATTTCTGTTGTTGTTCTACATTTTATGTGGTTTATGCATATAACCACACCATTTAACATGTTTTTATAAGTATTTCTTTTTTAATGCAAGCAGAGTTGTTTCCTCGTTGCCAGATAGGGTGAGATTGGCTCTTGCCCAATACTTTAATTTTGGTGTATGTTGTTATTTTCTAGATAGGTGGAAAATTTGCCCACAGAAGGCATTTGAATACACATGATTTTCTTCTCTTAAGAAAACTCAATACATATGTAGTAAATTAAGAATTGATTATTCACTTTACAAGGGAATTCACAAAAGGAGTTTATTCATCTTGTAAGATCCTTAATGCATTTATAAAATGATCCAGTTATGAAAATATTCCATTGAAAAACAGATTTACAGAATTTTCAGAGATAGGAATCATATTCATGAGTTACCCCGGCACCTTCAATACAGTCTTCTCTATAGAACTTCTTTAACCTCTGCTTTTTGTCCTTACTTCCCCCAAAAAGCATCATAGAACACACCTCAGGGATAGAAATATGGCAAGACAAAGAAACATTTTATACTCTGTTATGTGAGTGAGCGAACACGATACGCTCTGTCAGCTGCCATTCTGCATAAGTGTCAGAGATTCCCCCAGGTTCATCTGCAATGCTTGATTTCTCACTGATTACCTCTGAAAAGCCAGCTTCCTCTAATTCAACTTAAATATCTCAAAACACAATTTAATGATACTATTTTAAGACTACTTTAAAATCCAACTGCATTCCTATGCCAAATAATTTTTGGCCAAGAATCCATTCATTTATTTTTTAATTCATCCATCAAAAGTATGAGAGACACCTATACTAGACCTGCAAAGTCCCCTGTACTTTGAATCTCATATTTCAGTGATGGGTGTATATATATAGTATATTTTATCTATCTGTCTATACACACGGACACACATGTGTATGTTCATGTATACATAAATGTATACACATGCACATAAAAAATGCTAAGATGTGAACATAGTACTCTATTATGTGTATATATACTGAGGAAACTGAGACAGAAGTAGGCTTCCTTAACTTAGCATTTTATACAGGGGGTACTTATCAGAGTTTACCAAAGTTGAGTAACAGAGTCCTGGATCTAAAAGAACACTGTAGGATGATACGGACAATACTAGCTTGTATTCTCTGACTAGAGACTTTTGAGACAAGAGAAAAAAAGTACCCTTGTTCTGAATGCACTTGTACCAGATGCAAATTCTGTAATTAGAATATATATATATATATATATATATATATATATACACATACATATGTATAATTTTAAATTGTACATAGAACAAATACTAAATAACATATCATGAAATCACCAGTTGCTCACTTCCAGAAGCAGTTGAGAATCCTTAACAAGTGTGGCCAAAACAAAATGCCCTCATACAAAATATATTTTCATTTGTAGTACCAACATGCTTTTGTTTGTGGATATCAAAATGCACGTATTGATACTGGCTTCTGTTTCTGGAGCTAGCTTCCAGCTTCTCTTTCTTTTCATTTGATAAATCACAGAACACCTTCCCCCTTGTTTACACAAATAATCGTCATGGAGTCACTTTTGGGGAAGGATACATGTTCCGCCAGTAAGTGATGCTTGATTTTGCTAGCTGTTTTGCATGGTTCATATAAATGGCAACTAGCTGCTGCAGCTTCTGCCTCTCCAGCTTGAGTATTTTGTGCCCAGTTCGGAGGGACCAGTGGCCTTTCACTCACTATCAGCATGCTCTGAAGTCCCCTCTGATGAAGGAATCGCTTTCTGCTTAGAGCCCGAGGTGACACTTGGCTCTGCTCATCGTGTAAGCTCTGCTACTTTCTTTACACCGACGTTAAAAGCTCTGCTCTAGCAAGAGTTCATGGATATAACTTTTCAGCCCTTTTGTGCTAAAATCACGTTATCCTTCCAAACACAGTGGAAGAAATTATTAAACTTGTGCTGAATGTCAGGAAAGTCTTCAGAGAGGAGACATGAGTTAGTGCTTCAAGGCAGAGGAGACATTTTCCAGCAAATGGGGGGGGGGGTGGCAGAAGACTGTGTGATCACTCTATAGACACAACACACAATAAAGGCTAATTCAACGAAGAACTGGACTGTTTCTTATCTAACCGTGCATGACATTTCTTTCCCTTTATCCCACAGGACTTACAGGGAAATCTCCAATACAGGAAAATAGAAGAACAAGTTCTCTCTGGCTTGTGGATCTTTACACATACTACTTCCTCTGCTTGGAATAGTTTACTCCTTTCCCTACACAATATTCCTGCCCATCCCTCACATTCACATCCTTCAGTTCTCAGTTTGGCCATCATTTCCCATAATCAACCATCAGTGGCTCAAATTGCCCCCATCTGCTTCCAGGCATGTCATATGTGCTCCTGTGGCATCCTGGACTTTTGTTCAATAGCACCGACCTCACCACGTGGCCTTAGCCTTTTACTGGCTTGTCATCACCACCACAGCAGGAAGGAAGGGACAGTGTTTATTTTTATTGTTGTACGAGCAAATACCCAACTCCAGCTTGACCTACAGTAGCATTTCTGAAACCTTCTAGAACGGTTCAGCGTCAACATGTTGTCATGTTATAAGCATCACCCAAAAATACTCTATACAAAAATGTATCTATGTAGGAAAAATAAGACATACTTTCAGGTTACTCATATTAATTTCATTTTCAATGCAACCCACTTCTTTGTCAGGACTGATGTCACCAGAATTGATACTACTGAACCAGACCAAGTTTGGGGTGTTTGGTCTTACTATAACTCACATGGTAGCTAGAGGTTCCCTCCATCTCTAGAAGGTTATGGAAGGAATGAAATTCTTGCTTGACTACATTCCGGTTCTGGAAACCCTCTGTCTTTGTGCTATCACAAAGATTAATATTCCAGCTAATCTAGATGCAAGCTTCAAGCTTTCCTTATTATCTCTCGCAAAGGAAGGCAAGTAGGTACCTTCAGAACAAGGATGCATTCTATATTGGGAGTGTCAAAGCCACCAGCTAAAAAGAGTTGATTCTCTTTCCCCAAATGAACACCTTATTGAGGTTAGTGAAGAAATAGAAAATACAAAATGAAAAACTGAGGCACGAGCAGTCATTTTTCCTGCACTGAAATGTTAACGTGAAGATTTGACCCATCAGTCCGATTATTCAGGTTGGACTAGTTGCGTGTTTGGGAGGCTCCTGCATTACTGCATTCAGCTTGTAAATAATGCAATATCACTAATGAGAAATGGTTGGTCAGCAATTATATGTGAAGATAGAAACTAAGCACGCAAATGACTAAAGCTGGTGTAGTTACTGTGGTGTTGGGGGAAAATATTTCAGTTGTACTCCAGCAGTTTTTAGGTTGGGTGCTACGGTAAGCGTATTGTTTTAGGAAAATACTATGTCACTTCTCGAATGTGATAATGTATTTGGCAAAACGTTGGAGTCCAATTCCTGAGCTTGATTGGATTGTCTAGGAAGCAGAAGCTGAGAAGAAGTTAGCAATGCCGGTTTACAGGAGAGCTCCATCTGTGAAGGGAAAGGTAAGGGAGGAGATGGAGTATGAATGGGCAGACGAGTCACCATGCCAAGGTGCAGAGACCTGCCGGTAGTACTATGGCATGAGAAAGCTCTAGAGGGAAGACTGCCCACATGTGTGGACACCACCAGGCTTGTAAACCACTACTGTAATCAATTAGTGTCTGGGGATTGCCCAAGAATAGCATGACCTTGAAGGCTGAGGTAGACTCCAAAGAACTGACAACTGGAGGTTTCCAGATGACCCATATGCTTCGTGGCTGGGAAATAAATCTTTGTTTTTCGAGGGGACTCTGAGCATTTCATAGCTATGTGTGCCATAATTCCTAACGTGATTTTTTTTTTTTTTTTGGATTTGTATTTCTCTAGCTACTTTATTTTAGAATGTGGTAAATACATAAAAAAGTTTGATAAATATTAATCTTGAAGCTTTAACCAACTGAGCCACCCAGGTGCCCTATTAATCTTGAAGCTTTAAAACAAAGACACCAAGAAATTTTCTAATACAATCTGCTTCTAAAATACAGGCTAGAAAATTTTGCTCGTTTGGCAAACCTAGAAGACAATAAATTATTTAATGACACTGATTTCCGATGGCAACTTTTTAGAATCTAATATACTCAATTTATCTAGATAATTAATTTTTATGAGATTCACAAATTACAAATTCTATTTATTTAATTTTTATATCCCATATAACATTCTGGCAACATCTGATCAATTGCATTTGTATGCTTCAAATGCAGCAGCAATTTATATCTGAATAATTTATTAAAATGTATCTCTTAATTTTATAGTTAGATGACATGAAATGTGTGTAGAAAGATGCACAAATGAATGAATAGCTGTGGCAAAGAGGTTTTTTTGAGGCAAATATTTAAAACTAAATGAAATTTGGATTACATATGCATTCAATAGCACTGAGTCATGAAACATTTAAAAAAAAGAATGACTTGTTTATTCCATTTGCTAGAGAGTTTTGTGGTTTGGAATATTTCTAAGCAATACTAAATGCATTAGACATCCAGGCAGTAAAAAATAAAACCTCAATATTTTCTTGATGAAAAATCTCCATAAGTCCCAGAGTTTGCCATTGCCTTACTCCACATCTCTGATTTTGGAAAATTCTTGATTTTAAATTCTCTTTCTTCCTATGTACTACATTTTTTGCTATTGTTTTATGTTGAACTGGTAAAAAATATTCATAGCAAAACGCTATTTCCTTTAAGATTTTTTCAGGTTTTTGAAAAAGTTTATTTATTTATTTTGAAAGAGAGAGAGAGAGAGAGAGAGAGAGAGAGAGACTACACGTGTGAACTGGAGAGAGGCAGAGAAAGAGGGAGAGAGAGAATCCAAAGCAAGCTCCATGCTGTCTGCACAGAGCACAACATGAGGCTCGATCTCACAAACCACGAGATCATGACCTGAGCCGAGATCAAGATTTGGATGCTCAGCTGCCTGAGCCACCTAGGCGCCCCAAGATGTTTTCAGTAAACAGAGGCATATATTAGGGGCGCCTGAGTGGCTCAGTCTGTTAGGTGTCGGACTGCGGCTCAGGTCATTATCTCATGGTTCATGAGTTCCAGCCCTGTGTAGGGCTCTGTGCTGATAGCTTGGAGCCTGGATCCTGCTTCAGATTCTATGTGTCTCTCTCTCTCTGCCCCTCCCCCACTCACACTCTGTCTCTCTCACTCTGTCTGAAGAATAAATAAACATTAAAAAAAATTTTAAAAATACGGGGCGCCTGGGTGGCACAGTCGGTTAAGCGTCCGGCTTCCGCCAGGTCACGATCTCGTGGTCCGTGAGTTCGAGCCCCGCGTCGGGCTCTGGGCTGACGGCTCAGAGCCTGGAGCCTGTTTCCAATTCTGTGTCTCCCTCTCTCTCTGCCCCTCCCCTGTTCATGCTCTGTCTCTCTCTGTCCCAAAAATAAATTAAAAAAAAAAAACGTTGAAAAAAAATTAAAAAAAAAATTTAAAAATAAACAGGCATACTTCAGAAAAAACATCTAAGACGTCACTAAATATTTCTATTTATTTTTCACTAGATGCATGGAAACCATTATAAACAACAGTTCATATTGATGTATACTGTACCAGATATTGTAACTCCGCAGTTATCACAAGTTTTCTTATTTCACCATTCCCGCAACACTATCATATAATGCTATTATCTCCACTTGACCATTGAAGGAACTGTGGCACAGAGAAGTAGGTGATGTGCACCAGTTTATTAAGTAAGTGAGCGACAGTGTTAATGCATGAAACAAAATTTGTCTAACCCGAAATTTGTCTAACAGCCTGAGCCCTCTCAGCGACATTACCTAAATATACTTGCAAACAAACAAATTAGTTCTTCCTGCATTTAGTTACATGTACATGAAATCACATGTGTTAACTGATAACGAAGGGAGATGCAAACAGGTAGCAGCTCCGATTTTTTTTTTTTTTCTTTTTGCGTTTAACCGACGCTTTCTTGTTGTTGCGGAATAATTCCATCCAAAACCGGCAGCTGTTAGCCGAGCAAGTGAGTAGTTACACCACCTCCAGCCCTCTGCATTCACATAGCATTGAGCAGTTCCGATTTTTAAAAGGCAGGAGTTAAATCACCAAGGAATATAAAAATAATTGTCTGATATCTAGGAACAGGAAAAATGATACCAACTTCATAAGTGTTTTGGTGAGAATTATATGAGAATAACTGAGATCAAATAAGAGAAAGTGCTCATCAATATTCTTGATGCAGTGTATAATCACTCAAATATTAATTTCTTCCTATCAATGCTTTCTCAGTGTAGGCAAAGCCAAAAATGACCTTTAATAGTAGCTTAACAGACACCAAAATAGATTTTAGGAAAAAAAGGGGGGGGGGTGGGGGGCAGTTTACAGGATAGGCAAGTCTTTCTCTGCTACCTTAAAGTTAGAAATTAGAAAAAGCAAACACTGAACCCCAGCATGATTTTGAAGAGGACTACCTTCGTGGAACAGGACAAAGCCTGTGGAGTCAGCCAAAAAATTGATTTTAATGGGAGCTTTAATTTGTTCTTTGAGATAAAATTTTAGCTCAAAATTAAATTGCAAAATTTGAAATCTCATGTTGTGAATAAAGTTAAATTTTCCTCACAACACTGAAAATTTTGAAACGATTCTGAAGTACTTTCTTCGTAATGAACTCAAAGTGGGTTCTCAAACAAATCTGGTCTTTCTGAAATACTGGAATATTGGCAAATTTGAATAAAACTTCTGGTAGAAAATCAGGCCATAAATTCCATCCTATGCAAAGAGAAAATAGGGGGAAAAATCTTACAAAGAGAAACCAAATATCACCAATATTTGCAAAAGAAATAGCTGTCAACTTATAAATTGTGAACCTCAGATGATAAAGCACTAGAACTTAGAAACCGTCCCAGTGTTAAGAGTTCCGACTGGAGACAGGCACATCTGGATTTGATTTGTGTCTCCCTGCACTACTCGTTGTCCCAAAAGAATCACTTCAGCCTCAGTTTGCCCTTCCCTCAAATGGGGATAATAATATTACTGGGTTTTGTTTTTTATCTTTTTTTTTTTTTTTTGGTAAGAATTGAAAGAATTCAAGAAGGAAATCATATGACATGGTATATGACAAATAAAAGAGGTTTAGTAAATGTAAATTCATGTATTCACAGGTAGATATGTGATCAGTAGTCCAAAATTAATTACTATTTAAAAAAAAATTTTAATGTTTATTTATTTTTGAAAGAGAGGGAGACAGAGCGTGAGCAGGAGGGAAGCAGAGAGAGAAGGAGACAAAGAATCCAAAGCAGGCTTCAGGCTCTGAACTGTTGGCATAGAGCCCGACGCAGGGCTGGAACTCACGGACTGCAAGATCATGACCTGAACTGAAGTCGGAAGTTCAACCTGCTGAGCCGCCCAGGCGCCCCTAATTATTTTCTTATATACCATTATTATCCTACCAGAAAATGTAGTAGAAAATTGTGATGTGTTTGCACATCAAGAAAAGTTTGAAACACATTCCAATATAACCATGCGACTTCTGAATACTTTGTAAAAGAAAATCTGAATAAACATGAATAAAAGTGATAATATACCATGTTCATCACATAATACTTCTCAGCAACATAGTCTAAAAATTCTTTGGGGGTGCCTGGGTGGCTCAGTCAGTTGAGCATCTGACCCTTGATTTCAACTCAGGTCATGATCCCAGAGTTGTGAGATGTCAGGCTCCACGCTGAGTGTAGAGCCTGCCTGGGATTCTCTCTCTCTGTCTCTCCCTCTTCCCCTCCCCTACTTGAGTATGCGTGTGCTAACTCTCTTTCTCTACAATAAATAAAACAATAAAATAAAATTAAGTAAAATCCTTTGCAATAACCACAATACCACTTTACAATTTATTTATAATTTACAAATTGATTGTGAAATGTATGTGAATGAATGTGTGCATGAATATGGCTAAGCCATGTTTTAAAAAAGAATAACAATAATGGCCGACACGTCTTATCAAATGACAACATAATCTAAGATCTTTTGGAAAAGTGTGGTCATGACAGAGATATAGATAAATAGATACATGAGCAAAATACCATTAGAATGTGATATGTGAGGGGTACCTGGGTGGCTCAGTTGGTTAAGCTTCTGACTCTTGATGTAGGTTCAGGTCATGATCTCACAGTCTGTGGGATCAAGCCCCTCTCTGGACTCTGCGTTGACAGTCAGGAGCCTGCTGGGCATTCTCTCCCTCTGTCTCTGTCCCTTTCCCATTCTCTCATTTTCTCTCTCTCAAAAATAAAGAAATAAACATTAAAAAAAATAATGTGATATCTTAAATCAGGAGGGAAGAGATGGATTTAGGATAAGCATAGGTCATTTGAATAAAGATAAAGATAGATCCCTATTTTACATCCTATAGAGAAATTGATTTCTACATAAATTGAAGAACTAGTTTGAACAACTGAAACCAAAAATATATTAGAAGACATATGGGAGACCATTTTTATAATCCTGGAGTGTGGTTCCTAAGTTTAACAGAATCCAGAACACATGAAGGAAAAATATTGACAGATATGAATACACAAAAATTTAGTTTTTACAAAAGAAACAAAGAAAACTCAGTGAAAACTGAGAAAACTGCTAATGTATGGAAAAAGGCAGCAATTTATTTGTGCCTTTATATGAACCCTGGAAATAAGTACATGGAAATCCAATAAAAAAGTCAGAGTATGAAGTCAATTACCAAAAATAGAAATTAAATAGCCAGTGCATATGTGTTTAATCTTACAAGTAATAGAATGAATACAATTAAAACAACAAAAAGATATCATGTTTTTACCAACTAGATTATTGAAAATTATCCAAAAAGATTCAGAGTAGAGACAATGTGGAAATGGAATGAATGTTGGTGGAATGAGACTGATAGAGTATTTTTAGAGAGTAATGTGGACCAAATCTATACATAAGTTTACATAGAGCTTGTACATACCTTGACTCAGAAAATTCACTTGTAATAACCAATTAAACACAAGTATATGCATATTTCACCAAAATATATTTACAAGTATACTTATTACAGTATTGTCATTACAAAAAAATAGAAATAACTAACCATTAATAAGGGAATTATTGCATAGACTTTCATATACACATAATAGAGAATTACACGCATAGCATGGAAACATTTAAAGATATATTGTTAGATACAAATTTATACATTGTCATAACAGAAAATTAGAAACTACTTACATGTCCATCAATGATAACATTATATACATACATATATATATGTATGTATATACATATACATACATATATATATGTACATACATATATATATGTATATGTTATAGAATTACATATGCATGACATGGTGAAATTTAATATATGTTATTTTGTGAAATAAGAAAGTTCCAAAAATAAGCATGAGATTATTCCATTTTTGTTATATGTGCAATCAGACACACACATTTGCACATATGTACACATGTGTACAAATGTTCTTTTAATAGTGGCTCCATCATCCAATAAGGAAATGGGAGGTGGCAGGAAATAGAAAGGGGTTTTATGTTTTGATTTTATATTCTTTGGTATTTGAATTTTTTTTAAAACAACACTGTTGTTATTTAGGAATGCTGAAAAGAATACCAACTATGAAATTTCCTCTTACATATCAGAGCTTCAAGTCATTTGAGTCTCTTGATCAACTTCTAGATCATTCTTTCTTAAATTACATTCCCAAAGATTTTAATGTCTAATGAATTGCACCAACTTGTTCTTGTACTAAAATAGAATATTGGCATTTCCCCCTAAATTCACTGGAAAATAAGTTAGTAAATATACTTTCCTCAATTTTGTGTTGGCTTTTAATTATGTTAACCAAGCCAGGGACTCCATTTTGCCAGTGTTCACCTTCAGCCAAGTGCCAGGTTGCTGCCGACATAATTTGTATAAGTTTTGTGTTTCACTTGCAGTCTGAGCCTTGAAGGAAATGGGTTGGCCTCCTCTCCTATTTATTTATTTATTTATTTTTATTTTTAAAATTTCAGTATAATTAACATACAGTGTTGTATTAGTTTCAGGTGTTCTAGTGATTCAACAATTCTATATATTCTTAATCTTAATTTAAATAAAATTATTTAAAAAAAAAAGAGTCTTTTTTGAATCTCTTTGTTGTTGGTGGTGATGGTTTGTTTTGTTTCTTAAATTCTACATATGGGTGGAACGCCTGGGTGGCTCAGTCGGTTAAGCGTCCGACTTCAGCTCAGGTCACGATCTCACGGTCCGTGAGTTCGAGCCCCGCGTCGGGCTCTGGGCTGATGGCTCAGAGCCTGGAGCCTGCTTCCGATTCTGTGTCTCCCTCTCTCTCTGCCCCTCCCCCATTCATGCTCTGTCTCTCTCTGTCTCAAAAATAAATAAACGTTAAAAAAATTAAAAAAAAATTCTACATATGGGTGAAATTATATGGTATTTACTCCTTTGCAGACTGGATGCAGAGGATTCTGAGTCTTTATCAACTGGGGCTCTTATCTACACCCACCATATACAGAAAATGATTTGATTGAATTAATCTCAGTTCTCAGTTAAGTGTCCGACTTCAGCTCAGGTCATGATCTTATGGTGTGTGGGTTTGAGCCCCACACTGAGCTCTCTGTTGTCAACACAGAGCTTGCTTCGGATCTCCTGTCTCCCTTTCTCTCTGCCCCTCCCCTGCTCAGTCCCTCTCTCAAAAATAAATATTAGAAAAATAATATATCCTTTAATCATACTACTGTATAATTGTTTACAAAATCAACAAGCAGCAATTGAACACATATAATATGCCAGCTATGGAAATAGGAACTGAGAACAAAATATTCATAAGACACATTTACATTCTAAATTAAATTTGATTTATGAGAGGAAGAGCAGAAATATATAGTGAAATTATTGTTAAATATATTACTATTTATCAAGAAAAGATTAACAAATATTGTTTAACTCTTCAATAAATTTCATCAAGTGAAAGTATGCTAATAATCACAAGTAGCAATTATACAGTACAATAAAACTGTAATAGAAATAAATACAAACATGTCTTACAAAATTGAAGAGACGAAAGGAATTTTCTCAATAAGGGTAAGTTGCATATGTGCCATTAAACTTCAAGGTGAATTAATGGAATATAGATTATGTCTTGCAAACTTTCATGGTCATTACTAAAGAACATAATCATTATGTGTGCTTGAAGATAATTCTACCTTTGTATTAGGAGCAATAATGCTTTTACTCATTCATTTAAAATATTTAAAAATCTTATCTCCTTCATCATTTTAACCACAGAGTAATTGTTTTTTACTGAATTGTTCCATTAGTTTTTATTGAAGGACATTGCAAGATTGTTGTATAAAATCAATGCAGTAATGATTAAGGGCAATTCTATTACATTGCACAGACATCCTTTTTTTATGAGAATGTGTGGAGAATATTATCCTGTGTCTCTTGGAGAGAGGTCACATACTTTCCTCAGCTAAAAAAAAAAAAATCTTTAATATGCTGACTTTCTTTTGATTTTCTGGCTTTTGAGATACTTTTTAAGGTGGGACTGCCAATTGCCTCCATCCCTCCAAATTCGTTCTTCCTTTCTTCTTATCGTTATAAGAACCCCAAGCTTTAAATGTATACTTTAACTATTACACTGATTATAGCATAAGAAATTAACTAAACTTGTCATCGAATGGGTTCTGTTTATAGATAAAACTGAACCGTGGGACATGGTAGGAAAGTGCGTATACTAATATCTAGTATTATCTAGAAGAGCTGGATATCTCCAAACTACTCTGTAAACTTCACTTTTCTCCTTCCCCATAAACTCTTCTACTGTGCCCTCAGACATTTTTAAGCTGAGGTAGAAAAGTATACCACTACACAACTATTAAATTGACCAAAATCTGGAATGCTGACATGACCAAATGCTAGTGAGGATATGGCATAACTCTCATTCATTGCTGATGGGAATGCAAAACGCTTCAGCTACTTTGGAAGTCAGTTTATCATTTTCTTACAAAAGTAAACATGCTTTTACCATAAGTTTCAAGAACTCCTTAGTATAAACCCAAAGAAACTGAAAACTTATATCCACACAAAAATCCGCACATGAATGTGTATAGAGCTTTACTCATAATGCCAAAATTCTTATTCTTTGTATTGAGACATCTATGCTATGACATATACAAATTCTGTATATTTAAATTGTACAACTTAATGTCTAAACGTGTCTGAATTATTACCATTGGCATGGTATCCATAATCCCAATTCATTCCTTTTTCTCCCATATATGATTCCAAATTATCTATTGATAATGTAAATAGAGTCATGTAATTTCCTGTGTAAAATTCCTTACTGGGTTCTTATTCCTATTTGAAAAAAATCCAAACACCTACCTGACTTAAAAGGACTTGTATGAGATAGTTGTCCTCCCCTCAAGGTCACCTCTGCCACTTATGCTTCATATACATGGGTCTTACAGGATCATTCTAACCCTCTAACATCTCAAATATGTTATTTCTTAACATATGTCTTTGTGAAAAGGAATTTTATTTTTGAACATTCTTTTAAAAAATATTTTTTAAACATTTATTCATTTTGAGAGACAGAGAGAGAGCATGAGTAGGGGAGGGGCAGAGAGAGAGGGAGACACAGAATCTGAAGCAGGCTCCAGGCTCTGAGCTGTCAGCAGAGCCTGATGCGAGGCTCAAACCCACGAACCGCGAGATCATGACCTGAGCTGAAGTTGGACGCTCAACCGACTGAGCCACCCAGGCGCCCCTATTTTTGAACATTCTTTCTTGTACCTTCATATAACTGAATCCTTAATCTGTTTTAGATTTTAGCCTAATTTTTTCTTTATAAAAATTCTTTCCATCATTAGTCTTTCAAACTTAGACCCTTCTTCTTCCATCATTATAAATCATCTCTCTCAGACTTCTATTTTTCCTTAATAATTTTATATTATATATTGCGCACAGTGTCTTTTACTATTTCTTCCACTAAATGGTAAATACATGAGGGCAGGTAGATGATCTAGCTCAGTGCATGGAAGGAAGGAGGCAGTTACTTTGTATTTCCTGAATGTAAATAAAATTCTTGCTTCAATAGAATTCCTGAGAGTTTGTGCTGGCTAGGTATTCAACTGTTTATAGCAAAACAGAGTCCACTCTATTCACATAGTTATTTATAATACCACCTGGAGAATTTACTTACCATGGGACTTTAAAAAGACCGCAAAATGATGTGCTAACAGTGACTCATATTTTCTGATAATAAAAAGTTAGCTAGATTTGACTCTATATATAATATATAAGAAATTAAAGGCTGTGCCAGGGTTCTTGCTATAAAATTATAGGGATATGCTTTTCAAAGGCACTGACAAAAACCCCTAAGCCACAGTGCTGGATACCTTCAGGTAGAGCCAGGATCATCTTGCAAATCTTTTGCCATTATTTCATTCTAAGATCTCCATGCTGGGATAGCCACTTCTTGCTTCAGGGGACTCATTACTAAACACAGCAAGTCTTCTATTATTGAGTCCTGTAAGAACTGAGTTTTTATAAATTGATTGTTATGGAAGACTTCTTTTCTTTTTAGTGTCTTCTGCTTAAAACTAGCTATGTGTTTTACATCTGAAAGAAAGTGGCTGTGTGACGCTTAAATTCTTATTTTCTCTAACCTGAGAAAAGTGTGTGTGTGTGTGTGTGTGTGTGTGTGTGTGTGTGTGTGTTGGGGATGTGAGCGGTCTTGTTTCCTACTGTAATCAGCAGCCTCTGCTACTGGGTGATAGGAGAGGTGGTTTAAATCTCTTTGATGAAATAAGCCATTTTCTGCTTGGTCTCAAGCTTAAAATGGATCCCCTATTGTGCAGCAGCAAAAACACCATTATATGTTTTCCATGAGGCTGCTAAATTTCCCTCTAAGAAATGCAAGGAAAATGTTAGAGCAGTGTGTTTAATCACTACACGACAAATGTTGTGCTGGTATCTCAGTATTTACTTACTTTACGAAATATATTTTAAGTGAAAAACATTCATATTACAAGAGCAATTTAAGAACTTAATAGCACTAGACAACAGATTTTCATTTATGCTTCTACCTTTAATACCTATGGATTTGGACATAAACAATAAATAACTTCATAAACAAATGACTGATTATCATATTATGCTTACCAACACATAATTGAACAAATCAAGAGAATGCAAAAGCTCTACATAAGCATTCAAAAGAAGTTTCTAAGAGGAGAAGCAATTAGGTATTTAGTCCAGTAATAAAGAACAAGATAAAGACCACAGGGAATAATGTGAAAAACAAACTGGACAGTTTCTGTCATAGCAACAATGTAATTAAGGATGTAAACAAGGACTAATCTCACAATTTATTGTAGGTATTAAATAGGCTGCAGAAAATTCCCTAATTTATTTCCTAATAGAACTAATGTTAATTAAGTAAGTAGATTAATACTATTACAGTGACTGCTTTCTGGGCAAATAACACTAATGCTGGCTAACAGGAACACAGGAAGTTAGGAACAAGGTAGAAGGAATGGTTAATGAAGAGTGGAAATGGCACACTCTAGTTCAATGGTTCTAAAACTTAATTGTCTCAGAGTCGCCTGAAGGGATTGTTACAATTCAGATGGCTGGGCTCCATCCCCAGAGATTCCAATTTAGCAGGTCTGGGATGAGACACATGCGTTTCCGTCTCTGACAACTTCCCAGGTATTGCTGTTGCTGCTGGCCTGGGACCACATTGAGAAATGCAAGCCTAGTTAAAGAGAGAAGTCCCACACGACACGGGCTAATAATATTGACACAGCCCCAGGATCAGCGGCAGTGTATTTGTTGTGTGATAAGGACCAATGAACAAGGTCAGAAATCAGGAGACAAGCAAGAGCTGAAGAAACAGAATTAAATATGAGATAAAGCAATATTTTCCAGGATTTGAGTTCAAATTCTGAACCAAACCAGAGGCTCAAAATGATCAGAGCGCTGGCTGAGCTTAGAAGTGGAGCTAGACAACTCAACTGGCTAGAATCATAGGCTTTCCACGAAAAATCTTAATGAGAACTTAGACTATTGGAATAGTAGAATTTAAAACGCATCTGTTGTTTCATTCATTTAATAGGAAAGAGTTTGTAGGTCATGAGATTTATAGGTTTATATAGGCATCTACTATACAATTATAATTTGAATGGTGTGTGAGCAATAGACTGGATCCATAGCCAAGTATATGGCAGTGAGCCTCGGGTGACTGCTCGCAGGGCAGCATCTGTGAACAAGGGTGAGCATGGAGGAGAGCTTAGTGACCATGAATGGGAAATCAGCACACATCTCTGAATCTGTTAGTCACCACATCTGGACTCGACAAATGCCTTTTAAGGATTACAGTCGTTATTGCTATTATGCATTCCAAACCACTCATGAGTTTCTCTTTTGGCTAATTTTAATCCAGAGACATACAGGAAGGACATTCTTGAAAATTTAATTTCCAGCATAACCAAGCCACAGAGAAAAGTCCACCACAGTCTACCCCTTGTCTGTTTGGTATTCATGCACATCATTTTAGCCATATGTAACTTCTAAATAAACACAATGGATTTGAATCTAACACAACACAACTGTCCCTCGTAAAACCCAAAACATGCTGATCTACTCCCCCAAAAGAGGATACACAAACTCTTACTGTATTCATCTTGAGATAATGTTCATTCTTCTAAGTCATACTCTCCCTTTGATGTTTTCTAACTTTGATATCTCTTCAGTTAAATACTAAATATAAGGTTTACCACTATTAACACATCAACATCCTTTATCCTTGATAAAGAAACAGGAGTGAAAAAATAAAAAGAATAACAATTGGTATACCCACACGTATACAAATGCCTTTTTTCATATACATGCACACACATATGTGTATGCACAGCACACGCACACACAAGGAAGAAGCAGCTATGACTGCTAATCCTCTTTGCTGCAAGTGATCATGTGGTCATAGCTGGTATTGATAATTTCCATTTTATGCTAGCAATTTCATATGTCTTTTGTCCTCAGAAAGCACCTCATGATTTCCTTATGATTTCTTATGATTTCTTATTTCTTATGATTCTTATTTCTTATGATTTCTTATTTGGTGCAGTGTGCCCCCCCCCCCCCAAGCTTCATTCCTTAAGGGTCTGTACCATTAAGACCACCTGCCTATTTCATCTGCTGTTTGCCGTTAATTGTCATCACAATACATAGGAGTAAGACTTGCATTTCATTCATTCTCCCTACTTGCATTGTGCAGCTGCGACTACCTACCCCTTAGTAGCTGGGAAAGAGGTTGAGAAAGCAGATGATGGATTAAAAAAAAAAATTATGAATTGAACTAACAAGGAGCCTTGCAGTGACCAGTGGTGATTAAGTGTCATGAACTGAGGCATATGATTAACTCAATTTATAATATTTGAAGCTAAAAAAGCTTATAGGATGAACACGGATTTTAACATGAAGTTAAGTGATCAATAAAGATGAATTTGCTGAAACGGAGTCTCCACCAAGGGAGGGACTGTGTAAAATATTAAACAAGGCAACAACATAGACCAAAAAATGAGAACCTGACTTGATTTTATAGGCCCCCAGATTATAGCACTGCTATATTTCTTTACTTAATCAGAAGTGGCTCAGGAACTGGCTCAGTACAGGCATTGTGGAGATTGTGTTGATGAGCAAATGTAAAAAGCTGAAAACAAAAGGAACGAGGTAGTAAAACATATTGGGACTGACAATCGACTTTTTTTCTTCTTCATTTGCATATCTGGCTCACACAGATCCTGGTGAAGAATTAAAATGAATAATTCTTTAACGTAAATTATAGATTAATTCTTCTGATAGTCTAGCATAAACTAAATAACTAATTTGCAATCCATTTTATATGCAATAGGGTTCTTAGCTTGAGGCCTTGGCTATTTAATTTTTGCATATTTTAATAATGAATAAAGTCTTACAATGTTTACTGCATCCTTCTCTGGCTTGCGGAACTTAGATCTTTGTCTTTTTTGTGAATTATAGCTACTCTGGTGTCATTAGCCTTTTTTCGGTTGTGAACACCTGGAAGATTCGAGTTGTCTTTTGTAGCACGGTATCTTAGCACATATGTTATTCATTTGCTCCAAATCTGATATCTTCCAAATGCTTTACAGCCTATGTTTTATAAGTTGCTGTTAAAAAGCAACCGTGTAAATCATCTCTGGGATATTATCTTTTTTTTTTTTTTCTTGTTTGTAGAGGGAATAAAGCAACATAGAGAATAAGCAGCTTGCAATCGTAGCAGAAGCATCAGGGCAGAAATCTATATTCCTCTGAAGTGAATGCAGTTCATGTTCTATCCACATTCTACCTCAAGATTTGAGCTATTTTTAGAGAAATGAAAAGTTGAAATGAAAATAACCAAATCAATATTACAGATAGAGTTATTATTCTAGATAATTCGATGGTTCCCTCTATTCATGGTTTCCAAGAAACCTATGGTTTTATTCTTATAATATCTATTAAACATTTTCCAACTCTTCAGTTTCCTTTATCTTTGTAAACATGGTTCCTGGTTGGAGAAAAACTTCAGTCTGAAGTATTGCTTTTTTTTTTTTTCCCCTAGCATATATAAACATGGCAAAACCTATGACTATTTTTAGGTTAGCGTTTCTTTCAAATTCATGCTGTCTGATTTATTTTACTCTCAACCTGATCTCAACTACTCTACACTCCTCTGCACTGTTATACCAAATACAAATCTACTATTTCACTGTAATATATTATTCTATTCTGTAGCTCTTGGCTGTGCAGCAAAGCATCATATGTTTCAGCAAGGTCTTTAACTGAACTGTGAACTACAAGCCAGGTAGAAAAGCACAGATTTACAAAATTCTGAAACCTAGTATAACTCAAATATTAATTTCTTGCTGAACCATAAACCAAACTTATTATTTTCTTATAAAACAGCCATTTAGAATGTCAGTGTCCAGTAGAACTAAGCCAATATATTTCTTTATTCTGCTGAACTAGAGGATCAATTGGTTTTTTTTTTTCTGGTCTTTGAAATATTCTTCCAGCAAGTCCATTTTCATTCCTGTTCCTGCAGTGAATTTCCTAACACAGACCCTAATCTCTATGCCTAATTACCTTTAGGGCTTTCTAACTTCTTTTCCTGGAGTTCTTTATTATTATTATTATTATTATTATTATTATCATTATTATTAGTGTTTATTTAGTTTTGAGAGAGACAGCATGAGCAGGGGAGGGGCAGAGAGAGAAGGGAACAGAGGATTTGCAGTGGGCTCTATGCTAACAGCAGAAAGCCCTACTCAGGGTTCAAACTCGCAAGACAGGAGATCATGACCTGAGCTGAATTCTGACGCTTAACTAACTGAACCATCAAGGTGCCACTTCCTGGAGCTCTTTAAGCAGAATAGTGTTCAAATAAATGTACTAGACCCTTTAGTCATATCCTTCCTTTGAGCCAATACGTTTAAGGCCATTGTAACACACTTTTATCAAAGTTGAATTGCTCAGGAACATATTAATTTTTATCCCATCCTGTCAATTCTGTCTGTACTAAATGCTTTGTAATTGGGTTATTTCTATTTTGTAACGAGTCAACTGAAACTGAGAGGGAAGTTAAATATCTTGAACTGTTGCTCATCTAGAAAATGGGGGAGTCGTAATTTGCGGCAAAATGTTGTTTGTAATTTATGCTTTTCCCATTACCTTCTTCATATGTCATTATCTGTATGCTTTCTTTGTAATGAAAAACGCTGATCAAACTGTATTTAAAAAAAAAAAGGAATGCATTCTTTGTAACCAAAGTGTAGTTCCTAAACTGGGCTGGTTCAAAAACTTAGCATGTCCAGGACCTCACTAATTGTGGTCCATTTCTCAACCCTCCTTCTTCAGTGTTGGTTTCATTCTTGGAAGGATGCTCCACTTAGGGTCCCATGATGGCTCCTGTGCCTCATTACTTACGTATGTGGGTGAATGACTATGTTTGAGAGAATTGTGATAGGACCAGAAGAGGTCAGATGCCCATCATTTCATAAAGCAATGTGGACAATATTGACTTAGGCTTGAATCACATTCCTTGCACCTAGCTCAAAGAGTGAAATCAAGTTATGCAACGTAAAATAAAATAGATAGGACACATGCCACAACCTGAATATTTGTGTTTCCCTAAAATTCATATGTTGAAGCTTAATCTCCAGTGTGATGGTATTTGGAGGTGAGCCCTTTCAGAGGAGATTAGGTCATGAGGGTAAAGCCCTCATGAGTGGGATTAACGCCCTTATAAAAGTGATCCCACAGAATGCCCTTATTCCTTCCACCATAGGAGAACACAACAAGAAGGCAGCTACCTGTGAATTAGAAAGCAGCCTTTTACTAGACACCGAATGTGCCTATTCCTTAATCTTGTACTTCCCAGCCTCGAGAACTGTGGGAAATCTGTTTTTGTTGTTTATAAGCCACCCATCTATGGTATTTTCTTATAGCAGCCCAAACAGACTAAGACACTGACAAAAGAAGGAAAGAAGAGGGAGATATATTTACACCAAAGCAGAATTACAGAAGGAGAAATTAATATTAAATGATTAAAATTCATTATTAAAATGATATTTTTCTATTTTATTTTTTATCTATTTAAACACTATATTTTGGGGGGAGCTTGGGTGGCTCAGTCGGTTAAGTGTCCGACTTCAGCTCAGGTCATGATCTCATAGTTTGTGAGTTTAAGCACCGCATCGGGCTCAGCATCGGGCTCCGTGCTGACAGCTCAGAATCTGTGTCTCCCTCTCTTTCTGCCCTCTCCCCCTCACACTCTGTCTGTCTCTGTCTCTGTCTCAAAAATAAATAAATATTTAAAAACATTTAAACACTGTATTTTTATTAAAAATAGTGTTTTTAAATGTTTATTTATTTATTAGAGAGAGAGAGAGAAAGAGAGCCAGAGAGAGAGGGAAACAGAGAATCTCAAGTGATTCCCAACGAACTGTGAGATCATGACCTGAGCCAAAATTGAGTCAGATGCTTAACTGACTGAGCCACCTAGGCACTCCTTAAACACTGTATTTTTAAAGCAATTTTAAATTCATAGCAAAGCTAAAGGGAAAGGTACAGAGATTTCCTATATACTGTTTGCTCCTGCACACACATTATCAGCACCCTTCCTGTTATCAACACCCCCCTTCCTGTTATCAATACCCCCCACTAAGGTGGTACATTTGTTACAACTGATGAACCTACATTGACACATCATAATCACCTAAAGTCCATAGTCTATATTACGGTTCACTGTTGATATTATATATTCCATGAGTTTATGCAAGTGTATAATGACATGTATCCATCATTATGGTATCATAGAGTGTATTTTTATTACCTTAAAAATCCTCTGTGCTTTGCTTATTCATCCCTCCTCCTCTCTCCAACATCTGACAATTGCTTGTCTTTTTATCATCGCCATAATTTTACCTTTTCCAGGATGTCACGGAATCATACAGTAGGCAGCTTTTCCAGATTGACTTTTTCCCTTAGTAATATGCGTTTAAGATTCTTTCACGTCTTGTCAGGGATTGATGGTTCATTTCCTTTTTAGCACTGAATAATATTCCATTGTCTGAATGTCCCACAGTATATTTATTCACTTATTTACTGAAGGACATCTTGGTTGCTTCCAAGTTTTGACAATTTGAATAAGGCTACCACAAACATCCATACACAGGTTTTGTGTGAACTTAAGAGTTTAACTCCTTTGAGTGAATACCAAGAAGTGTGATTGCAGGATTACATGGTAAGAGAGTTTACACAGTTTAAAAAAAAATGTGAAACTGTCTTCCAAAGTGGCTATTTTGCATTCCCACTGACAATACACAGGAGTTCCTTTGCTCTGCATCCTGACCAGCATTTGGTGTTGTTAGTGATCCATTCTAATAAATGTGTTCCGGTATCTCAGTGTGGTTTTGAGCATTTCCCTGCTGAAATTTGCATTGAAGCATCTTTTCATATGCTTATTCACTACCTGCATATCTTCTTTGGTGAGGTGTCTTGGTAAGATCTTTAACCCATTTTTTTAAATCAGGCTATTTGTTTCCTTATTGTTGAGTTTTATATCTTTTTAAATTTTTTAATGTTTATTTATTTTGAGAGAGAGAGAGAGAGATTGTAAGTGGGAGAGGAGCAGAGACGGAGGGAGACACGGAATCTGAAGCAGGCTCCAGGGTCTGAGCTGTCAACACAGAGCCCTCAGGGCTGGAACTCACAAAGTGTGAGATCAAGACCTGGGCGGAAGTCGGATGCTTAACCCACTGAGCCACCCAGGGGCCCCTCCTTGTTGAGTTTTAAAAGGTCTTTTATATATTTTGGATAATAGTCTTTTATCAGAAGTGTGTTTTGCCAGTGTTTTCTCTCAGTATATGTCTTTCACAGAGCAGATTTTAATTTTAATGAAGTAAGAATTATCAATTAATTCTCTCATGGTTCATGCTTTTGGCATTATATCTAAAAAAGTCATCCTCATACCCAAGGTCATCTAAGTTTTCTCCTATGCTATCTTCAAGCAACTTTATATCTTTTCTTTTTACATATGGGTCTGTGATCATTTTTAAGTTAATTTTTGTACAGGGTGTAAGTTCTGCATCTAGATTCCTATTTTGCATATCGATGCCCAGTTGGTTCAGCAGAATTTAAGAAGACTATCTTTGTTCCATTGTAGTGCCTTTGTTCCTTTGTCAAAGATCAGTTGATTGCATTTATGTGAATTTATTTCTGGGTTCTCTATTTTGTTATATTGATTTATTTGTTTTCTCTTCAATACTATGTCTTGATTGTGGTAGCTTTACAGTAAATCTTGAAGTTGGGTAATCCAGTCCTCCAACTTTGTTTTCCTCTTTCAATATTGTATTGGCTACTTTGATCTTTTCCTCTTTCCATATGCATTTTAGAATCAATGTGTTTATATCTACCAAATAACTTCCTAAGATTTCAATTGTGATTGCTTGGAATCTATCGATACAGTTGGGAAGAATTGACATCTTGACATGTTTGAATTTTCCTATCCATAAACATGGAATACATCTCCATTTATTTACTTCTTTGATTTTATTCATCAAAGTTTTACTCTTTTCCTCATATAGATCTTGTATAGATTTTATTAGATTAATACTTATGTATATTATTTGGGGAGTGCTAATGTAAATGATATTGTGTTTTAAATTCAAATTTCACTCATTCATTTTTGGTGTATAGGAAGGTGATTGACTTTTATATATTAACCTTGTATCCTGCAACCTTGCTACATTGCTTATTAGTTCCAGGAGATTCTTTTGTCAATTATTCCAGTTATTTACATAGGTGATAGTGTCATTTACAAAGATAGTTTTATTTTTTTCTTTCCCAATCTGTATACCTTTTATTTCCTTTTCTTGTCAAATTGTATTTGTTAATACTTCCATGACATGGAAAAGGAATAGTGAGGGGGCATTTTCACATTTTAAAATTATGTTACGGCTAATCTAAAAGTTACATTCCACAAAGAAATAAAAAAAAAATTTAACATTTATTTTTTATTGAGAGACAGAGAGAGACAAAGCATGAGCAGGGGAGGGGCTGAGAGACGGGGAGACACAGAATCCGAAGCAGGCTCCAGGCTCCAAGCTGTCAGCACACAGCCCTATGCGGGGCTTGAACTCACGAACTGTGAGATCATGACCTGAGCCAAAGTCAGATGCTTAGCCGACAGAGCCACCCAGGCGCCCCCCCCTTTTTTTAATTAATTTTTTTTAACATTTACTTATTATTGAGAGCTTAATTTTTTTTTAACATTTATTTATTATTGAGAGCATTCCATGAAGAAATTAAAAAAAGGTTTGATACTTAAGCAAACTGATAAGTTCAGTATTTGGAGGTTCAGTATTTGGAAAACAAAAACAATTAAAATTTCAATAACAATTATAGAAATTTCTATTTAACGATGACAATGTGAAGATATTATTACTTACTTTCCATCCTTTGAAATTTACTAATAAGCATAACATGAAAATTAGTTCCTGAAAAAAATATGTTTAAAGCAAATAAATTAATAGAAGTCATAGACAAATTATATGCGACGATAATCCCAGAAAATGACATAGTGAAATTCAATAAGTGAGTAGAAGAATATTCAACCTACATAATAATTAAAGACACACAACTTGAAACACTAACAAAATACTTTATATCTCATGGGTACTAATAGATAAGTTACTAATACATTGTGCAAGAGAGTAAAAAAATATGCACTCATACCAATTTTTAATGAAAGTATAAATTTGTGTAGGTTTTCAGAAAGCAAAAGCAATGCCTATAAGGATTCTTTTAAAACATGCATAGCCTTTGCCCTTAAATTCCTCTTCTAGACTTCTGTTTCATAACAATTTTAATGTGAAAAATATTTAAGTTGGCTTATTTCTTTTGTCTCAGATTTCATTTATGATTAAAATCGGATGATATTTGTCTTAGTCTATCTGCCTTATTTTTTTAGCAGAATATCCTTTAGGTCCATCCATGTTGTTGTAAAGGGAAAGATCTCATTCATCTTTTAACTGGCTGAGTAAATTCAGGGGAGGTAACCGGGGGGTGGTGTGAAAACAATAAAGAGGATTGAGAGGTACAAGCTTCCAGTTATAAAGTAAATAAGTCACAGAGATGCAAAGTACAGCATAGGGACTATAGTCAATAGTACTGTAGTGATATTGTTTGGTGACAAAGGGTGAAGACACTTGTGGTGAACACTGATCAATATATAGAATTGTTGAATCAATATGTTGCACACCCGAAACTAATATGACATTATATGTCAATGATGCTTCAATAAAAAATTTTAAGTTGAAAATATAATTGGTAGCATTGTATGTGATAGCAAAAAATAGTCTATCAAAAAGGGGCTAGTAAACAAAATGATCTATGAGCTGGAAACTTTAGGAAGCCATGAAAAGTTCATTGGCATGAAAAGATCACCAAAAAAATGTAATAGCCGCTTTATTTCATGATACCAGAGGATAATCATTCATATTATTTAAATAGAAAAAAACATGGTAGCCCAACTTTTTATATTAAAAAATTCATCCCATGTGAACATTTGTGTACATTGAACTATGAAATGGTGACTCTCACTACTTAGACTAGCAAAGCCTTGCACAGTTCTTCAGCTATTACCATGACTTTTGGGGGTCAGAAGTTCATTCTATTGTTAATTTGATGGTTTTGTACTTTCAGAGGCAGGCATGGTAATTGCCAACTACAGGCAATTTCAGCCAACTGTAAATGTAGGCGTGTCAACACTAGATACTAAAAACGGGAATGAGATCAGGGCCTTTCTATTTTCCCTGTAAGTAGATTTCACTCTGTGTCTTAACACATTTTGTCCATAAAGAGCTCTAATATATCTTGGCTTATAAGTACAGTGCATTAAAAATGTTGCCAACAGTTTTTTTCTTAATATGTAAACATTGTTTTCCACTGTCACTTAAAATGATCTCTTAGAAACTTGTAAAGCACTGAGAGCAGAGAGATTCTTGTTTAGAAAAAAACAAAACGAAACAAAACCAGTTTGGACAAATACACATTTCTCCAAGCTATCTAAAATACTTTGAGCTAGAAAACAAGAGGAGATAGCAGTTAACAATGGCTGTAAAAAAGATAAACAGAATAGTTTAGAAATCATTGTAGATAAGAATGCTTTAAATATATTTTATTATTTATTTCTGAAGCCAGCCTTGAAAAAATCAGAATATGGTTTTGGTTTTGGATTTAAGCTTCAGTTAAGGTGAGCAAAACGTCCTCTGATATGTAGTTTACAGGGACTATGAACTAACTCAAAAGCTTGTGTATGAACAAAGACTAAAACCCTGATTATAGGTTTTTGTTCTTATGAATAGTGTTCTTATTTACTTTTCCAGTTTTATTGAGATATAATTGACATATAACATCATATAATTTTAGTGATAACAGCATAATGATTTCATGTTGTGTATATTGTGTAATGATCACCATAATAAGTTTAGTTAACAGCCATCACCTCACATAGTCAGAATTCTTTTTCTTGTGATAAAAACTTTAAAGACATTTTCTCTTACCAACTTTCAATATACAAGACAGTGTTGTTAACTATATTGGCCATGCTGTATTTTATATCCCCACAGCCTTTTTATCTTATAACTAGAAGTTTGTACCATTTGACCATCTTCACTCCTTTCCACACCCCCCACCCATTTGTTCCCTGTTTCTATGAGCTTGCTTTCCTTTTCTTTCTTTCTTTCTTTCTTTCTTTCTTTCTTTCTTTCTTTCTTTCTTTCTTTCTCTCTCTCTCTCTCTCTCTTTCTTTCTTTCTTTCTTTCTTTCTTTCTTTCTTTCTTTCTTTCTTTCTTCTTTCAATTTTTAGATTCCACATACAAGTTAAGTCATACAGTATTTGTCTTTCTGTATTCACTTAGCATAATGCCCTCAAGCTTCATCCATGTTGTAGGATTCTCTACATTACTGTGGCTGAATAATATTCCATTGTGTATATACACTACCTTTTTTAATCCACTCATCCCTCAGTGGACATGTAAGTTGTTTCCATGTTTGGGTTATTGTAACTAATGCTGCAATCAATATGGGGGTGCAGATATCTCTTTAAGATAGCAATTTCATTTCCTTTGGGTGTGTATACCCAGAAGAGGAATTACTGGTTTTGTGCCAAAATTGACTTAAATATTTTATATGTGCCCTTTTAATTTATCATTTTAAAAATAATAATTTAAATGTACATTTAATAATACATTTTAACAACAATAAGTTTGCTTTGGAGGATAATTTTTTTTTAACTTCCCCATCAGATTTTTTTTATAGTGACATAAGAATCATCAAAATGATTTATAAAAACCAAATCTAATTGTGTATTAATTTTTATCATTTTACATGATTCACTGACTGAAGTAAACTATACCTAAATCATCTATTAATTATCAAGATAGCTAATCAATCATCGTGAGGCTTAGATTGCCATTGACCAAACTTTCTTAATGACCCTTATATTTCCCCATAGCTGAAAACTGTCCGAATTTATACCCGTGTAGCTAGTGACATTGTCTATTTCTTTTCTGTTTAATTGTTCATGTGCTGCCCTGTGACTTTTCCCTTATGTTCTTAGATTATAAAGATCTAAACACAACATAATTGTCTAATTTTATAAATTTCCCTACCTTTCATACACATCTCTCTGCATATCTCCTTGATTCAAATAGCTTTATTTTATTATTATTATTTTTACTGTTTTATTTATTTTTGAGAGAGAGAGAGAGAGAAGAGAGAGACAGATAGAGCATATGCAGAGGAGGGGCAGAGAGAGAGGAAGACACAGAATCCAAAGCAGGCTCCAGGCTTTGAGATGTCAGCACAGAGCCCAACGTGGGGCTCAAACTCACAAACCACGAGATCATGACCTGAGCTAAAGTTGGAAACTCAATTGACTGAGCCACCTAGGTTGCCCCTGATTCAAACACCTTTAAAGTTTGTTCAATTTATTACCCACCAGACATATTATTACAATATTTTGTGAAAAATTACTTCATTTGGGCCTAATCTTCATAGTCATTTTTTTCAGAATTCATGTTTTTTGGTAATTTGTTAAATAATATTTGTTGTTTGATATTTTTGAAGAGTTTATATGTGTAGGCATATCTTAGTCTTAAAAAATTGGGGCACCTGGGTGGCTCAGTCGTTTAAGCGTCCGACTCTCAGTTTCGGCTCAGGTCATGATCTCATGGTTTTGTGGGTTTAAGCCCGCATCTGGCTCTGTGCTGACAGTGAGGAGCCTGACTGAGATTCTCTCTCTCCCTCTCTCTCTGCCCCACCTCTGCTCACGCTGCCTCTGTCTCTCTCAAAATAAATAAATTAAAAAAACTTAAAAGAATTTATTAAAATAAAAAACAGCATACCTAGCACTGTAATGTGCTGTTATTACTGTATAAAATGCTCACTGCACCACTGTATAGAGGTTTTGATTAGAGTTGTAGTCATGCAAAATATATAGAGATATGGATTTAGGTATGAAATCAGTTTTAAAATTTAGTAGTATTTTCCTTCCAATTTCCCTTTTGATGATTAATTTTTGTGCTTATAGATATGACTGACATGTCATAAAATGCCTTGGAAATTATCCAGCAACTCTCACTTTCATTGTAAAAAAGCTAGAATAGATAGAATCAATAATACTTAAGGAAATATTCTCTATTATGGGAACAGCAACATAACATAAACCATTTGCCTTCTTTTAACATTCTCCATTGCTTAAAGAATAATGTCTATAGGGTCCTCAAGGGCTTCATGAACTAATCCTTGACTTTCAATTTTCACTACTCATTGAAGAAAAGACATGGGCTTGGAAACTTGAGAAAAAGAGGTGAGGTAGGAGGATATTGTAATAGTTAATATGAAAGTCGAAAAAGCTTGAATGAAGGCAGTAAGGATGGGAAAATACAATGGGATTCAAGAGACTCTTTTGATAGAGTTGAGATATTTTGATTATTGGTTGAAAGTAAGAAGAATGACAGCAAAAAGTTATATACATGGAGCAAAGGGAAAGTACATGTCTTTTCACTGAAATGAAGATCTGTTCAGTAATGAGATCCTAAGGAAGCATAGAAAAAGAGTAGATCTGAATGCATTGCATTTGGGATCAGGTTAATGGTGTGTGTTCAGTTTAGACACTCTTGAGATTTTCTGCTCAGGAATGAGAAGGTAAATGCTACAGAGGAAAATAAATAGCATGGCGAACAGTGTTCTTAATATTTGGTAAATACATTGTCCATTAAATGAAATGCAATTTGAAAAGTGGAATCTGGAGTCTGTAGACATATTTCAGAAATTGGAAAATATTTCAGTGTAGGAGGACTTTATGACAAGTCAACGTTTATAGAATCGTACCATTGGATATTAAATTATGTACCCATGGACCATTGAGTAGCAAGCACACTTACACAAAAGTCAAATAATGTGAGTTTTCCCATTCAACAAGACATAAAAAAATGAAAACAAATGTTAACAAAATCTCTCAGTTTTAAGTTTCCCTGCCCAATATTTTTCAACTTTTGATAACTAGCAAGAAACAAAATAAATACCAAAAAACAGAAAGTTAAATGAAATTAATGGAAATGTCAGAAATTTGATTACAAGAAAATCTTATATGTATTACTTTTTAGTTGTGGAAACTTGCTTACATATACTCATGTATGTTGTTAACAAATTTGTTGCCACTTCATAGAAATGATTAAATATATCAATTCTACTGCAATTCTTGAGCAAGCAGGGTGACAGAATCCACCTTTTTAAAAAATGTTTATTTATTCTTGAGAGACAGAGGGGGAGAGAGTGAGGGAGGGGCAGATTGAGAGAGAGAGACACACACACACACAGAATCTGAAGCAGGCTCCAGGCTCTGAGCTAACAGCACAGAGCCCGATGCAGGGCTTGAACCCGCAAACTGCGAGACCCTGACCCGACCTGAAGTCAGACACTTAACCCACTGAGCCACCCTGGTGCCCCTACTGCAATTCTTTAAACAACACCATGACTTCTATACTCACTGCTTGCCCCCTCACAAGTGTGAATTATAGTTAGGAAGCTACCTTGGAAAGAATAGGTAGGGATTGAAATGGATAAAAAAGGAAAAAAAAAAAAAAAACGAGAGAGAAAGGCGGAGGAAGGGTGATACAAAGGGAATTAACTTTATTTCTTACTTTTCTACCCTTTTCCAGTCTCTGTTATAGGACTGATTTTTTCATTATTGTATCTATTACCTTCAACTCCACTATGAGACGGCATAAATAATTTTAATAAATAAGTGAGAACCTGAAGTCCAAAGAAGTTCATTTACTTCCTCCCTAAGCCTCACAGCAAACAAGTTTCTGAGGTAGGTTAGTCTGATTTCAAAGTCTGTTTTGTTCTCCCAAAGCTAGGCTATTTTGAAGGCATTAAATTAAGAGTGGTTAATCAGCTAAACTCAATAGTATATTAGATAGATTCTACTTACTTAAAATTTAATGGAAGAAAATAACTAATATTTTTATTTTGGGGCCAGTGCTACTATTTACACCTCCTTAAATAGCTCAAACTCAAATGGCTGTGTTGTTTGGCTCAAAAATGGAAAACAGTTTAAGAAATGCACATTTTAAACTGGAATAAAATTAAAATAAGATAGAATTCCAGAAAACCAAGGAGAATTCAAATAAGATAAACACAGATCTAGTGGCCTCATTTCAATACACTAGAATTAGGACATGCTCCTTGAATTAAGATGAAGTTTAATACATGACCACTCAGTTTAGATCTATTTTAAGGACCATTGGTGGAATGCAAGTGCCATTCATTAGAATCAGAACTTTTCCAGAAGGTCTAGGCTCTTTCAACATAGCAGCACTATCCAAAAATTGGGACCAAAGATATGAGTCAGGTCACAAAACTCAAAAACTTGACTCTAGCCTTTGATTAAGTGACAAAATGGCCTGGAATTAATTCCTAGAATTAGGTCAGGTGTTTGCTCCACTGCATATCACTTTTTTCTCCCCAATTCTGATCTCAGCTTTATAACAGAGTCTACGATTATTCTCTTCCTGTGATCAGATTCTTAGCTCAGACCCCAGAATTTACTAGGCCTGGTTTCTTTCTGTGTTGACCATCCACCCATGTAGACTTACATTAGGACTACTGATACTCTCTGCCTTCATCACACACACTCAGGACAAGAAGACAATGTTTCCAGTTGGAGGTCTGACTGTCAGGGAGCACAGGTGTTTTTAACTTTCCAACACAAGCGATGAAGCTAGAAGCAAACTTGAGATATTTAAATAAATCCATAAATGATAACCATGCGGTTGGTTTTAAGGGAGATTGTGACAGTTTGACCAGGACCATGTTTCACTTGTATGTGTGGCATTTGGCCCAGTACATAGCATTCATAGAATAAACGTTCAATAATCAGGTGATTAGTTGAAAAGAAACTTTGACATCACTAAGGTTCTTAGAATTAAGCAAATGAAACTGTCTCTGCCTGGTTAAAGCAGCAAAGGAATTGACTGACAGACTGGCTAAAGAGGTTGGGGCATGAGTTTTGTAAAACGGACAGGGACAAAGCAGGTGAGGGGAAAGTGAGAACCACAGAATTGCTTCAGAGAATGAGTTTGGTGAAGACACCACACCCACTGTTTTGTTTTTTGATTTTGTTTATTCTCAGGTTATTCAACTGACAGTGTAGTCCTGGCTTCAGGAGTAGAACCCAATGATTCATCTCTTACATACGACACCCAGTGCTCAACTTGAAATGCGCCCTCCTTAATGCCCGTCACCCTGTTAACACCTCCTATCAACCCTCTGTTTGTTCTCTGTATTTAAGAGTCTGTTGTGGTTTTCCTCCCTCTCTGTTTTTATCCTATTTTTCCTTCCCTTTCCCTGTGTTCATCTGTTATGTTTATCAAATTCCACAGGTGCATTAAATCATATGATACCTGTCTTTTGTTCTGAACCACAGATACCATAGCTTACTCCATCATCATGACCCATGCGAGACACCTGACTCTTCCTCTTGTGTTTCTGTCACTATTACCTCTAGCAGCTGGATTATGTGACTGCCATCTTTTGGCCATCTCCAGTATTCAGTGTTCGTTTGACCATGTCTCAACTGTTTGATTTAATTTGAATATTGTATTCTACATTAAAAAAAAAATAGCAGCAAAATAGAGATCGGGGTGGTTAAAGGAAAACTGGTTGAAATATTTAGCTTGAGAAGATGAATGAAAGCTGTTTTAAATATTTAAAAGACATACATATGAAATAATTTCAAGTTTTCCAGAGGATGGAGCAAAGACTAATGAGTAAAAATTATGATAAGGTAAGATTTCTTTTTAATATTAAAAACATCCAAAATTGGAATGGGCAAGATCCCTGCTATTAGGAGTAATTATGCAGGAACAAGACAGTCACTTCCTAGGATGTCATGGAACAAATTACTGTTTGAGTGTGAGACTGGACTACATAATTGGTAAGATTAGAGTAACTCCAAGTCTCCACAGTCCTTTGATCTCTGCCTTTGAATTTCATGTAAAATATTTTAAATAGTTTACATTGCTAATTGGTCTTCAAGTTGAAAGAAATTTTACGTTTGTACAAAAGAACAAAATTTGCTTCCAGCCTCTTGAGCATGGCTATTTATGTGTGATGCCATACCATAATTATTCCCCAATGCTTTTCTTAACAATTTGTTGTGTTAACAGATACATTTCAACTTGGTGTGACACGTATCCTGAGAGTGATTTTGGAATTCAGTAGTATTATTCAAATACCTTTAGTATTAATAGTAGTTAGTAGTATTATTCAAATAGTTTGCTAGATATTATAGAATGCATATATATATATATATATATGTTTATACGATTATTTAGCTTTTTATTTTGAAAAATTGAGAAAATCTAAAGTTGCAAAATAATAGAGTTTCTGGTTGCCCTTCACTCCGGTTTTCCCCAAAGTTAATGTTACTGTATTCATTTAATCATTTTTTTCACTGTGTGTGTGTGTGATCAAAGACAAACTACACTGATGGAGTTAAATAGGAAATAAATAAATAAATAAATAAATAAATAAATAAAGATCATTCAAGGCTATTGCAATGGAGTAGAGAGACCGAACTCAATCCTATTGAAACAAAATGTGGGAGGATTTTTTAACTTTGGAGTGATCTAATAGGTAAGTACTGGAGGACATTACAGGGGAGGCTGGCCAATGTGATTAGTCCATCTATTTGCTAATTGGTACTTATCTAAATTAGCCTCCTACTCTCCCACAAAGATGGGACTATAGGGACACTATCTTTCCTGATGATTACATTTCAAAGGGGTGACTCCTAGATCCCTGAGAAAGATGTTGTTGGGTTGTAAAACTGGCAAAAGCCAAGAAAATATTTACGTTCCTGAGGGGCAAGAAATAATTTATAATTACAAGTTTTCTAAAGTAAATATTCTAAGGAAAGTGAAGCCAGGGGCCTAGAGTTGGGAAGGAAGCTCTCTCTAAAGGTAAGAAACATGGTAAGGCCATGTTGGGTGTATACGGATCATGATGATGGGTACAAACTATAGCATTGAGAATTCAAAATAGTGGATGAATACACACACATAATACATAACACATATACCCGTATATGTGAATGTGTGAATATTTATATTTTTCTGAAATATTTGAGAATAAGCTACAGACATGATACCTCTATACCTCTAAACATTTCAGAATTTACTCATAAAAACAATATCATTCTTTTTTTTAAATGTTTATTTACTTTTGAGAGAGAGAGAGAGGGCAATGGAGGGGCAGAGACAGAGAGGGGGAGAGGATCTGAAACCTAAGCGGGCTCTAGCTGACAGTAGAAAGTTCGCTGCAGGGCTCAAACTCATGAACCATGAGATCATGACCTGAGCTAAAGCTGGATGCTTAAATGACTGAGCCACCCAGGTGCCCCACAATGTCATTCTTTCATAGACATTTTCATGTGTAGATTTTCTTTCATTTTTTCCCATTACATAACCATAGTATAATTATTAAAATTGGAAAGTTAATCTCACATATTTTTCAAAACAATCCCAGACTGAACAGTTACTGTCAGGCTACTTTCTACACATGGAGGGACCATGCATATTGACATTTGGCCCCAATACTGGGGACCAGAGATCTTCCACAGATTCTATCAACTTTAGTACGGAGTCATTCGTTATCATTTACTTGCACTTTTTTCCCTCAGGATGCTGAACAGTAATTGATAGTGGTTGGCATGTTAGTAATGAATATGAAGATTTGTGTTTTAGTAATCTCATGAGAATATATTTTCCATCAAGATCTGTAGAATTTTGGAATTCCCTACTACTTCTGGCTGTGTCAGAAAACTGAGTAGGTTGAATTTAAATGCCTGTGGTGAGACCCATATGTTGTATTATGCTTTTGCCAGGTTGACGTAGGAAGCTCAACAAAGACAAGGGAGTCCCTTCCATTATTAATGATTCTCTAGGCCCTTAGCCATATTCTGTGAGCCACAAAAATAAAATAAATAACTGAAATATTCATTAAAATATTTAAACTATCAATATTGTATAAATGAAGATAAAAGGAATGACATGATATGAATAGGCTCTAATTAGACCAAGTTACCATGTCAAAATTTTCCAAGAAAAATGAACAGCTTTTGAAATCCCTCAACAATTCAGAGATAAATTATTTTCTGTAAGTGTCCATAAGTCTTCAGTTCAGCTAGATGCAAAAATCCACAGATATCAGAATGAGCATTCTTATGTGTTAAAAATATCAGTAAAGAAAATAAGAGAATTATCCTCCATTTTACTCTTTCTAGTAAATTTGCATTTTTAAGTTTTTAGACACAAACTAATGTTTATGATTTAGATTTTAACAGCATCTTGGATACACAATCACTTGTATATGCAAGATACCTGAATTGTTGAGCAAGAGTGTTGATTCAAAGTCTCCATCAGGAGTTGGCACACTTTTTCTGTAAAATGAAATAGTAAATATTTTAGATGTTGTGAGCCATGCATGGTCCTAATGACATATTTTTTAAAATTTCTTTTGCAACTTTATAAAAGTATAAAAATTATATTTAGCTCAAAGGCTATGCCAAAACACACCAAGTATAATATTTGGTACGTGGGTTTGAGCTGTTTGCTAATCCTTGTTTTATATATATATATATATATATATATATATATATATACACACACACACACACATACATATGTATGTTATATGTTATATATGTGTTATATACATATATATGTTATATATATATATATATATATATATATATATTCAGCTGCAGAAGATTATAATACACATGATTTCTTTATATGGACTCATAGAAATTCTCAATTTTTGTTTAAGTAATTCATTATTTTAATTTAACCAAATATATTCAGTGACAAAAATTCGAAAATGTATATATTGCTGAACTTCTTGCCAAAATGACCACCAAGCTAGTGATTCTATGAACACTTTAGGGCTGAATAAAATGAAAGGCTGAGTTTAGGTTTAGAAAATATGTAATTAATACTTATCAACCTACTGGCATTCTCATATAGGCAAACCTAAATGTTAGCATGTTCAAGGCTATTATAAATCAAAACCTAAATGAATATTGAAATGGTAGTCCAGGGATTTCCTAGTTATTGTGTATGTTTGTGTGTGTGTGTGTGCATGCATTTGTGCATTTGAGTGTTGTGTGTGATTATATCATGCAACTATTACATTTGCTATTTAGCCTATAATAATAATTATTGGTGTAACCAATCAATCTTAGTGGCAAAAGGAATAAGGCTGACATGAGATGGGCCAATATATTATGGTTTATTTTATTCACCACTGTAAATTAGTATTTAGGAAAGTGTGTGGCACTGAGGATACTAAATAAATATTCAGTGAATGGGTAGAAAGAAGTTCTGATAATCAAACTACTGATATCAGTGGGGCCTTAGTGGTAGAGAGAAAGTCAGGCCTGAAGTAATAAAGGTACCAAACAGAAAATCAGGACAAGATTCAGACTCAAGGGAGGAGACAGGGACGACTTATGGAAGAGGAATACATGACAGCAGTTGAAGGTTAGAGTAGAAGTCCTAGTACTACAATTCAAACATGAGAACAAAGGAGAATCATGCTGAATCCTTGACTTGCTGGGCTCCAAATACTTGTTTCTCTTGACTAGTAATAATATTTGTTTCTCTTGACCAGTACCATTGGCCTTTGAGTATGAGTTGACTTGACCCTACAAGTAGTGATCTGATGGTTTCTCTGAAAAAAGACATTTTTGATTTGCATTCCCCTGATGATCAATGATGTTGAGCATCTTTTCATGTGTTTGTTAGCCATCTGTATATCTTTTTTGGAAAAATGTCTATTCAGATCCTTTGCCCATTTTTAATTGGACTTTTTTTGGTGTTGAGTTGTATACATTTTTAAAAAATGTATTTTGGATATTAACCTCTTGCCAGATATGTCATTGGCAAATATCTTCTCCCATTCAGTAGGTTGCCTTTTTGTTTTGTTGATGGCTTCCTTTACTGTGTGAAAGCTTTTCATTTTGATGTCATCCCAATAGTCAAATATACTAAAAAACAAAACAAAACAAAACAAAAAGATGGGTTACAACCTAAAAAGAGACATCTTTGACTCTCAAAGGCAGACCAGAGACTGACATCTAGCAGTTGTTTCCTACTTACTTAAATAAATAAGTAGAGTGGAAAATGAGCCAAGTAGATCATTGAATTTGTATTTTTAAAGATTTATTTATATGTATAAAGTATCACACAGTTTTTATGAAATGATTACTAAATATGTTATGACTCATAATGACTAACAGCTCAATACTAAACATCATTTTCTTTCCATGATGATTCATAGTTATTAATTACCCATCAATTACTTGTCATGATTTTGATATTAATTCTTTGAGTTTTAGGACAAATATCAGTTCAAACAATGAACATTTTCCCCCCTTTCTTATGAAGTTAGAGTAGATATGTGATAAGAAAATATCATTTAAAGATAATATTACATATTATAGACACTAGTAAAATGTACAATTTCTGCAGTAATAAATCATTATGGAAACAAAAGTATTTAATAATTTTATTTCACAGACAAGGCTGGATTTGAATGAGTGTTTTTTATTCTTTCAAAACTAAGAATTGGAAAACATGATCACAAAGAAACAGAGTGGTAACTTAAGAGAAAATACCTAAGCAACTTGTAGTGCTGTTAGCAATGAACTTGAATAACAGAAACAGTTGAGTTGCTCTTCCATAACTCCTGATTTTCCTGAATTCCCAGCCAGCCTAGTAGCTGTAATATTTCACACAGTTCTTAGCATATCATAATAACCCATAAATAATTGATTTGCTACAAAACTACAATCCTGGGTGAAGTTTCAAACCATTTTGCAGTGGTGCACTAAAGCCGGCCCCTATTAGTTCTCACAAGCAAAATGTTCAATTTTTGGGAAAAACATAAAACTTTATTAAACAATTAAATTATATGAACTTAAAATTAAATAAATCATACTAAAAACAACAGTAAGAAAAACTCAGAACTCATCACTTCCTAGTTATTTGATCACATTGCACAACCTGTGATCCTAAGATTATTTATGTCTCTTGTTTCCAATTGGTAAAATTCTGTATAAGGGTATATGATGGCACATCACTTCCTATTTCTGCATTGAGTGATGTCACTTAATAGCATGAAATATGCCATGGTGGAAGCATTTACACCAAGGAAATTAGCAAATATTGTAAACCAGAGCAATTTCCTGTTAGAAAATCAATCATTAAACAGTGTATCAATCTTCATCAAAATCAACAATTTTTTGCTTCTATTTGTAGGATGGCCATATAAATGAGACAAGGTTTGGGAAGAGAGGACTTGACTCAAAAGATTATACAAGGTAGAAACAAGTGACATGTTCATACAGATTTACTCAGTAAAAAAAGAACTTTGGATTAGGTAATAGTACAAACATTTTACTTGAAAGGGCAGTCTGAATTATCTATTAAGAAACTTTGCTAAGGTAGATCAATCAATAGGCAATTGTCTCTAAATGGCAAACAGACAAGTTATGTATGCACACCATGCAAGTTACGGACTATAGTCTGTAATGTATTGATGAGTGATATTCATAAAAATTTAACTTTTTCTCAGCCTTGAAAATGTCAAACATGTTTCTCATTTTGATGCCTACATTGACCACTGAATTAGTAACTATGCAACATGTTATCAGTGACATGAGCAAGCTTCCAGAATGCCAAATTGGATTCAACCATTTGGTACATTTAGTAGAGCCGAGGCTGGACATCATTACCCTCTCTGAGCATCCTTTCTGTTAGTTTCACTTCATATGGAAGGAAACAAGTTTGGAAGAGAGATTGGCACTCATCAAGGGGAAAATAAAAACGAGGGAAAACAGATTAAAGATTTGTTTCAAGATGAAGATCTAAATTTTTCCCTGTTAACCAATTGGGTTTGTATGGATATAGCAAATGAGGAGGAATTAAATCAAATTTAATTTACAAACTCCAGAAATACAGATATCTATATGAATGTGTCTATGTAAATATATTTGCATATGTACACAATAGAGAATTTCTCACCAAATATTGACAGTAGTTGTCTCTGGGTGGTGGCATGTTGGTGATTTTACTTTCTTTCCCTTTTTTATTTAAAAGTTTATCATTGAAATTAGCATGCATCCCTTTATTATAAAAAAAACAAATTAAAATAAATAGAAATTCTAGAGACTTTAAAAAATTAAACTCATAATATCTTCAAATTTGATATGGAGTTAGATTACTTCTAATTTTCTTAAAAAATAGAATTTAACGCAAAAAGCCAAGTTTGCTCTCTTTCAAATGCTGTAATGTGTATTTTTGTCCTAAAAAAAGTAGGAAACAATTCTGTACAATAATACATTGATAGGATACTGTTCTGTGTGCAATTTAAGGCTGCACAAAATACTTGTTAAAAGTATAAGCTGTGAATGTTGGCAGATGCAGCTTGAAATCTCCACCACCCCTTTTACTATGTGATTTTGAAGCAACTTATTTAACCTTTCTCCTCGTTCTCTCAACCATAAAATAGAGATAATAAAATCCATCTTGTAGGAGTTTTACGAAGATTACATATGAACCTATGTCTAGCATGTAATTAGCAATCAATAAACAGTAGCTTGAAATCTCGCTGAAAGTGGGAAAGGTATGGCAGAAACACATCTGAGCAGACTTCACTGGGACTCAGATATTCAGTCCTGAGATTTGGTTGTAACATCAGAGCAAATGACTTGCACGTTGGAAGATGGAATGCTCGCACCTCGGATGTTCCAAAGGATGGCCACGATCCAAGTGTTCAACACAAACTAAAGTAAATTATGCTGCTGGGATATTTGTATAATCTTTGCTGCTCTCCTTTTGGTTTCTGTACTGTCTCTCTCCTTCTGAGCAGGCAGGGGGCTAAGTTGCATATGCTGTTCCAGCTGCTGTTGCTTCAGGCCTCCCACTTCAGCGTTAACTCATGAGGCTTTAATGTATAGAGCCGAGAAGCTGCTCGAATTTTTTCACAACGGGTTTACATGGCAAACTGTTCTGTTGCAATATATGAGGGTGGGTATTGCCCAGAGTTTGTTTTAACGTAATTCTTTCCTCAAATACGGTTGAAGTCCAATTTAATGTCCTACACAGAGTCACCAAGTACTTATGGAGAGGCCACCATGTGCTGGGATGGATATTATTCCTGGAACTAGAAATCAAGGGACACAGCGAATATGTATATTTTATGAAGCTTATCCTTTCATTGTAGGGAGATAATTGCAATAAGTAAGTAATTTATGTATGTTAGAAGGTGAGAAGTACTGTGCAAAAACAGTGCGAGGTAAGAGAAATTGGTAAGTTATATTCACATGCGCTTCTAGTCCCTGCGTAAATATCACCTCAATGACACCTCCCCTGACTACACTATATATAATTGTAATCTCTCCCCAAACCCAAACTCCAATTTCCCTGAACTTGCTGTATGTTGTCCATAGCAGTCATTGCTATTATTGTTTATTATCTTTCTTCTCCCTCCCACTTGCATGTAAACTTCACGAGTGCGAGGAGTTTTGTCTGTTCTTTGTGTTATTCTCACTTTAGGCAAAACCACTGGTAAATGGTTCCTTGATGTGGCAGAGGATTTTGAAAACTGAGCAAGGAACCGATGACGAAGGGCCATATAAAGGAATTTCACACTTACTGAACAGGACATCGTGAGCCACTGAGCACACAGTGTAATAACCCATTTTGCACTTTGGAACGATTATTTCACTCTCGCGAAAGTGTGAGGGTGGATGGAGGCTCCGGGAAATGATGATTGCCTCCTGCACGTAGACGCAAAGAGACTTATGAGCTGTGATGTCAATAAAGGTGGGTGGGACTTGGTATCGAGAACTGAAATCTCAGGTGGAAATTGAGAGAGACTTAGAAGGAATTTCAAGCTTCCAGTTTGAAAGACTAGATGGAGCGTGACACATTTTAACGAACGGTGAGATTTTTAAAAAGAGGATTGGGGGCACACATTTGAGAGTGTATACTCAGTTGAGACATTCTGAGTTTGGATAAATATCTGGGATACTCAAGTAGGGTAAGTTAACACTCACACTCAGGACTGGAGTCCCAGAAGTATCAAGATGGGAATTATAGCTTTGGAAATTGTGAGCATATTGGTAATAGTTGAATAGTGTGGCTAAAAAAATGGTAATGTTTTATGTGCTGGAGGAAAAGCAAATAAAAAGAGGATGTTTTTAAAGCTGGGTAAAATCTCATTGGTGGAACAACCCAGAGCACAGGTAAAATAACTCTCTATTCCTGAAATAGGCCAGGAGGATACAATGGTGTTTACCCTTATTCTTACTGACATAGTTTGCCTCTATTCCACTTGACCTAGGTACACATCTTAGTAATTGTTTTAAAGAAGCCAACCTTCCTTCTTTCATTACCCTTTCATGTCTGTTGTACTTAAGGATTTAGACGATGTTGCGTTTTGCTACAAAGCAACTAAAGATCTGGGATAAAGGCACACTTGGTCAGCACCAGGCAATTCTACCTTTCACCTTGTCTCATAAGGGCTTAGATCGCTGCTCTTTTTTTCCAAAGACTCTTCATCTGGTTATACATCAATGACTTGGATCCTCTCTTCTAAATTGTAAATCCCTTGGGAGTAAAATCACGTATCACATGAAAAGAGTTTTCCATTGCTTCTTTGTCCTTCTTTTGCACCCATTTGGAAAATTCATCTGTACAATCTAGTTTCTACACCTGAGCTATTGAGCACATCTTGAGGAAACCACATATATATGTTCATAAGGATTATTCTGTGTGTATCATTAGAAATTTTTACTGGAGCCTTATCACTGATGGACAAGGATCTTATTTTCCATCTGTTTCCTCCCACATTTAGAGCAATTGCCAGTTTACTTCTTTAGGGACTTTTAGAAGCCTAAACTTCAACACCACTGACACTTAAAAAAATTTTTTTTTTCAAGTGTTTATTTAGTTTTTGACACACAGGGAGAGACAGCACAAGCAGGGCAGGGGGATACCAGAATCCAAAGCAGGCTCCAGGCTCTGAGCTGTTAGCACAGAGCTGAACGCGGAGCTCCAACCCACGAACCGTGAAATTACGACCGGAGCCGAAGTCAGACACTCAACCAACCGAGCCACCCAGGCGCCCCCAACACCACTGACACCTTAGTCCAGTACAACTCAATCCTCTTACCTCACAGAGGAAACAGAAGCCATAAATTCCTTTAACTTCTTACCACTGACATCTTTCATCTTGCACCATGCTATTAAAGCCAAAAAAGGTATTCTATTCCTGTGTTGAGATAATTTTTTCAGTAAATACCATCCAAAATTATAATATAATATCATAATCTTACAAAAATTTGTACCTTATGCTTTTTGCCAAATATTCCAATTTACCATTATACTTGTATTTCCAATTCTGTAATCCATGGCATATAATATTTTTTTTTCTTGATTCTTCTTTCTCTATTTTTTTCCTTATTGTATATTTTTCCATTTACCACCAAGCTTCTCATAAAGATGGTCTACCTTTTTGGCTCTTCGTCTGAACATCAAATTGTCTTTAACATTTGCGTTATGGTTTCTAGCATCCACTAACATTTTTACATTGACAGATCCAGTTGGAAACAAATAAGTCTATTATCTTATTTCACATTTCTTCAATAGCATTTGATACTTTTATGTAAATGTACCTTTTGAAATAAAATTCTGCTTTTGGCTGCTAATATGCAATGTGCTTGTCTTTTGTTCGTTTCTCCTTGTCTATAGTTTTTTTTTTCCCTTAGTATCCTTCTAATATGTATTGAATATTTCCCCAAATTCCACTTAAAAATCTCTTCTCATTCTGTGTAAATAACTAGTTTCTCTCCCTTAGCTTCAAGTTTCTGTCACTATATATTGACCGATTGAAATCGAAATCGTCAGCCCAGATTATCCCTCTGGAACTCCAGCTTAGAATATTCAGCTCTTCATTTCTCCCATGAAAACTTCACTTGACTTTTCTAAGATATTTACAGCAGATTGGATTTTAGGCAAAACTCTTTCTCTCTCTCGTTCGCCCCAACACACTTGTGTCTTCTTTTTATTCCTTACCTTAAAGACATCACAACACCAAACCAGAAAATTGGAAGTGATTCTGGCTACTTCCTTTTCTATTGAATCTCACAATTTGCCAACAAGGTCTTTCCTTCCTATCCTCCTAGCATCTCCTGTCTTTCCTTTATCAAAAATTCTAAAGCTTTATCCTAGATCATCATCAAGTCTCCCACGTATGGCATTAGTTCTCTGACTAGCCGCCTATTTTCAGTTTACCTCTTTTAATCTTATGTGCTGCTTCCAGAGCAAGGTTTTTCTAAGTGATAATCATATCATGTCAGTTTGCTATGGGATATGTTATAATGTATATCTTTTTCTCAGCATTTAAACTCTTTTTTAATGTACAATTGAAATCTTACTGAAGGCTATTCACGATCTTTTAATCAGCCGTTTGACCTGATCATATCCCCCTATGTTATTTACTGCTTTTAGCATTCCATAATCCTTACATACATTCGACTTTTTGATGGTTTTGTTTTCTTGAACATATTTCTTCAGTCCTTTGGAAAGATCTTTCCTTCTTGTACATTTGAAAAATTGCATTTATTTTTCTTAACATAGTTCACATCTTCATGAAGTACTTACAAACCTTATGATATCTATAAGCACACTCATGATACTATACTTTGTGAATGATCTCATTGCTTCATTTATAACATTTTATTATGACAGATTTATTCTTTTGTCTGTATCCTTTCTTAAACTGTAAGCTTTTTGAGCTCTTTTCTCTCTTTTTCTTTCTTTTTTTTTTAATTTTTTTTTTAACGTTTATTTATTTTTGAGATAGAGAGAGAGACAGAGCATGAATGGGGGAGGGTCAGAGAGAGGGAGACACAGAATCCGAAACAGGCTCCAGGCTCCGAGCTGTCAGCCCAGAGCCCAACGCGGGGCTTGAACTCACAGACCGCGAGATCATGACCTGAGCCGAAGTTGGCCGCCCAACCGACTGAGCCACCCAGGCGCCCCTCTTTTTCTTTCTTTATTCCTTTAATAGTACCTAAAACATATTAGAAGGTTGATAATTATTTATCAATTGAATTAAATAAAAAGGTAATATCATTATATTTATTTCTCAGTTTTTCTTTTTTTAAAGAAATTTTAATTCCAGTATAAATTACATACAATGTTATGTTATTTTCAGGTGTATAATATAGTGATTCAACTATTTTATATATTACTCAGTGCTTTTCACATAAGTGTACTTTTAATCCTCTTCTCCTGTTTCACCAATCCCCCCACCCATCTCCCCTCTGGTAACCATCAGTTTGTTCTCTATTTTTAAGAGTCTGGTTTTTTGTTTATCTCTCTTTCTCTTTGTACATTTGTTCTGTTTCTTAAATTTCACGTATGAGTAAAGTCATACGGTATTTGTTTTTCTCTGGCTGATTTATTTCACTTAGCATTATACCTTCCAGATCCATCCATGTTTTTGCAAATGGCAAGATTTCATTCTTTTTTATGGCTGAGTAATATTCCATTATATATATATATATATATATATATATATATATATATATATCACACCATTCATGTATTGATGGACATTGGACTCCATATTTTGGCTACTGTAAATAATGCCTCAATCAATATAGGAGTGCATATATCTTTTTGAATTATGTTTTCATATTCTTTGGGTAAATATCCAGAAGTTAAATTACTGGATCATAAGATAGTTCTCTTTTTAACTTTTTGAGGAACTTCCATACTGTTTTCCAGAGTGGCTGCACTAGTTTGCATCCCCATCAACAGTGCAAGAGGGTTCCTTTTATTCTACATCCTCGCCAACACTTGTTGATTCTTGCGTTTTTGATTTTAGCCATTCTGACTGGTGCAAGGTGATACCTGATTGTGGTTTTGATTTACCTTTCCCTGATGACGAGTCATGTTGAGCATCTTTTCAGGTGTTCGTTGGTCATCTGTATGTTTTCTTTGGAGAAATGTCTGTTCATGCCTTCAGGTCTTCTGCTTATTTTTAAATTGGAATATTTGGTTTTGCGGTGTCGAGTTGTGTCAGTTCTTTAAAAACTTTGGATGCTAACCCTTTATCACATATGCCATTTGCAATTATCTTCTCCCATTCAGTAGATTATCTTTTAGTGTTTTGATTATTCCCTTTGCTGTGTAGAAGTGTTTATTTTGCTGTAGTCCAAATAGTTTATTTTTGCTTTTCTTTCCCTTGTCTCAGAAACATGTTTGTTTCCCTTGCCTCTAGAAAAATGTTGCTACAGATGAAATCTATAGCCTACTATTTATTACCTCTAGTATATTTTTAATTTCAGTTAATGAGTTTTTCTTCTCTGATTGGTTCTTTTTTATGTTTTCTATCTCTTCGTTAAGAGTCTCACTCAGGTCCTCCACTCTTCTCAAGTCTACTGAATATCTTTATGACCATTACTTTAAATTCCCTGTCACGCATATTACTTATCTCCATTTAATTTAGCTCTTGTACTGAGATTTTGTCCTGTTCTTTCATTTGGGAATATTCCTCTGTGTCCACATTTTGTATAATTCTCCGTGTCTGTTTCTCTGTGTTAGGCAAATCAGCTATGTTTTCTGCTCTTGAAGGTAGAGGCCTTCTGAAGAAGACGTCCTGAAAGGCCTGACAGTGCGATATCTCCTGTTTACCAGAACCTGGTGTTTCAAGAGTGTCTCTTGTATGTGTTGTGTGTGTCTTGCTTTGTGGCTGAGCCATGTTTGTCTCCAGTCTACTCATCTGTATTGGCTCTCTTTGCCTGTCGTGGGCAGGGTTTGGTCCCTGTGTTTAGCGGGCCAGTTGTGGGCTTGAGTTGAGTCAGATTAGGCATTTACCATAGCTGCCAGAGCACTGAACTGCAGGGTGCTTTCCCTGGGAGGTTTTGACTGGTGGGTGGGGCCTGCAGTCAGACCTGATGTCTGGCCCCAGCCCACTGTTGGGGCCACAGTTGGACTGGGATATGTGGTTCTATTCCCCTTTTCCAAGGACAGGAGTCACTTTGGAGTGGTGTTGGCTCCCTTTGGGGCTGCTTGCACACTGCCAGGCTTGCTGCAGTTGTGAAGCCCCACTGATTGTAGGAACTCAGGAAATTAGACCTCTCTGGTTTTCGAAGCCAAATGTTACAAAGAGTCTTCTTCCCAGTGTGGACCTTCATGCCTGGGATACCTGTATGGGGTCTGCTCCTCTCCCCTCTCTGTGCTGGTGGAAACCCTCTCCACTGAGGACAGTCCTGCAAGTCAGTGTGGCTCCTGACTACATTTTAGCCCTTCATACCCTCTTCATACAGTTAGCTGCAGAGAGTCCTTTCCATCAGTCTTTGGGTTGTTTCCTAGGCTATTTACTCTGATGCGGATGTTAGCTAGGTGTATCCATGGGAGGTTGTATACCTAGGATTCTCCCACTCTGCCATTTCCCCCCAAAGTCTCCTCTCATATCACTATATTTAAATATAACCTTTGATCCTTTATAATCACATTCTTTAGAAAATTGAGAATAAATTATTTTCTTCATCTGATCCTGGTTATAGTATATGCTAAAAGCTTAGACAAATGAGAAGTCTGCCTTCTTAGTACTTTCAATCATGAGCATATTCTTGCTCATTAAATGTTCGATGATTTTTTTCTCAATTATCTTCTTATTTTCTATCTTCTGAAAGTTTTTTTTTTAGCTGGCTGAGAGAAGGATTAATATAATAACCTAGTAGCTAGCTATATAGTTCACTTTTAGCTTGTAGACTTAATCACTTTTCTTATCTCTTCAAAATACAAAAATTAATTAGCTTTGTGATAAATGTTTTATGTTCTTTGTTTTGATGAATCATATTTATCCAATAACCACCTTATTTTACTTTGCTACAGCGTGCTAGTTTATTTGTATAAATTTATTAGCATATTACTTCTTTGTCCACCAGACTGCCTCCTTTAAGAAATTATGAAATGACTCCTGTTCCTGTTTTTAGTTTAGTTATGCATTATGCTTTATTGCATTTTCTGTTTGACTTTTATAGTTTTAATTCGTTAATGACAGAGACGGGAGCAGAACAAAAGTCAAAGGCTGAAGTCTTTCCAAATTTGATGAAAATCATTATTCTGTACATCTCAGAAACTCAATGAACTGTAAGCAGGACAAAAGCAAAGAAATCTACACACAGGCATGTCACAGAGTAATGTTGAAACCAAGAAAAAGAGAAAATCCTGAAAGCAACAAGAGAAAAATTATTTGTCATGCACAAAGGAACCCCAATAAAATTAGCACTGAATTCTCTTCAGGCTGAAATCAAGTGATCTTACACACTAATTTAAAACAAGAATGACAACAAAAACAAAAACAAAGAATACCAGTAATTATGTAATTATAAAAGCCATTGTAAATGCATGTTACATCTCCTTTCTATTCTTAACTGATTCAAAAGCAATTGCATATATGTATCCACATCCATATCCATCCGTATATGTATCCATACCTGTATGTGTATGTATATCTGTATTTATATCTATTTACCTGTACAGCATGTTGTTGGAGTTATAACACAAGTAAATGTAATATATTTGACAAAAATACACAAAGGAGGTAGGTAGAAACAAAGCTGAATTCTCTATATATTTACTCTCCTTTATTCTCTGTGTTTTTAAAAATTATTTTAGAGAGAGAGTGTGTGTGAATGGGAGACAAGAAAGAGGGAAAGAGAGAATGATTCTTAAGCAGACTCCACACTCAGCCGGGAGCCTGACATGGGGCTCAATCCCACAAATCTGGGATCATGACCTGAGCCAGAATCAAAAGTCTTACATTCAACCGACTTAGCCACCCACCTGCCCCATGTATTTCCTTAAAAGACAAAAAAAGTAATACTTGTAACAATTTATATTTGAGTTAGTAACATATATTGATGCAATATATATAACAATAATAGCACACAACACAGGGAGAAGAAAGAGAGCTAGATAGGAGCAACACTTCTTTATTTCATTGAAATTAAGCTGGTGTAAATCTGAATTCGATTTAGATGAGTTGAGATATGTATGATAAGCTCTAGAACAACTACTAAGAAAATCGCTAAGACAATATGTTTAAAACATTATGGAAATTAAAATGTTACACTACAAAATATTCAATTAATGCAAAAAACATTAAGGAGAAATATAAGAATAAAAGATACATGAGACATATAGAAAACAAAAAGTAAAATGGAGGATGTAAATCCAACTGCATCAATAATAACACTAAGTATGAGTGGATTAAATAATCTGATCAAAAGGCAGTTTATAAATTGGATATATATTTTTTTAAAGACCTAACTATATACAGTCAACAGGTGTCACCCTTTAGAAATCAAACACCTAGAAAGATTGAAAATAAAAGATTGGGGTGCCTGGGTGGCTCAGTCAGTTAAGCAGCCAACTTCGGCTCAGGTCATGATCTCATGGTTTGTGGGATTAAACCCCATGTCTGGCTCTGCACTGACAGCGGAGAATTTGCTTGGGATTCTCTCCCTCTCCCTCTCTCTCTCTCTCTCTCTCACTCTCTCTGCCCCCCCCCCCCCGGCTTGCACCTTCTCTTTCAAAATAAATAAATAAACATTTGTAAATAAAAATAAAAGTTTGGAAAACAGCATCCATAAGATGTGTGTTGTTATGTAAATATAAGATAAAATAGACACTAAAACAACAAAAAAATGAGGACAGGGACAGGGACATTTCATAATAATAAGTTTCAATCAGTCAGGAAGAGATAAAATTATAAACATGTATGCACCTAACAATAGGACTCCAAAATATACAAAATACCAACTGACAGAACTGAAGAGAAAAATAGACAATTCAACAATAATAGATGGATATTTTAATATCTCATTTTCAATAATGGAAAGATTACAGAAAAAAATCATAACAAAGAAGAACAATGTTGGAGAACTCACTAATCCAAATTTCAAAACTTACCACAAATCAATATTATTTAAGACAGTGTAGTATTGCCATAATGTTAGAAATGTAAATCAAGCAATAAAATTGAGAATCAAAAGAATAAACTTCCACTTTTACATTCATTTGCTGCTTGACAAAGGTACAAACAAACACACATGAATGGGAGGAGTGACTGCAAGTGGAAAATTAATAAATACATTGTAAAACATAACTTATTATTGATGTGTTTTATTGCTTTCTGAGAAAAATTAGTATCCCAACTTACAGCATAATTCTTAAAACATCAATAATAAAAATAAGATTGTATTATTTTCACTTCCTGAAACCAAAAGAAGGATGAAGCACCCTTTTCTTGAAAACTAAGAAAGGGACACCTTGGTGGCTAAGTCAGTTGATCCTCTGACTTTGGCTGAGGTCATGATCTCACGGTTTGTGAGTTCAAGTCCCGCATCGGGCTCTGTGCTGACAGCTCAGGGCCTAGAGACTGCTTCGGATTCTGTGTCTCCCTCTCTCTCTCTCTCTCTGCCCCTCCTTCCTTTGCACTCTGCCTCTCTCTCTCTCTCTCTCAAAAATAAATAAACTTTTAAAAATTAAAAAAAAAAGAAAACTACGAAGAATCACAATAAAACAAAGAAAAGAACATCTCATTATGTCTGCCATACTTAAATTAGCTTACATTTGGTCATTTACCATGGGGTCGACACTGTGCTAAACACATTAAACAAAACTTTTTATTTAATCCTCCTTACAACTCTATAAGAGAGCTACCTCATTTTTTAGATAAAGAAACTGAGACTTAGGACATGTATAATTGTCCCAAGGTGATACATAAAATGATGGTCTTGTCTCAGACTTTGGCAATTTGACTCCAGAACTTTATTTTTCATCATGTGTGGGAAAGGAGGTCTCACACACACACACACACACACACACACACACACACTTAACCAAGGGAGAAATAAATTAATAAAGAACAAATCTTATGATAGTCATGTTCTGGACATACAGACCAAGTGTGAAGGTGAAGAAGCAGCAAAAGAAGGTGTAGTTGTTTCCACTCTCATGTCTGTTGCTACTTCCAGAGCAGTGAGCATGGAAACAGAGCGCTAGCAGCCCTCATAAAAACTGAAAATTCTTGCTGTTTTCTGGTGAAACTAAAAATGGGTCACCTCGATTTGAATTTAACCCTATGTACATATTAGCCTTACTTTATTTTGACCATGTAAGCGTCCTATGTTCTCCTATGACTCGACCTATGAAAAATTTCTGACTGATACTCAAGTTGCGAAGAGCTCCAACCTCGGATAGTTTTCAAAGCAAAACCAGCTTCAAGACGCAAAATCCTCTTCTCTTAACTGAAAGGATTTAAATTACACTGTGGATAAGATGTGGTAAGCAAAGCAGCTAAAACAGTGTGCTATTGCGGAGGTAAATGGACTGAAACAGATGGAAGGGGGAAGAGGGGGGCTTTCCTAGAGGCGCAGTGCCTGTGTGTCACCAGCTGTTGCTGGGAGATAATGTGCAACGGCAAGTGATATATAGGAGGAAATCCAAATGCCTGTAGTCCTCTGCTTTGGACTGTTAGGAGAAAGAGCCTCTACTTGAGTTCTTTTAATTGAAGGTGAAGGCTGGAATTTGCAATGCCCACCGAAAATGACACTTCCTTCTTTGATTGAAATGTAAAACAGGACTCAAAAATTGCCCATTTTATTCCACAGTGGGATTCAGCTACAGCTGAATTCACGGAGGGAGCCGTGGGGGTTTTGGGGTGGGAGAGGGGTAATGGGTAGAAGGTGAGGTAGAGCATATTCTTAATCATGCTGTCTAGTCTGTAAACATTTTTGTCATTTTAAGTTTAAGTTAGAATTTGTTAGTTTCAATGTTGTTATTTAAATATACAGAAGAGGGGCGCCTGGGTGGCTCAGTCTTTGAACTTCAGCTCAGGTCATGATCTCACAGTTGGTGGGTTTGAGCCCCATGTGGGGCTCTGTGCTGACAGCTCAGAGCCTGGAGCTTGCTTCAGATTCTGTGTGTGTGTCTCTCTCTGCCCTTCCCCTGCTCATGCTCTTTCTCTCAAAAATAAATAAACATTAAAAAAAATGTTTTTAAATAAATAAATAAATAAGTAAATATACAGAGGAAAAAAAAGTACCATTTAAACCACAATTGCCTGAATGTGTTTTTTAGGAGAAGTCTAATTTCTACATTAATTGATTCTTTTATTATTATTATTTAAAAAATTTTTTAATGTTTATATATTTTTGAGAGACAGAGTGAAGCTGGGGAGGGACAGAGAGAGAGGGAGACACAATCCGAAGCAGGCTCCAGGCTCTGACTGTCAGCACAGAGCCTGATGTGGGGCTCAAACTCACAGTCTGTGAGGTCTGTTCGACCTGCGCCGAAATAGGATGCTTAACCGACTGAGCCACCCAGGCTCCCCAATTCCTTTATTATTAAAGACAAAATGCCACTGCATGATGTGGATGGCCTAGATAGGACTGCATTTATCTGGGAGTTAGAGATTTTCACAAAGGCTGTTTATTATTTTTTTTTTTTATTAAATTTTTTTTTTCAACGTTTATTTTATTTTTGGGACAGAGAGAGACAGAACATGAATGGGGGAGGGGCAGAGAGAGAGGGAGACACAGAATCGGAAACAGGCTCCAGGCTCCGAGCCATCAGCCCTGAGCCTGACGCGGGGCTCGAACTCACGGACCGTCAGATCGTGACCTGGCTGAAGTCGGACGCTTAACCGACTGCGCCACCCAGGCGCCCCGACAAAGGCTGTTTAAAAGAGGGTCTGTGAATACGAGGCAGTTAGAAAAGATATGATTAGGACATGAAGAAAGGCTCTCTGGTGGTAAAGAAGCCAAAATAAATAGAAGAAACCTGAAGACAAAGTAAAAAAACAGCAGTAAGTATCATGAATACTTACATGATATTTTCAACAGGCGAGGCCTTGTGATTCATCTCTGGAAAATTGGCGAACTGCACATGTCAAAAGCGACTATAGAATAGTATCCCGCAATTACAAACAAGGTATTTTATATGCACACACACACATGGGTGGGTCTTAACAACGGTGTGCTAAGTGAAAAAATTAAATGATGTATAATAATATATAAAAATAAAACTTTCTGTAAACTATAATATATGCATGCAAAAATGTATTTTATGATTTTTCAATGAAATAAAAGATATGTTTAACACCCCAAAGTGATCACAGAGTGAGGTGAAGGGGTTTATGAAGACAAAGTGTATGGGAAATGAATCATAAAACTTGAAATGACCCAAGACTTGTGATGGGCATTCATTTACTCGCAATTCTGGAGCTAGACATCAAGGTGCCAGCAAATTTAGTTTCTGGTGAAGACTATCTTCTTGGGTGTAGACCTCCCCTTCTCACTGTGTCCTCACATGGCCTTTCCTTCGTGTTCCTTCAGAGAGAGAGATCTTTGGTGTTTCTTTCTCTTCTTTCATGACACCAATTTTATCACATTAGGGTCACGTTATGACCACATTTAACCTTAATTACTTCCTCAAAGGGATCACCATGTGGTAACAAAGGAGAAAAAAAAAACCTGCAATAGAGGAAGACATCGCTTTCTTCATTGTTGCTATATAGTTTATTTACACCAAACTATGATAATATAGAGAAGGAAATGAGGTAGAAGCTGCCAGAATCTCTGTAGATTTACAGATGCAAACTGGGTGAAGAGAACTCCTTGAACCCACAGACGCCTCAGTAACAGACAAGTCAGTTGCATGTACACAGAGAACATAAGACATGAGACATTTCATAGGTTTTTGCTTTGCGTTGGCATTTTAAACATAATGTATGTTACAACTTTACATTTTATTTTATTTTACTTTATTTAAAATTCTTTTAATGTTCATTTATTTTTGAGAGAACGAGAGAGAAAGAGAGCCTGAGCAATGGAGGGGCAGGGAGAGAGGGAGACACCGAACTGGAAGCGGGCACAACTTTACATTTTATTTATTTATTTTTTTTTTAATTTTTTTTTCCCAACGTTTTTTTTTATTTATTTTTTTTGGGACAGAGAGAGACAGAGCATGAACAGGGGAGGGGCAGAGAGAGAGGGAGACACAGAATCGGAAACAGGCTCCAGGCTCCGAGCCATCAGCCCAGAGCCTGACGCGGGGCTCGAACTCACGGACCGCGAGATCGTGACCTGGCTGAAGTCGGACGCTTAACCGACTGCGCCACCCAGGCGCCCCACAACTTTACATTTTAAATAACTATCCCACATACTTTGTGACAATGATTAAGGATATAATGGGTCTCAGCCACTGGAATGAGATTAGGAAGACAGAGGATAGGGAATCCGTTATCTCTTCTGTCAGTGGTAGGTAGGTATTTGGGAAAACAGCAATTCTAGGATTTTCAGCAGTTTCAGATCACCTGCTTTCGTGCTAGAAGCAATTGGGTTCACCAGTGGTAATTTCCTGTTATTTTGGCATTTTCTAATTCCTTTTCAATCAGCAGTCAACTTTTCATAAATTTTATAAGCATGCAATTTGCCATATTAAATCCCTTCTTGTTAAAATATCTTGAGTCTTTTCTGTTTCCTGGATGCTTACTGAGTAATCATAGTAATCATTTACTAGGAACATTCTAAATGCTCTGTTAATAAATTAAGAATAAAATCTGGTTGATCAGCGTTTAATTAAGCCAAACTTCTATTTATATTTAAGGTTTTATGACCTATAACACTTTCAGTGAAATCTCATCTTGATAATTTTAACTTATGGTAATAGATTCTATTGAAATTTTGTCCAAATTATACAAGAGTTCAGCATTTGAAAACTATAATTAATGCAAGTTGAACTGAATTTTATAATAAATGTCTCCAAATATCAGTGAATTGATTCCAAATATTAAAGAACAAAGAAAAGAATTTGGAAAATATTGAGTAATGGGGCTTAAAATGATATTTTTAACTCCTAAAAATAATTTATTTTTAAAAGTATTTATATACTAATTTATTTTTGTTCCTTTTTAGAGTTTTTTTTTTTTCCCCATCATATTGTCCTTCAGAGGAAAAGAATTAAGCATAAGTAAAAATACGGGACTAGTTCAACTGGTAAGGGAAAACTGAGGTGCCTTGCTTTATTATCATGTTATTTAGATCACTTATGTATTCAAGAATATCTTTAAGAATATTTTTCATGTATATAACTCTAATCTCTTTTTAGAATTCTTTTTTCTTCCTTCTAGAACTGCTTTTGATTAGGGCTATAATTTTTCTAAATTATTTACTTTTCACTTCTTGATCCGGGTATAATTATAATCCTTTAAGTCTTCGGAGGAGTAAGACTTGATTTTGTTGACTATCCCATTATCTAAGCTTTTAGCTTCTTGCCTTATCAGTTCTGCGATGGTCCATCATGCTGTGCATTACTATCTTGCTTTTTTTGTTTGTTTGTTTCTTTGTCTTTTCTTTTTTCTTTTTCTTTTTTTTTTAAGAATTACATTGTGTATTTTTACTTCAGGTGAATTCTGTAATAAAAATATATAATAAAAATTCCATGATAGTCACATGTTAAGGTACTAGGGACTAAAGTTGGGTGATAATAACTGTTGTGGAATAGTAGCCTCTATTAAGCTATAAACAAAGGTGGAAGATACACTCTCATGTCAATAAGGGGCCATTTATGTATGTAAGTTCTAATAGGTAGAAATAAAAAAAGGTTTTGATTTACCTAACATGTATGAACTGTATCATGCAAGACAAAAGTAATGAGAAAAAAATTCTAGAAAGCGTGAAGTGTTTTAGCACAATAATTCAAACACATTTGAAGAGAAAAAAAATGTGCACAAAAAAGTGCACAAATGTGACTTTCTAAATATATACTATGAATAATCATATTCCAGACAGAACTAATAATCATATTTCCAGAGTGTAGAAAGGAAAAAAATATTTAAAATAATTAATACTTCAATTTATTATAAGATAAGTTACCATTTATTTTAAAATTTAAAAGTACTGCTTCTGGTTTTCAAAATGATACTTTAGAATAAGGATATGTAGTTACTAAATATAGCAGCTTGATTTTTTTTCTGAAACGGTACTTCTCAGTTTCAATGAGACACACAATTTTGAGAATGATTCAAGTACAACGAAGCTCTTGCAGAGTTTCGTGGTTATTACAGGTCTTCGACATTGCTGGAAACAGCAGGTGAGGATTTAGATAATTTTCTATGGCAGCAAGTGGATATAAAAATTAAAAAAGAAAAGGTAAGGATGAAGCTGACAAACTAGATGATTTGTTTCGCTTTCAATTAACAGCAAATTTTGTGAAATTATTGAACGTTTTTCAATATTAAATTTTGTTTTTTAAATGTTTCAAAAACCTTAATTATTTTGTTATTATTACCCATCTATATTTCACTCTTTCCTTTGTTCTTTCTTGTATGTTTTGACTCACATCCTGGAAAAAAGGGAGGAAATGAATTGCAGTGTTTGGCAAATATTATTTTAGGCATGTTGATAGAAAGTCATTATCAATTGTCCTTTATGCTTTCAACCAAGTGTTAAAAGTATTTTAAAGTTTATCAGTGCTTCCTGTATCCAAGAAAGAGAAAACACGTTCCTTTAAAAAGACTTGTACTCATTAAAATTAATAATTTTAAGGCCACCTGGGTGGCTCAGTTGGTTAAGCTTCCGACTTCAGTTCAGGTCATTATCTCGCAGTTTATGAGTTCTGACAGCTCAGAGCCTGGAGTCTGCTTCGGATTCTGTGACTCCCTCTCTCTCTGCCTCTCCCCTGCTCATGCTCTGTCTCTGTCTGTCTCTCAAAACATAAATAAACATGAAAACATTTTTAATTAATAATTTTATAACATAATTTTGTATCACTTGTCTGCTGAATTTGTACATTTGGTGATTCTTAAGATTCATACAACTAAATAAATAAACACAATATCTAAAAAGTATTTGGTAGGGGCTCCTGGGTGGCTCAGTCTGTTGAAAGACTAACTTTGACCCAGATTATGATCTCATGGCTCATGAGTTTGAGCCCCACATCTGCAGCAGGCTGGCTGTTGTCAAAGCAGAGCCCAGTTTGGATCCTCTGTCTTCCTCTCTCTCTCTGTTCCTCCTTTGCTCGAGCTTTCTTTCCCAAAAATAAATTTAAAAAAATTAAAAAAAAATTAAAAAGTATTCTGTAAAGTTTTGTTAGCACAATGTCTGGGTTTTACATTTTGACAAAATTAGTTTTCCCTAGAATGTAACTTACCTACTGGGTTGTAGATTTCAGACATATTGCACTGAATAATGAATGTTAATCAAGAGTGCTGATATTATGTAAATATAAGTAGTTTATATCTGTTGATGACAGATATCTAGGAAATAAAAAAATCATGAGAGGACTAATGAGGAAAAACAAAGAAAATATATACAACCGGGACATTTCATTTTTTTTATTATTTATTTATTTATTTTTATTTATTTTATTTTGGGGAGAGGGACAGAGAGAAAGAGAGAGCAGGGAATGGGCAGAGAGAGAAGGAGAGAGAATCTTAATCTTAAAAGCAGGCTCTGCAAACAAGGGGCTTGATCTCATAATGGTGAGATTGTGACCTGAGGCAAAATCAGGCAAAATTTTGACAACCCAAAGTCATTTTAAAATAAGGAAATGGGAAAGAATACAGTGAGTTTTCTAAATCTCCCAATATTTTGAACTCCAGCTATGTCTAATACTTTCAATATTGAAATTTCTGTGACTCTTTTGGGTTCATCACATCGCACATGATTTAGCTCTCAATGGAGCTTCTTTAAACTATTGGTTATCCTTCTGCCAAACTGGAAAGATGACATAGTCAGAACAAGTGAGATCTCCTCTGCTCTGGGCCTCTGCATCACAATCACTGCCTAGTACATGTCCCCTATATTCTCACCACACATGCTGTGCCAGGGTCATATTGTGTTATATTTAGTTGTATGCACACCTATTTCCAACAGTGGGATCAACAAGGCCATGCTTTTAAGTTTAAATGGCAATGACTGAAAATTTTAGCTCTCTGTGACAGTCTTGTAATATCAACATCAGAACCACTACTGGGAAAAATATATAGATAAGATTAAACTAATGTTAATAAAAAAGTGATAAACTTAACAAAGGGCCAATTACTGTGGAGAATTTTGAGGAGAAAAAGTGGTTTTGATACTACAACAAGGAATACTGCTTAAAAGAGGCTTGGGGCGCCTGGGTGGCTCAGTCGGTTAAGTGTCCGACTTTGGCTCAGGTCATGATCTTGCGGTTTGTGAGTTCAAGCCCCCCATAGGGCTCTGTGCTGACATCTCAGAGCCTGGAGCCTGTTTCCGATTCTGTGTCTCCCTCTCTCTCTCTGACCCCACCCCCGTTCATGCTCTGTCTCTCTCTGTAAACATTAAAAAAAAAAAAATTAAAAGAGGCAGCATTTCAGGTGGACCTTATACATGAAATTCATTAATTTCAGGGTGGAATTTTAGATATGGATTACTTGTTTTAGCTGCCATTAGTCATTTTCATATTCTAGCCTCAAAGGAAAAAACAATAACGTGTCAGCCAGCCTTTATAAACTATGGTTATACACGGACAAGAAGATGGAACTTTCCTTTTATATTGCTTCCTCTTCAATTGTTATAATGATATAATTTCAGAAACAATTTCCAATAAAGTTATTCAGTGTTATTTTATAAATTTATGATAATGAGGCACAATTTTCATTAAATTGCATTACTAGGTCAATAATATTACTTGATATGCTGTAAATACAGGTTCAGACATAGGGAGCATATTAATTCCCAGAAAATTCATACCTGATTGTGAGCTAAAAGGTAAAAATGGTGATACAACATTAATGTACAAAAATCTGTTGCATTTCTATATACTGATAGTGAAGTAGCAGAAGGAGAAATTAAGAAAACAGTCCCACTTACATTTGCATCAAAAAGATGCAATGTATTGTATATACCTAGGAATAAACTTAACCAAGAAGGTAAAAGATCTGTGCTCCAAACACTATAAAACATTGATGGAAGAAATTAAAGATGACACAAACAAATGGAAAGATACTCCATGATCAAGGTTTGGAAGAAACAATATTGTTAAAATGTTCATTAAAAGAGCAAAAATGGAATAGAGTTGAAATTTATTATGACTGTTGTTTTTGTTGTTGTTGTTTGATATGTCTTTTAGTAACAGTTGTTCAGTTTGAAACATTGTGTGACTAGCACATGTCCATAAGTGAACATTCTGTGATGAGGACATGTTTGACATTTCTACTCATTTTCTAAATTACAACTAATATGTGAAAATTAGATGTTCCTTGGTAAAGACTCTCTCTCTATCTCTCTCTCAGTCTCTCTGTCTCTGTCTCTGTCTCTTTCTCTCTCTATATATGTAAATACATACATATATATATATTTAATGTCACATTTAAGGATGTTGCTAAGAGTTATCACTTCAGAAGTAAATATGATCATTTTTTGCCTGCTTATTTGGACATTTGAATAAGGAAAAGATTGCTTTACCGAAAGCTGTTAAAAATTATGCAACAAAACTTACTTCATCCTGTGAACTTGCTAAGCACTATTTTCACATGCAATCTTTTTTTTCTTTCCCTTTAAGTGATACCCTTTTTTTTTTTTAATTGAAGTATTGTTGACACACAATGCTACTGTAGTTTCAGGTGTGTGATACAGTAATTGGACAAGTCTATATCTTGTGTGTGCATGTAATCTTTAGGCGGTGGGTTTTATTTATTTATTTATTTATTTATTTATTTATTTATTTAAATTTTTTTTTCAACGTTTTTTTAATTTATTTTTGGGACAGAGAGAGACAGAGCATGAACGGGGGAGGGGCAGAGAGAGAGGGAGACACAGAATCGGAAACAGGCTCCAGGCTCTGAGCCATCAGCCCAGAGCCCGACGCGGGGCTCGAACTCACGGAGCGCGAGATCGTGACCTGGCTGAAGTCGGACGCTTAACCGACTGCACCACCCAGGCGCCCCTCGTGGTGGGTTTTAACTGAGGGGTAAAAGTTATTGATGTACCTCGATACCTCTATAGACATCTATAGATATGCCAAATCCATACATATGCCAACCCTTTTTAATTAATGTTTGAAAAAAATTTTGTAACAATTGTATATACATCATATTATCATGTCCACTAGCAGCTGGAACATTGAATTAAGTGAGGGATAATTAAATCGTACGCCAAATTATTAAGAAAAAGAAAGTATTACACAAAATAAGTACTGTTCTTAAATTGCTGTGAATAAAAGCTCTGAAACAGAGGGTAAATTTAAAACAACATGCTCCAGTGCATCTCCTAGATGTCTGTTGGACCATGCAAAACCTCTTCTTAGTGAATATATAAATGAGCAAAGTCAGGAAATAAACTATTCTACTCAGTGCCAGAGTGCTCAAGAACAACCATGTGGAGAATGCAATGAAACAGAATCCAATTTAATTTCTTCAGCTGAATTGCCAATAAAATATGTTTTCCAAGCCTATACCTGAAGACAGAAAGCCCAACAGCCTCTCCTCCAGTTGACTATGTTCAGTGTATATTATCTGTAACTTTCCTCACTTTATATCCAGCATCTCAAACTGGATTTACCATCTCTCAAGTAGGCTGTACTTTTGTTTATCTGGAGTACGTATCATAAAATCATGCATTGAGTAGGTGTTCTATAGATATCTACTGATTCTGTGTGAAAAAAAAAATTTCTACTTTATCTGAGTGGAATGTTGTTCTATGATAAAAAACAAACAAACAAACAAACATAGTATACCACATTGGAACAATGGTATGCATAAACACCAAATGAATTATTTTTTTCAAGATTCAAGTGTATTCTCTCTGACCTATTTAATTCTCTAAGTCTGTGATTTGGCTAAGAAATAATTACCCAGTGTTGTCTATATTTTATTCTTATAGTACCATTTGATTCAAAAGTCTATTTTCTGGAATTAAGTATTCAATGCACACTCCAACTCCTGCAAATGATGAGTAGATTTTTTTTTTTTTTTTGGCAGGCTTGCCTAGGTAGTTTTAAAAATGAATCCAGCCATTGACTGGTGTGTTTTAATTGCCATAATTTGAATAATTAATTCTATGTTTAGAAAATGAGTTCAAGGTGGTGTGTGATTAACCATGTTTAATGAAGTCATTACCTGATTAAAAAGCATTTCATGCCCATGACTGATTATATCCAAATGCTAATCAATTTGATTTAAATTGTCTCTATATATTTGAATTTGTTACAGTTTTGTGTTATACCTACTGTGATGAAAACTACATTGATATTCTATTGTGGGTTATTGTCTATACTTTTGGACTTACTGTTTCTAGAAGTACAGTATAGGAAACAGTGTTTCAATTCCACTAGCAACAACATCTGCAGAAAATGTTCTTGGCTTAGGAAGTGATTTCATTTTGGAAAGTAGAGCTTTTAATAGAAGGGACTAGTTTGATTAAGAAGAGAGCTCTTTAGTGATAAATTAGATGGCTGAATTTCTGAGGGGTTTTCTTATATATTAACTCAAGCTCTTAGTCTCCAAAACCAGAACATGTCAACCTTTCCATGTGGCCTCGAGACAGTGAATGATTTTAAAGAAAAGACATTTGAAGTATTTTTAATAATAGATTTCAAGAGCATGAAGAGTTTTGTTTTTTTTTTTTTAGACGACAGGTACCAGCTTTTTTTCTTCTGTACTGAGCACAGAACAAGGGAAAATGCAACTAAACTAAGAAGTGAGGTATTTGGTTCTTAAGATTGCTTTGGAAGTATAAATTAACTCTCTTGTGTGTGAAGATGCATTGCTGAGGTTAGACTATGATCCTCCTTTGTAGAAAACTTTAAAAGTTGCATAATTTCTCATGTGATTGAGTTATAATACACGACTTCCTGCCTGAAGTAGTCAATAGCTTTCCAAAGTTGCTTCCTTCAGCAAGCAATCTTTTAGTGCTGTGGGACACCATTTTCATATTTTCAGTACAAATCGGGTTTCAAAAAACAAGCCATTGTTTATGCTATAAACTCAGCTGTATGGACATCTTTGACATCTGCAGCAAATAAGTGCATACCTACTTATATACAAACATACACATGCATACCTGTATGATGCAATGTTCTTCCACTATATATATTTTTTTCTTCCACTATACTTTAAAAAATGTGTTTCATTCTACAAATTTTCACATCTGAGGATAATAGGTTCTTCAATGGTTATTAAGACACTGTTGCTATTGGCCGATGGACAAAAGACAAATATATTTTCAAGAGAAATATGCTTTGGATTTGTCGCATAATGCACGTGAAGACTTTGCAAATGCATAAGCAGATCAAGGTTTTTCAGTCTTGGCACTAACGACATTTTGGGCGGGATAATTCTCTGTGGTGAGGAACTTCCTTGCGGGTGCTGCAATGGTTAGCAACATCCCTGGCCTTTTTCCAACCTATACCAGTAGCATCCCTCCCAGCAAGTCATGATGATAAAAAAAAATGACTCCAGACGTTGTCAAATGTTGAAATGTTGTCTGAAGGGTGGGGGATATGGTGGCGGTGGTGACAAAAGTGCCCTCAGTTGGAAGCCAATGAAGTGGATAATGACAAGTCTATATCAGCACGGGTTTTGATGATATTTATAAACATAAACTGATGATTGCCAGTTATTGTATGATAATTCATGTAAGGCAATGAAACTAATGCAGTCTCTAGCATAGAAGCTCACTCAAGAAACACTTTTGTAAAAGTGAATAAATGGAAAAATTAACATTAAAGTGAATAAGTGAAGTAGAAGAAAAGTAAAAATTCCAAAGAATACTACAATCTGAAAGATATTCCTTAAAAAAATTTTTTTTAATGTTATATTTATTTTTGAGACAGAGAGAGACAGAGCATGAACGGGGGAGGGTCAGAGAGAGACGGAGACAGAATCTGAAGCAGGCTGCAGGCTCTGAGCTGTCAGCACACAGCCCGATGCGGGGCTCGAACTCACGGACCGTGAGATCATGACCTGAGCCAAAGTCGGACGCTTAACTGACAGAGCCACCCAGGTGCCCCTTAAGGATATTCCTTAAAAGGTACTGATAAAGTTTGTATGCGTCACTGTTCAGCTCCAAAATCGATCAGCTTAAATGATCTTTATTTCTTGTGCATAAAGACAAACATAAAGACATGTAAACAAAGCCAAACTGAATTTATTTTTCAAGTTTCTCTAAGCTTTATAAATTTCCTAGATGTTTCAACATAGTCAAAAGTAATTTGAATTTTTAACCATGCTTTACATTTTCAACTATTAAACAGTCTTAATACATTTTCACAATAATGATAAAATTGATTTTCTTTTCCCCTTTTCCTTGATTATTCCCTTCTTGGCAGTGGCTACCAGTAACGTGAGGTACACAGATGTGACTGATAATAGGAAGGAACATGGACTCATGATCATATGTCTGCCAACTCATTTTTTTAAAACCACATTTTTTTTTTTTCCCAAGCAGGAGTTTAACTTTCTACATTTCTAAGAATATCTTCCTTAATACCTTAGGGAAGATCATATTAGTGATTCTTAAAATGACCAAAGCTGACATTCTCCCAGGTTGAACTTCATTATATTCAGAGGATTTTTTCGTCTATGAAAATGTGCATTACCTAGGAAGTGGTCTAAATTTTTAAAAATGAAAGATAGAGGTATTTAAAGCCACCTTTAAGTCATCAGTCATCTTGGCTGTCACCACCTTCACATCTGAGACCACCATACACCCGCCATCCATAGTAGGCTCACCCTTATGGTGAGATCGTTCAAGCCATGTGAACCTTACACAATCACCAGTACAAAATCATGATCCAAATAAACATTGTTTTAAGGTACCATGTTTTGAGACGGTTTGTTACACTATGAAAGCTGGCTATATGTAATGTCCTAAATAGCAAAGTATAGTAAAATTAAGTGTACATAACATTCTTTTGATTAAGAATTATTATATTTTTAATCAAGAGACTGATAAAAATAATTGAACCTCCCAAGAATGTGTCACTTATTTATAACTTAAGCAGTCTTAATAGAGTACAACACCAATTAATACTTTACAGAATTACAGTTCCCAGAAAACCACATAATTCCATTAGACCTAAAAAAAAAAAAAAACTATCCAAAAAGAAGCACATTAATTTCTATAGAATGAATAACTACAATATAAGTAGATATGTACATACATTACTATGAAATATAGTCAATATTTATTAAATGTTAACATTCAGATATAGCAGGGATCTATGAATATTAAAATTTTTGATATTAATCAGTATTGTTTTGCACAACTTTACAATCTTAGAATGACTATCATCTGATATAGTTTGATAGCTCAAATATTTTCTGCTCCATTTAAAATAATCAAACCAGTATTTTCCTTGTTTTATTTGCTCACAAGTACTTATAAACTAGAAATATTTAAATAAAACAGGCTGAGGATCATCTGGAAATTCTGTCACTACGTATAAGTAAAAGAAATATACACAGGTAAGTTTATTCTTGAAACTATAGTAATATATAATGGAAGCATTTTCAAATCCAAGAATGTTATTTCTCTATGAAATTTGAAATAGACTTATTATTAATAAATGGATATTACTAACATATTGACAGTGTGCACATCCTTTATCATAGATCCCTTCATAATATTTAGAGTCTTAGGCTTTGGTAAAAGTATAAAAGAAACTACCTTCATAAGGCACAGTATAAAAAAGCAATATTTCAATTCATTTGGCTTTAAAAAAATTGAATTAAGGCAGTGCAAAGCACTATATATTTAAAGTATATATTTAATATAATGAAGGAAAAATTTATTAATTATGTCCACACACTAGTGAAAGAAAGAATAATGTCCTAAGAATTAGTTGAAAAAGTATGTTCTCATGGAGTAGAAAATATTCTTTTTTTATTAATAACTTTTATGCTTTAGATCAGTTCTATTTTTTAAGCTCAGTTTTAGATACACGGCAAAGCTGAGCAGAAAGTATAGAGTTTCCATAATCCTAGTATCAACATCCCACATCAGAGTGGTGCATTTGTTACAACTGATGAACCTAATTTGATACATCATTATCCCTCAAAATTCATAGTTTACATCAAGGTCATTCTTGGCGTTTTATAGGCAAACCATATTGTTTCTTTTAAAAATTTTAATGTTTATTTATTTTTTAAAAGACATAGAGACAGAATGCAAGCAGGGGAGGGGCAGAGAGAGAGCGGGACAGAGAATCCTAAGCAGGCTTCAGGCTCTGAGCTGTCCACGCAGAGCCTGATGTGGAGCTCAAACTCGTGAACCACAAGATCATGACCTGAGATGAAGTTGGGCATTTAGCCGACTGAGCCACCCAGGCACCCTATTTTATTCTGCTTCACTTTTTTGCATTTCACAGACATTTCCTTTTTTACAAATTAGAGGTTTGTGGCAATCCTGTGTCAAGCAAGTCTATCTGTACCATTTTCCCAACAGCACTTGCTGACCTCATGTCTCCATGCCACATTTTGGTAATTTTCACAATAATTTAAACTTTCATTATTATCATATTTGCTATGGTGGTCAGTGACCGGAGATCTTTGATGTTACTAGTGTAACTGTTTTGTGCCATAGATGAGTCCATATGACAGCGAAGTTAATCAATAAGTGTTGTGTTCTGACTGCTCCACCAATGACTGTTCACCTGCCTCTTCCTCTCCTTGGGTCACCTTATTCCCTGAGACACAACAAAGTTGAAATTAGCCCATGAATAACTCGATAAGGGTTTCTAAGTGTTCAAGTGAAAGGAAGAGTTTTTTAAGTAAGAGATGTATGACTCTTCCTTTCACTTGAACACTTAGAAATGAGGGAGAGAGATTAAGCAAGAGAGGGGCAGAAAGAGAGGGAGAGAGAGCACCCTAAGCAGGCTCTGTGCTGTCAGTGCAGAGCTTGACACGGAGCTCAATTTCACAAACCGTGAGATCATGACCTGAGCCGAAACCAAGAGTTGGACATGTAACTAACTGAGTCCCCCAGGTACCCCCGTACGTCTCTCACTTTAAACCAGAAGTTAGAAATGATCAAGTTCAGTGAAGAAGACATGTTGATAGCCAAGATACAGTGAAAGCTAGCCCTCTTGCATCAAACAGTTGGTGATATTATGAATGCAAAGGAAAAGTTTTTGAAGGAAATTAAAAATGCTACTCCGGGGAACACATCAATGATAAGAAAGCAACGCAGCCTTCCTACAGATATGGAGAAGGTTTGGTGTTCTGGACAAAAGATCAAACCAGCTACAATATTCCCTTAAACAAAAGCCTAATGCAGAGCAAGTTCCTAACTGTCTTTAATTCTATAAAGGCTGAGAGAGGCGAGAAGAAAAGTTTGAAGCCAACAGATGTTGGGTGTTGAGTTTTAAGGAAAAAAAGTAATCTCCATAACATGAAAGTACATAATATAAAAAGTGAAGCATCAGGTCTGGTGTAGAAGCTGCAGCAAGTTATCCAGAAGCTCTAGCTAAGATAGTTAATGACGGTGGCTACACTAAACAACATTTTTCCAAAGTAGATGACACAGGCTTCTATTGGAAGAAGATGCCATCCAGAGCTTTCATAGCTAAAGAGGAAAAGTCAATTCCTGGCTTCAAAGTTTCAAAGGCCACTCTTCTGATGGATCTGGGCAAAGCAAATTGAAAAGCTTCTGGAAAGAATCTACTACTTTAGATGCCATTTGTGATTCCTTGGTAAAGAGGTTAAAATCCCAACATTGACTAGAGTGTGGAAGAAGTTGATTCCAAGCCTCATGGAGGACCTGGGGTTCAAGACTTCAGTGGAGAAAGTAACTGTAGATGTGGTGGAAATAGCAAGAGAACTAGAATTAGAAGTGGAGCCTGAAGGTGGGACTGGTTTGCTGCAGTCACATCACAAAAATTTAACAGATGAAGAATTGCTTCCTATGGATGAGCAAAAAAGTGGTTTCTTGATATGGAACCTACTCCTGGTGAAGATGCTGTGAAGATCTTGAAATGACAACAAAGGATTTATAATGTTACATAAATTTAGTGGATAAAGCAGCTGCAGTTTTTGAAGGGATCGACTCCATTTTTGAAAGAAATTCTACTATGAGTAAAATGTTATCAAATACCATCACAGGCTATAGAGAAATCACTCATGAAAAGAAGAGGTGGTTGTCTTAAGAGATAGCCATAGCCACCTCAACTGCCTGCAACCACAACCTTGATCAGTCAGAAGCCATCAATACTGAGGCAAGATCTTGCACCAGCAAAAGATTTTGACTCACTGAAAGCTCAGATGACGGTTAGCATATTTTAGCAATTAAATATTTTTAATTGAAGTATGTACATTGTTTTTAAGTCATAATTATATTTCATACTTAATAGACTACAGGATAGTGTAAACATAACTTCTATATCCACTGGGAAACCAACAAAATCATTTCACTCACTTTATTGCAATATTCACTTTGCCAAACCCACAATATCTTTGAGGTATGCTTATGATACTGAGTTCTAAACACGGCAAACAGTCATCACAGTCCCTTAAGGTAAAATAAATTACAAGAGCAATACACGAAACATGTATCTCCAGAACTTCAGTGATATTACCTAATGTTGCAGAAGTATTTTTCATGTATTGTAAATAATGTATTAAATTGCATTTGCATAACGTAAACATTTACCTCACTCAAACTGTCTTTATCCTTACTGAATTACAAAATAACAGGAAATGCTAAAAGATGTTTTACCTTCCTTTAAGAAGAATTTGACTACTGAAACACACCTCATTGAAATGATTTGTTTATAGCATATAATTGTATAGAATGTGTGCATGTTTTGAATTTAGAAACATGTTCAGGTGACACCAGTACATACCATTTTAAAAGATATTAGAAAAATAGAAATATTTAATTAACAAACTTTTGGACTAACAATCACGACATCATAGACTCTTAGGTTTGGAAGGGACTTTGAGATCTTTTTATTTCAGTACTTAAGTCACTTATTCATTGCAAAGTTCAAAGCACAGATTTTACAAGCTCATGCTTTGACAGGTATTAAATGACAATAGTATAATATCTACTTCCCTTGTTTTGTTTTTCAGGCTAATCATTTCTAGTTACCTCAACTATTATACAGTATTGTATGATTAACTAGTAGTATAGGTATAATCATTATAATTATACTCACATCTTTTTCAACTTCTACAAGTTGAAAGTTTCCTGCATTCCTTGGCTAATGGCCTTTTCCTTGCACTATCCCAACATGTTGATTTATCATCACATCACATCTCCTCTTCCCTCTGATCCTCTTGCCTCCCTCTTAACAAAGATCCTGTGATGACGTTGGATTAAACCAGATAATCTAAGATAAACTCCCATCTTAAAATCTTTAGTATATTCACATTTGTAAAGTCTCTTTTTACCATGTAAGGTAACATATTCACAGACTCAGGGATTTAGGATGGAGACAGCTTTGCAAGAGTGGGGAACATTATTTGGCCTACCACAAGTGCCTGTATGGATCTGCAGTAGTCAGGAAGCTGGAGATATGGTAGTAAACAAACATTTTAATGTACGTTCATAGCTCTTACATTCTGTAGGATAAAAAGCACCAGTCACAGCATAATAATTAAATTTAGAACTCTGAAATATTATGTTTGGTGTAAGAAGTCTTTAAGATGGCCCCAAAATATCCCTACCTCCTAATAGTCATGCTCTTATGTAATCGCTTCCAATTGAGTGTAAGCTAGACCTAGAGATTCATTTCCTAAGAACAAGATATGTCAACAATGATAGAATGTCATTTTCTAGAACACACTACAAAAAGCCTGCGGCTTCTATTTTGCTTTCTACTTTCACTCATCCACTAGTTTACTCTAAAGGAAGTGGCTGACATGTGAGCTTCCCAATGTGAGGATGATCTGGTGAGAAGCAGAGGAATGTCTCTGGCAGACAGTCAGTGAGGAATGAAGGGCCCTGATGGTCCCACAGTACAGGAGGAAGTAAATCTTGTCAATAGTTACATGAATGAGTTTTTAAGGACCCTCCCCCAGTCACAATCCTATGAGGAAACCCGAAGCACAGGCACCCCACTAATCTGTAACCAAATGCCCAAGGCATGGAAATTTTGAGATAATTAATGTTTAACTTATTAAGTCACAAAGTTGTAGGGTCATTTGTTATGTAACATAGATACCTAATGCAGTTTTTATTCAAACTTGAATTACAATGCCATTGAAAAGGACAGGTGCTCTAAATCACACATAGTTTATGCCTTTCCTATTGTCCGACAATAGAACATCTATAACAAATACATATTAAATAAGTTATCCAATTGTTTTTAATGTGTTTTAAAAACACTAAACTAATTAGAAACAATAATGTGCAATAGATACTATGAAGTAAAAAAAGAAAGCAGTGTCTTGTGATATCAAACAACTTAGAAATCTGAATAAAAATTAGGGAAATTTTGTCTGTGGATATCTTTTTTAAGGACCTAAAAGAAAAGAAGGAACAATTTTAGCAAAGGGCAGAAAGAGTATTCCAGACAGAATAAGTGATTATGCATAAAGGTCTAGAAGCATTGTCTTCAATATTAAAACAAGTCAAAACAAAACAAAACAAAACAAAACAAAACAAAACAAAACAAAAATGACTTCCACTTGTGTATGGACATCAATGGACAATGATGAGTAAGTAGCAGAAGATGAAAGTGAAGGATCATTAATCCAAATGCATGGCTTGAAACATCATGGTAGAAAATGAATTTTCAATTTATTGGCAATAGAATTGTCCTAAGAGAATAATCAAAGATGAATACTGATTTCAATTTGAGAACCTTGATAGACGTGATGGTTAGTTTTGTGTATCAGCTTGACTGGTCTACTCGGTGCCCAGATATTTGCTGCAATGTTATTCTGGGTGTGTCTGTGAGGGTGTTTCTGGATGAGATTGACATTTGAATCAGTAGATTGAGTAAGGCAGATTACCCTTCCCAATGTGGGTGGGCCATATATAATTCACTAAAGTCCTGAATAGGATAAAAAAAAAAGCTGAGGTAAGGACAATTTGTTTTATCTGTATGCCTGTCTTTGAGCTGGGACATGGGTCTTCTCCTGCCTTCACAGTTGGACTCAGACTGAAACTTACACCACCAGTTCTCCTGGGTCTCAGTCCTTCAGATTTGGACTGGACCTGATCTTGGGATTTCTTATCCTCCACAATCACATGAACCAATTCCTTATAATCTCTTTATATACATCTTGTTAGTTCTGTTTCTCTGGAGAACGCTAACGCAGTGCATTTTGTCCCACTTGTTTAAAGATTATAAGGGAAGAAATAAATTCTAGAGCAGGGGGAAATGAAGAGTTCGCTTTGACCATAATATATTTGATTTGAAATATCCAATCGCAGATGTCAAGAAGGAATTTTGTGAACAGACTGAGTTCTTTTATTCATTAATTATTCAACACATTATGTCTTGTGCCAGAGATGGGACAGCTCACAGAGGTCTGAGAAGTGTAGATTAAAAAGACAACAGAACACAGTTGGTGTATCAGTTAGTTATGCTATCCCTATAAGTAACAAAATGCTTGAGAAATAGTGACTTAAAGAGGAGTTAATTTTCTCATATTGCAAGAATTCTGAAGGTAAAGGCTCACTATGATCAAAGCAAAAATATAAGCATTGGTTCAAGGACTCAACAATGTTAGGAATCTGCGTGTCTGTGTGTATGTATGTGTGCGTTGAATCTTCCTCCCATCGCTACAAGTTCACCATAGGAGCTGCAAACACCATGTCATGTTCAAACATGGAAAAACAGAGAGCAGCATGGGACAAAGTCCTTTTCAGCACATGCTTCCCTCTTTTGAGAGATTCAAAATCTTTCCCAAAAGCACTTTAGAAAATTTCCTCTTTCCTCTGGTAAAAAAAAAAAAAAATCAACCATAATTTCAGTCCTTGACTGAGGGCTGGGACTGCTTTCCCATAGATCTAGTGTTCTTGATTTGATACATGAAAAAAATAATAAAGTTCTATTTGTTAAAAGAGTGGGGGGGGGGGGGGAGAGAGAGAGAATGAGTTCATTCCCATGAATGCCCACTATGTCCAATATGGACATCTATTAGAACTCCAAATTTATATGGGAACTGATTCAAGGCCAGGGGATGAATTAGTTTGATTTTAATGAAATTATAGCAACTCTTCCACATTGACAATAATTGGTCTATAAGTGAACATGTGACCCAATTCTGGCCAATAAAACATGAGAAGCGTTTCTGAAAGCTTCTTTCAATGTTATCTTCCCTATTACATGAAGACATCAGGACTTTTTTGTTTTGTTTTGTTTTATTTTGTTTTCAGCGTTTCACCTTGCTTTCATCTCAGGATGCTATTGTATAAAAATAGAATTATCTGGGGCGCCTGGGTGGCGCAGTCGGTTAAGCGTCCGACTTCAGCCAGGTCACGATCTCGCGGTCCGTGAGTTCGAGCCCCGCGTCGGGCTCTGGGCTGATGGCTCAGAGCCTGGAGCCTGTTTCCGATTCTGTGTCTCCCTCTCTCTCTGCCCCTCCCCCGTTCATGCTCTGTCTCTCTCTGTCCCAAAAATAAATAAACGTTGAAAAAAAGAAAAAAAAGAAAAAAATAAAAATAGAATTATCCAAACTGTAGCAGCCATTTTGCAATCATGAGATAAAGACTGAAAACCAGTTACAGCCCAGCTTCTTAACTTCATTGATTCACTCAAATATCCCTTTATTCTTTAAACTAATAAAACTTGGGGAATCCACTATTTGTAACTAAAAATAGCATATGTAATGTAGATATCATATAAATCAATAGCAATGAAGGTATTTATTGCAAAGGGAGAAACTTAAGAGCATGGAGAGAAAAAGTCTCATTACTGAGGGTTGGCAACATTTAGGGAGGAACAGATGAAGGACCTACTAAGGAGACAGAGAAGTGGTAAAAGGACAACCAAAAGAGTATAGTGTTCTGGAAACTGAGAGGATGTTTCATGAAAACAAGTCATTGTGAACTATATGGAATGCTCCTGAAAGTCTGAACATATTGAAAAAGGTACTTTAAACATGAATTTGGCAATATGGAGATCTCTGGAAACTTTGAGTGCCTGGGAGAATGAAGCTATATTAGAACACATAGGTTCAAGGAAGTGTGACTATAATGTTTAGAAAAATATCTGTTAGTGTTTGGCCATGAAGTAAAATTGATAAAAAGCAGTCAATGAAGCATGCTTTGTTGTTGTGGTTGCTATCTAGTAGAATGTATTAGAGGGCATTTGCATGGTGATGAGGTTATAAGCAACGGAGAAAGAGATATTGATGATGCTGGAGCAAAAAGAAACCACAGGAGCACTCTTGAGAGGAGATTGTCTCTGGAGCACAAGAAAAGAGATCATTAGCTTCTGATTGAGGAAGGGTTGTTTTCTTTATTTTAACAAGAAGACATGATGATGATGTGAAGAAATTTCTTCATTGGTTTGTAAGAGGCTGAGGCAACTTTACTGGTCCATTTTTCTCAGAGAAGGACCCATTGTCTCAGTCTACCAATTCAAATGTTAATGTCACTCAGAAATACCTCACAAACAAACTCAGAAATAAGGTTGAGCCAAATACCTCAGCACTTCATGGCCCAGTCAAGATGATACATTAAATCAATGATCACAACCATCGGGAAGAGTGAGGGAAGCCTATGGGGAATGTGTGGGGCATGAGACTTTGCTTAGGTTCAGCTAAACTGTCAGAACATTTTCTTGTGAACAAACTTTATGCCAGGGATCCCTAATCTTTTATTGTACAATAAATTCTTTGAAATTAAAGGCAATATTTTCAATTTATTCTTATTAAATTATATTATCTCAGTTTTACACAGGAATACCTTTCTTCAAATTATTTTGAGAGAGAGAGAGAGAGTGGGAGAGGGGCAGAGAGAGAGGAAGACAGAATTGGAAGCAGCAGGCTCTACTCTGTCAGCACAAAGCTGGATGCGGGGCTTCAACCTACCAACCACTGTGAGATCATGACCTGAGCAGAAGTCTGATGCTCCACCGACTGAGCCACCCCGGCATCCTATTAATCATGGTTTTTAATTGCTGATGTTATTTCTCCTTTCTAGCTTCTTGGATCTGCAATTTTGGTGAATATGTGTTTTCTGTAGCTTGTCATTCAACATTGGTCATCCCTGAGCCCATGGCAGAGGTCAGTGATACCTTATGAAACATCAGAATCATTAGTGGTAACAATATTGGCAGATATTTCTAAAATATTTAAAAAATAATTCTTACCGTAGACCTCAAAGTTGAATCAGATTCATAATTTCAGAAAAATCCAAATCACCATAAATTTTTACCAAATCTGATTTTAAAGATGTAATTCCCAAAAGTTTTATTTAAATATCATTCAAATGTAGAAATTATTCATAGGCAACATGAATGTGGTTTCTGTTTTGCAACTGGTTAATTTGCCCACATTCAGTGCTTTTTCTTTATTTCGTTCTGTTTTCCTATACTATGAATATTTCACAGCACTCAATTATTCCTTAGTCTATTTTCAGGGAAAAGCACATACATTTCCAAATCAATTCATATTTCCTGCTGCCTCTCTAGAGGTGACATGGAAAGCAAGAATGTGGACTATGGAGTGAATCTACTTAAGTTTTAATATTGGCTCTGACATTTATTAACTGTGTGATCTTTAAAAAACTGACTGTGCCCTCTCCATATGAAAGGATAATGTCTTAGTTGGCTCAGGCTACTACAACAAAGTAAAATAGATGGGGTAGTTTACAAACAACAGGCATTTATTTCTCACAGTCTAAAGGCTGGAAGTCCAAGATCAGGGTGCCACATGTGTGGGTTCCAGTGAAGGTCCTCTTCCAGGGTGCAGACTGTGGGCTTTCCTGTTGTGTTCTTGAATGGTGAAAAGAGAGCAAGCTAGCTCTCTGGCCTTTTCTGGTAAGACCATTAATCCTATTTATGATGGCTCCAATCTGATGATCTAATTACCTCCCAAGGGCACTACGACATATGTATTTTTCAGGGATGTAAACATTCATTCCATAACAGATAGAGAAACATTTCTCCATATTTGTATAACCCAAACACCTACCACATGGTGTTGTTAATAATATAAAAATTTATTTAAGAATTATTTTCTCCAAAGCATTGTTGCTAGCACTTTAAATGCATTATTTCATGTTATTATCATAGCAAGCCATGGAATAAATATGTTAATATTCCCATTTAATGGATGAGAAAACTCCAAGTAACCTGTCCCTGCACAACGTATTGCACAACGTATAAATAGTATAACTGGGATTAGACTCAAAGCAAAATTACTCATAAAATTTAAATAATTTAATTATACTTAGAAATCCAGTAGGCAACCAATTTATCTGTGATGTTTGTGAATCAAAGCACGTTTTGAAAAGCCATTGATAAAAACACTAATCAAACAAATAAAAAGCAGGTTAGCTGCAAGGTTCACTTTATAATTCACAGCATATTATATTCAGTATATGATATTGTAACATTAAGAAACAAATAAAATATATTAAATTGTCAGGTCATGGATCTTGAGGCTCATTTTTATCCCCATGTATTTTTATTAATACATAAAAAGGCTATTTAGTAGTCTGAACCCAGTGTATCTGTTGACATAGTTTTGTGTGCCTTCAGTGACTTCTCTCTAACCTTATTTCCATATCATTTAATCACATTTAAACAAACCCCATAGCTTTCTGGTCATTTTCAGTTATTCAAAATAATCCAATCCAGTTTAAAATATCACTAATCGCAGATATGGTGAGCAGGCTATTCAAGGCTGTAGCCTCTCTCCACACTACCATCTCTCTGAGATATGGGCTTAAAGTGACAAGAAAAGAAAATCAGTAAACAGATTTCCAAACAGAGAATGAAGTTCCTTCATTCATTTATTTATCCAGTCAACAAATGTTGAGTAACTAGCACTTGCACATAGTAGGGAATTGAACAGTCAACAAAACCAATAGAACCCCCTCAATGGACCTTATATTCTAATGGGAGGATAGTGTTAGTTGGTGATACGTGTTTAGAAGAGAAACTTCAGCTAGCTAAGAGGAGAGAAGTTAATGACAAGTTGTTTTTTAAGCTTGTGAGGAAAGGTCTCCATTAATAGATGACAACTGAGTGGAAGTTAGTGAAGTAAGGGAGGACTGTTCCAGGCAGAGAGACCAGTGATTGGAAGGTCACTGCCATTAGAGCATATCTGGTGCCCAAGAAGGTGCAGTTAGTCATCAAGAAGGAAGTTAGGAGGTGACGTTCAAAAGACTGCCACGAAATCTAAGCAATCAGCAGGACGAGGTGAGTCCAGTATCCTCCTACTCCAACATCTTCCCTCAGTATCCATTTATCAAAAGCCCACAGCTAATATCATCCTCAATGGGGAAAAACTGAGAGCTTTACCCCTGAGATCAGGAACAGTACAGGGATGTCCTCTCAGTTAAACCACTGTTGTTTAACATAGTGTTGGAAGTGCTAGCATCAGCAATCAGACAACAAAAGGAAATAAAAGGCATCAAAATTGGCAAAGATGAAGTCAAGCTTTCACTTTTTGCAGATGACATGATATTATACATGGAAAACCTGATAGATTCCAACAAAAGTCTGCTAGAGCTGATACATGAATTCAGCAAAGTCGTAGGATACAAAATCAATATACAGAAGTCAGTTCCATTCTTATACACTAATAATGAAGCAACAGAAAGACAAATAAAGAAACTGATCCCATTCACAATTGCACCAAGAAGCATAAAATACCTAGGAATAAACCTAACCAAAGATGTAAAAGATCTGTATGCTGAAAACTATAGAAAGCTTATGAAGGAAATTGAAGAAGATACAAAGAAATGGAAAAACATTCTGTGCTCATGGATTGGAAGAATAAATATTGTTAAAATGTCAAAACTACACAAAGCTATCTACACATTCAATGCAATTTCAATCAAAATTGCACCAGCATTCTTCTCGAAGCTAGAACAAGCAATCCTAAAATTTGTATGGAACCACAAAAGACCCCGAACAGCCAAAGTAATATTTAAGAAGAAGACCAAAGCGGGAGGCATCACAATCCCAGACTTTAGCCTCTACTACAAAGCTGTAATCATCAAGAGAGCTTGGTATTGGCACAAAAACAGACACATAGACCAATGGAATAGAATAGAGGCTCCAGACTTGGACCCACAAAAGTATGGCCAACTAATCTTTGACAAAGCAGGAAAGAATATCCAATGGAAAAAAGAAGTCTCTTTAACAAATGGTGCCGGGAGAGCTGGACAGCAACATGCAGAAGAATGAAACTAGACCACTTTCTTACACCATTCACAAAAATAAACTCAACATGGATAGAGGATCTGAATTTAAGACAGGAAACCATCAAACCCTAGAGGAGAAAGCTGGAAAAAACCTCTCTGACCTCAACGACAGCAATTTCTTACTGACAAATCTCCAAAGGCAAGGGAATTAAAAGCAAAAATGAACTATTGGGACCTCGTGAAGATAAAAACCTTCTGCACTGCAAAGGAAACAATCAACAAAACTAAAAGGCAACCGATGGAATGGGAAAAGATATTTGCAAATGACGTATCGGACAAAGGGCTAGTATCCAAAGTCTATAAAGAGCTCAACAAACTCCACACCCGAAAAACAAATAGTCCAGTGAAGGAATGTGCAGAAAACATGAATAGACACTTCTCTAAAGAAGACATCCAGATGGCCAACAGGCACATGAAAAGATGCTCAACGTCACTCCTCATCAGGGAAATACAAATCAAAACCACACTGAGATATCACCTCATGCCAGTCAGAGTGGCTAAAATGAACAAATCAGGAGACTATAGATTCTGGCAAGGATGTGGAGAAACAGGAACCCTCTTGCACTGTTGATGGGAATGCAAACTGGTGCAGCCGCTCTGGAAAACAGTGTGGAGCTTCCTCAAAAAATTAAAAATAGACCTACCCTATGACCCAGCAATAGCACCGCTAGGAATTTGCCCAAGGGAAACAGGAGTGCTTATGCATAGGGGCACTTGTACCCCAATGTTTATAGCAGCACTTTCAACAATAGCCAAATTATGGAAAAAGCCTAAATGTCCAATGGAATACTACTTGGCAATGAGAAAGAATGAAATATGGCTTTTTGTAGTAATGTGGATGGAACTGGAGAGTGTTATGCTAAATGAAATAAGCCACACAGAGAAAGACAGACACCATATGTTTTCACTCTTCTGTGGATCCTGAGAAACTTAACAGAAGACCATGGGGGAGGGGAAGAAAAAAAAAAAGTTAGAGAGGGAGGGACCCAAAACATAAGAGACTCTTAAAACCTGAGAATAAAATGAGGGTTGATGGCGGGTGGGAGGGAGGGGACGGTGGGTGATGGGTGTTGAGGAGGGCACCTGTTGGGATGAGCACTGGGTGTTGTATGGAAACCAATTTGACAATAAATTTCATATTAAAAAAAAAATTTCCTACTGAGCCTGTCAAGTTATAGTAAGAGCTTTTTTTTTTTTTTTCCCTTCATGTTATTTGAATCCATTACAAGGTTTCAAGAAAGAAGGAATGTGATATAACATAGGTTAAGAAGAATTAGCAACTGAAAGCTGAATTATCAACTGGGGGGTCAAGATTAGAAGGATAAGGTAAATAAGATGTTGCAGTTTAGGCAAAAGTCAGCTATCGCTTGGCCTTTACTCATAGTGTTGAAGCTAGTGGGAAGCTGATGGATGCGGGATCTCCTGATGGACTTATGTAAATGTGGGAAAAAGAAAAAGGTAAAGAGTTATTACAAGATTCGTTCATTTGGGGGCTTAAGCAACAAAGTGAATGGTAGTGCTATTTTCTGAGATAAATAGAAGATGGAGAGAATACCAGTAGTTTTGTTTAAGATATAAAAATTTGAGGTGCTTTCAGTTAACTGGTGGAGTTATGGAGATTTCTACTGTCCTAATGAATGTAAGTTGCATTCAAAAAAGACACTATAATTAAAATATAGCAGGAAAGCTATCTTACTGGTAAAACTTGTTTGATTTTTTTTAAACAAGTATAAAGTAATTTAGTAGAAAGGATGTTGGCAGTAATTTATTAAGAGCAGATTTGCAATTATGCTAGTGTATTAAATGCAGTCACCCTTATAGTCATGTGCAATTGACCGATATAATGTGCTGCTGGCTAGGTCATTCAATTTAAGAGGGTTATAACAGCTAATCTTTTTAGCAATCAAAAAGATTCTATAACAAATAAACACTTAGAAAGGGGGTGAATTTTAACTAGTGAAAGCAAGTGTGGATATTTTTTTCTCAACCTGGAAATAAGACTGAACTTCTTACATAAATAATTTACAATGTGGAATTTTAATTTGGGGTGTTAGAGATAATTCTCTCTCACCTCTCTCTCCTATCCTCTATCTATCTATCTATCTATCTATTATCTATCTGCCTATCTATCTATCATCTATCTCTATCATCTATCAATCATCTATCATTTATCATCTGTTGTCACTCCATTTCATCCAGTCAGAAAAAGTGGTCCCTTTTCTCATGTTCAAAGCAGATCCTTCGACTTGTGCTTTTGAAAAAATTTCTGATTTTACTCCTGTATGCGTAAAATAGGTCACGATTCATCAGTCCTTATCTTCTTGTGTCTTTAACTCTTCTCTCTTTCCTCTTCACTACTTTTACACGTGCAACAGAGTTTGTCTTTGCAACTTTAAAAATAAAACTTCATTGTCTCTGCAATACTTGTTTCATTTTTCCACCGCTAAAATTCTTGCTAAAAAGATAATGCTTGCTGCTTTTACTTCAAAATAGGATATTTCACATTTCAGTCACTTCTTTCCCTTCTGCCATCAAGTTTCTGCCTCTACCAGTTTACTGAAAGTCCTCTCTAAACAGTTACTCTGGCCTGCTAAATTCCAGCAGATTATTTTTGTCTTTCATATTACTTGAATTTGTTTAACATTTAACTTTTTTTTTGATCATCATTCTTGGCTTTTCTCCTTTCTTGGGTTCTAAGATCCCAATAAGTTTAAAATTCTAGTTTTTTTTTTACATCTAAATATTCTTATTCATTTTTACATTTTTCTGCTTGTGATGCCACGTAAGGTTAATATTCACCAAGGTTCCATATGCAATTTTCTCTGCTCATCACTTCTCTTTCCCTTTCTCTTTCTCTCTCTGTTCCTCCACCTCTCCCCTTTAAATTTTTGTCAGAATGATCCTCTATCCCTATTGGGACAACTTCGGCTGTTGACCACCATATCTAGTCTAATGCAATAGAGCAAATGTTCCTTGAGGGAGGCTTGTTCACTGCTGCATCCCCAGAACACTCCCTGCTGCATAATAGGTGCTCAATAAATGTGTATTAAACCAATCTAGAGTTAATGTGCAAATTTGTTCTGTAAACTCTGAACTTGTATATTTAAGAGTATAGGTGATATCTGTAAAAAGATAACCTCAAAAGACCTCATACACAACACAAACTAAAGGATATCTTTATTTTCCCCCAAATATTTACCATTATTTACCCAGCCATCCAAATTCTATTTAAGGGATATATTTTAAGTAACCATATCTCCATTAAGCCTGCATCAAGTCCTATAAATTCTACTCCCTTAAACTCTAATTCCCCCTCTGTACTTTCATGACCTCTGCTATAGCTTACACACACATCAGCCCTCACCAATACTATGGGTGCAGCTGGTCTCTTCGCCAACACCACCTCCTTTTCCAATTCACACTTTACATTGCAGACAAAAGCTCTATGTGAAATACAAACTTAATGACTCTTCTCCTGAATAAAAATATTTTCTGACATTCATTACTCAGGACAGATTCTAGATGCGTTGCTACTATATACAGGATTTCCCAGGAACTGCCACTCGCTTAGAGCTAACTTCTTCAAATTTTACAGTATTTTGCCTTTCTCCTGTTGCTTTACAACCTATGCTTTGGGAAAACCAAACTAATTTACATTCATAAATAAAAATCAGACTCTTATAAACCAAGGTTTGTTTTTTTTTTTTTGTAACTCAAGATATACGCTTCCACAGTTATATTCTTTCCCTATGGCCAACCTTGCCAATTTAGATAACCCCTTCTTATTTTTAAGGTGCAGCTCAAGTGCCCTTTTCTCTGAGAAGAATTTCTGAGGCTCTGTTCACAGATGGAACTAGATGCTTCTACTTTGTCTATGTCAATCTTACTTTCTTCTATTATTTATGTGGTTATTTATCTCCCAATCATCGACTGTAAACCCCCTAGGAGTGTTCTTACTTCATTAGTAACTTTCATAGTGTTCAGAACAAAAATAGAGCCTTAACATAGATCATGAGTTATACAGATTTCCAAATGGAGCTTGTTTTTTTTAATATCCGTCTTCGCTTTCTTAGTCTAGACAAACAATTTCAGAGTGGAAAAATCTCTGTAGACCACACACTACATTATAGATACACTTTTTTTCTTATTCTAAGCATAGACTCAAGTTGCAGTTTATGAAAATGGCACTTTTCGAAAGTCCATTTGTCTTCAGTCTTTCAGGATATTTCAGAGAGATTACTCCTGCCTTCATCAAAATCTATGTTCCAGAAATGGCTTTGTGACTTGGGATGGAAAAGAGATTTATTTTGTGAAGGAGAAAGAATTAAGAATATCTTCAGACTAAGGGCACCTGGGTGGCTCAGTCAGTTAAACGTCAGACTTTTGATTTTGGCTTAGGTCATGATCTCATTGTTCGTGGGTTCGAGCCCTGTATTGGGGTCCACGCTGGCAGCACGGGGCCTGCTTGGGACTATCTGTCTCCCTCTCTCTCTGCCCCTCCCCCACTCGTTCTCTCTCTGTCTCTCTCTTTCTGTCTCTCTTTCTCTCCCCCTCTCTTTCACTCTCAAAATAAACTTAAAAAAAAAAAAGAATATCTTGAGACTAAAGGTTGGTTTCATAATTAAGATTAAGGTAAGGTCATCTGACTTGGAGAACAAATCTTACTGTAAGGGCAGCATACAGGGTGATTTCTGAAGGGGGAATAAAAGCATGCACACACACACACACACACACACACACACACACACACACTGACATTCATAAGTCCTTTGAAAATGTGGACAAACAGAAACTAAAAATCTAAATTTAAATTATATTTCTGGAGAAACTCCAGGGAATGCTCATGAGAACTCAGGTTAGTTATATTATCCTTTTAGTGAGACAAAAAGAAATATTATTTTTGGAGACTACTCCTGTAAGATAGTGAAAGTTTACCGAGAAATGTTAAGTTAATTTCTGATAATTAAGTGTTAGATACTATTACAGAATTGTGTATTAGAACAACTTTTGCAATTATTATCAAAGAGTGGCCTAGAGAGTCTGAATGCTAGAGGGTCACAGCTATTGTTGCTGATTACTTCAAAACTGATAATCCGCCTGTCATAAATATGGTTGTATTTATTATTTACAATGTCAGGATAAGAGGCAAAAGTAATTCTCTCTTGTTTTCATTCTGCAATATAGTTCAATGCTTGTATAGTTTTAGTTTATTTTTTAGATGGATAAGTAATAACTATCAAAAGATCATTTGTTAATATTGAAAAGCATATTCACCTAGTTAAAAAAGGGTAAGGATTGCAAGGTACTAAAATTTAAGCATTATTGAAATTATTAGGAAACATAACATAAATATTAATTAACCATTGGTATTTGGGAAAAAATATTTGTGGAAAGATTAATTTCCATTCAAAGTCAGAAAATAATGTGCTTCACTCTTCTATCCTTCAAAGTGTATTAATGTAATTCAAAGGCCTAAGTATTTTTTTATTTTTTATTCATTTTATTTTATTTTTTTTAAATGTTTATTGTTGAGGGGGGAAGGAGAGGGGCAGAGAGAGAGGAAGACAGAGGATCCGAAGCAGGCTCTATGTTGAAAGCCGAACTTGAACTCATGAACCGTGAGATCATGACCTGAGCCAAAGCAGGTCGCTCAACAGACTGAGCCACCCAGGCACCCCCTAAGTATTGTTTAAATAAGCAGAATACTTATGGGTTCAGTAGACACATGCAATACATTTTTTTCCCCTAATTTTAAGAACATATGATTTTTCAAATAAAAATCTTTGTTGCAGTGGGATTTTCTTATTAACACACTTGTATTAGGTTTCTGATTCTTCAAATGTTTAAATTATTTTGTTTTCCATTTCAGAAGCCACTCTTGATATCTCAAGCTTGTTCTACTCTTGTTACTGCAATCAGAGCAAAGAAAAACTCTGAAGTACACATTTTCTTTGTCACACTTCAGTGCAATCCTCTCTCAGAAACATGCCAAGCTCTCTCTCTCTCTCTCTCTCTCTCTCTTTCCCTCCCTCTCCCCCTCCCACTCCCTTGGCTCCCTCACTCCTTCACTCTCTCAGGTCTTGTTTGTTTTTCTTTCTAGAATCCAAGCGGGCATTTTCCTTCCCACTGACTCAGCCTCGGCATGACCCCAGGAGAGATGTTTTCTCAGAGCTGCAAATTTGTGGAGCCGTTTCTCCACTGTCGTTTTCCAACTCTCAGAGATCAATTCTGTCTTCCTGTTAGTTTTTCCCATGTGGCCCATAGACTTTGGTTTCATACTAAATAAATCCAGTTTAGCATCAGTGCGGCCTCACATCTAGTAGAGTGTCTTCCCTGAGAAGGGCGAGCGGTCAGTGTCATGGCTGAGAGCATCAGCATCTCTCTATGCAGCACCCACCTTGACAACCAGGGTTCCCTCTCCTCCGTCTCAGTGACTGCCTCACACTCCTTAACGAGTTCTTGTACTCACCTAGGTTTCTAGTGTATTGGCATTCCCTTTCCAGGCTTTTCAACTGGGCAGGACTACAGCATCCGCATTCATGATGTTATTTTTTATGTGGTTCCTTTTAGTTTCCTAGTAGATTAAAATAATAAAACAAAAATATTATGAAGGTAGGCCTCTAGAGCACACATTTAGGTCTCAATTATCCAAGGCAATAGCTTATGGAAACACAATATGAATAGATCTAATCCACAAATAAGCTCCAGCTCTTTGATTTAAAACAGCAATTGATTATCATTAGTAGATTTCAGTTTCATCAAGAGATGCACAAAAATTATCTGGATAATTAAGTTCGTCTGAATAATATTTATTCAGTCTCGGGCTCTGTATATGGTGTATTTTTTATTATTATTTTGGATATTAAGCCTCAAAACAACATTGTGTTAGTATCTATAATTGGAAGTGGAAATGGTATCATGGATACGGGGCTTTGAACTACTTACATAGAAATGTGAACAGATAAATCCACGGGCAACAGACTAACATTTGCACCCTGGGGGAGGAGGGCAGGTGCTGGCTGGTTGTGCCCGCGGCGCCCGGAACAGGGAAAGAGAACAACGGTGATTTTACTGTACTCTTTCCCACCAGCATGGAGAACAAGTGTATCCAGATTTACACCACAGGCACCCTAGACGGCCTTTCTTCTCTTCTTTAAATCAAATTGCAAATTACATGATTTGTTAAAGGTATTTCTTTCAGGGGCGCCTGGGTGGCTCAGTGGGTTGAGCGTCAGACTTCTGCTCAGGTCGTGATCTCACGGTTGGAGGGTTTGAGCCCAGCGCCGGGCTCCGTGCGGACAGCTCAGAGTCTGGAACCTTCTTCTTATTCTGTCTGTGTCTCTCTTTCTGTCCTTCCTCTGCTCACACTCTGTCTGTCTCTCTCTCTCATAAATAAATAAATAAATAAATAAATATTAAAAAAAGAAAAAGAAAATAAAGGTATTTCTTTCACTTTAAAACAATTTGCCTTTCTGGAGCACCTGGGTGGTTCAGTCGGTTAAGGGTTGGGCTCTTGACTTAGGCTTAGGCTCAGGTCATGATCTCACCTTTGGGGAGCCAGAGCCCCGAATCAGGCTCTATACTGGCAGTGTGGAGCCTGCTTGGGATTCTATCTCCCTCCTTGTCTCTTTCCTGCTCATGTGCTCTATCTCTCTCTCAAAATAAATAAATAAACTTTCAAAAAATAAAATAAAATAATTTGCCTTTGTATGGACGGGGAGAAAAATTAAGTTGTACACTAAACAGTTGTTTGAGGCTTCACAAGGCAAGATATAGTATAATGATCTCTTGTAGATAAAAAAGAGATATTTACATGTGGAGCTCTTGAACCATCTTAACAATGGCAATACTGGATTATGGATTTTAAACTTTGGTGTATTGATCAAACAATTAATTGATTCCTTTGGCTTTGATTTCCAATTTTGTGATATACATAGTTGAGTAAAGTTTGAGGTATTCTTTTTTTTAAACTATTTTTCTTACACTAATGGAGAAAAATATATTCAAGAAGCCAGAAAGTAGACAAAGATTTTTATAAATATTTCCATACCATCAGGTATATCATCACTCAAGATTATCTATTGGAAACAAAATTACCTCTGTCAAATTCCTTTAATCTAGTATTTAAAGATGTTTTCTCCTATTTATGTTAGAAAACCAATATGCTTTACTATGGAAAATTTTAAAAATACAAAAAAGAGAAAATAATAAATGATTATCACCATTGTCCTCTATTAAAAATGCTTTGATTGCTTCCGAATATACATGCAAAAATATGTAACATGGAAGAAAAAATGAAATTTTAAAAAACTGGTTATGTAACTGCTCTGAGAGGGGAAAATGTCTTTTAAAAAATATCAAAAAAATATTGATGATGGGTTTTTGAATTACATAATGTGAGTGCAAACCCAGGTCATTGATCTTACTGCCTTTGTACCTTTGGCAACATTAACAAATCTTTTGGCCTCATCTGTAAAATGCACAAACTATTATTTGCTGTTCCTTAGAGTTGATTTTAATTTAAAGGAGATAAAGTCTTTGAGTCAGTATCTGGCTCATAATAAAATTTCAATATACATTACTCATCATCATCATCATCGGCTTCATTCATTGGAGGTACTTTGGGCTGTGAAAAAGTTCCCAAGGCATGAATAAGATGGGCTAGGATAAGACAAAGATTGTAAAGTAAGCGAGGCTTAAAGATCTGTTCAAAAAGGAGAGGATGTAGAACTCAGTGATGAGAGAATAAGGAGGGAGAGAAAAGGAGTAACAATATGGTGGAAATTGCCCAAGCTGTGGAGAAAATAGGGCAGGTTAGTGATTTCCTTTTTTTTTTTTTTATGTTTATTTTTTTTATTTTTTATTTTTTTTCAATATATGAAATTTATTGTCAAATTGGTTTCCATACAACACCCAGTGCTCATCCCAAAAGGTACCCTCCTCAATACCCATCCCCCACCCTCCCCTCCCTCCCACCCCCCATCAACCCTCAGTTTGTTTTCAGTTTTTAACAGTCTCTTATGCTTTGGCTCTCTCCCACTCTAACCTCTTTTTTTTTTTTTCTTCCCCTCCCCCATGGGTTTCTGTTAAGTTTCTCAGGATCCACATAAGAGTGAAAACATATAGTATCTGTCTTTCTCTGTATGGCTTATTTCACTTAGCATCACACTCTCCAGTTCCATCCACGTTGCTACAAAGGGCCATATTTCGTTCTTTCTCATTGCCATGTAGTACTCCATTGTGTATATAAACCACAATTTCTTTATCCATTCATCAGTTGATGGACATTTAGGCTCTTTCTATAATTTGGCTATTGTTGAGAGTGCTGCTATAAACACTGGGGTACAAGTGCCCCTATGCATCTGTACTCCTGTATCCCTTGGGTAAATTCCTAGCAGTGCTATTGCTGGGTCATAGGGTAGGTCTATTTTTAATTTTCTGAGGAACCTCCACACTGTTTTCCAGAGTGGCTGCACCAGTTTGCATTCCCACCAACAGTGCAAGAGGGTTCCCGTTTCTCCACATCCTCCCCAGCATCTATAGTCTCCTGATTTGTTCATTTTGGCCACTCTGACTGGTGTGAGGTGATATGAGTGTGGTTTTGATTTGTATTTCCCTGATAAGGAGCGATGTTGAGCATCTTTTCATGTGCCTTTGGCCATCTGGATGTCTTCTTTAAAGAAGTGTCTATTCATGTTTTCTGCCCATTTCTTCACTGGGTTATTTGTTTTTCGGGTGTGGAGTTTGGTGAGCTCTTTATAGATTTTGTATACTAGCCCTTTGTCCGATACGTCATTTGCAAATATCTTTTCCCATCCTATGTTTATTTATTTTTGAGAGAGATAGAGAGACAGAATGAGAGCAGGGGAGGGACAGAGAGAGAGAGAGAGAGAGAGAGAGACATGGAATCCGAAGCAGGCTCCAGGCTCTGAGCTGTCTGCACATAGCCTGGTGCAGGGCTTGAACTTACAAACCAGGAGATCATGACCTGAGACAAAATTGTACGCTAAACTGACTGAGCCATCCAGGCACCCCTACAGATTTCATTTTATGGCAATGACCAAAGTAGTTTGTAGTCAGGCATGATATATGTGCAGTTTTAATTTCTGTGCCATACAGCAATGCAGGCACCTTCCACTGCTCCTGAACCATGAATAAAACTTGTTACATAGAAATTGAATATGTGAGAATATTTTGAGAAGTTAAGGAAAACATTCTCTGCTTCATGAAGGTCTAAAGAAAGGAGGTACCCTACAAGGAATTAGTGTAATTGGGCATTCATCAGAAGTAGAAAATCACAACAGGATATAAACCTTTAGAGATAAACAGAAGTTTAAATGAACTGTGTTTTGCAAATGGATATAAAATATGATATTGTATGTTGTTTACATTTTTATGTAAATGACCACCAACCAACAAAATGAAGAAATGCACATATGTTGATTTTTCAGGTAAAACTTAAAATTGGTATCCTAACATAAATACTGTTTTGTAACCCACTTTTTAACTTATTATATCATGCATCTTTCCACATCCCTAAGTATTTTTACAGTATCATTTTTAAGGACTATGAAAGGATAATTTTTTAAGTTAAAATTAAAAAATATGACTTTTGTACAAATAATACAAAATTCAAAGCACAAAGCATAACCTTTTGTATTGTAAGTAAAGGCATTGACTTAATTTCTTAAGGTAAGACATCAAGAACTTCAAAATTTATCAAACTTTGTGAAAATTTAACACACTGCATGGCTTCTTTTCAGGCTTAGGTATGATGGACGGGGACAGATCAAATTCCATGTGGAAGTTTATCCTTAATTTTTCTTCTTTATATTCTAGAACAATTGACACTGTAGGACCGTGATACTTGTTCAGTTGGTTAATAAGGTTAAAACTATTTCATTAATAATAATGTTATATGTATAAACACTTAAAATGAATATTACTCTTTTCTGATGAATAAATATACTAAAGTTTCTCAGTTTTAATTTCCAATATAATAAACAATGATTATAATCCTCATTTTAAAAAACAACTTTTTGAGATCCTTACTAAATTTTAAGAGTGTAAGGAGCTCTGAAGACAATAAAAGTACCATAAAGATCATTAGGATTTCTGCCTCAAGACAAAATGCATATGATTGTGTTTCTTTGTTCCTATTGCTCCTAGAATAGTCTCAGGCACTCATATTTATACTCTCTGTAGCATTTAGCACATTACCAATTACTTGCTATATAATTACTATAAATTCAAGACAAACTCTTAACAAAATTTTTTTTAATGTTTATTTTTTTTTGAGAGACAGAGCATGAGCGGGAGACGGACAGAGAGAAAGGGAGACACAGAATCCGAAGCAGGCTCCAGCCTCTGAGCTGTCTGCACAGAGCCCAATGCGGGGCTCGAACCCACAAGCCATGAGATCATAACCTGAGCTGAAGTGGGATGCCTAACTGACTGAACCACCCAGGCACCCACAAACCCTTTATTATCTAACACAAATAGAATATAGAGACAAAGGAAGAGTGAGGAAAAATTTTTTCCTCATCAGAGAAGAAAAAAAATCACATGATGATGTAAAAAAATATTATTTAGAAAGTGATTTGAAGCATAACTGAATTAGAAAATATAATGAGTTAATCGGCACATATAATGGGGATCAGTTGATAAAGCATCCCACTTCAGCTCAGGTCATGATCTCATGGTTTGTGAGTTCAAGCCCCTCATCAGGCTCCCGGGCTGACCACTGACCATGCGGAGCCTGCTTCAGATTCTCTCTTTCTCTCTCTGTCCCTTCCCTTGCTTGTGTGCTCTCTCAGAATAAATAAACTTATAAAAAGAAGAAATGTAATGAGTTATTAATAGGAAAACTTCTATTTTAATCATTAGGTCACTACAGACAAACTAAGCATTAACAAATGAATTTCCATTTGAGACTAAACTTACTCCCAAATACACCCAACTCTATACCTTGGATTCCTGTAAAGGACAAGAGAACTTGCTGAAGAGTAAAGGACAAATTCAGAAGCCACAGCTCATATAGTGACACGGTCATTAGAGACGAAAAGTCTTCATTCAGCCCGAAGACTGAAAATATAATTACTCCATTCACGAATATAACTAATATAACAAATAAACCACCTATTATGTGCCACAGGCTTATACTAGTGGCTGAGGATAAGAAGTGCATAAGACAGGAAAAATTCCTTTTCCTCTGAACTTTATATTTCACCAGAAAAGAACACACAAGTGATTGCTAATGTGCTAAATGTTACAGAGAGGAAGTCACAGAGTTCCAAGAAGAACTTGGAGAGGCAGATATAACAGAGATGTTGGTTGGGTAAGCCAAAAACTAGATGATAAGTAAGAAAGGTGAGGCGATGGAAAGGGGGAGAAAGTTCACGGAGCATAAAAAGGTTAGGTGTCTGACTTACGTGAAATCTAGAACTTGACTTTCACTAGTACTGCAAAGGCCAAATAAACAGTCACCGCCTGATGTATGCGAGGGTCTGATTTTTTTTTTTTCCCCATCAGAATGTAAGCTCAAAGAGGATACAGCATTTGTCTGTACTGCTCAGCGCCGCATCCCCAGGTCTAGAAGGGTGTTTGGCATATCATGGGTGCTTAACATACAAATGCTGGGTGAATAAACAGGTGGATGGTTGTTGGAACAAGTGGATTTTACACTTTCCTAACTGAATTATCAGAGGAATCAGTACTACACCAAACAGTTCTAAGACAATAGTGGCAAAAGGTGGTAACAAGTGGTAGTAAAATAACAGTGTATCTAATGCTCTTCCTCTTTCTAATTCAGTTAACTTTTATAGGAAATTTTCTTTGACATCGGTTCTTCACAGCTCTCCTTCCTGTCTACTCATCAGTTAGCTGGTCTTTCTCCAGACATCCCTATCCCCGGACCCCCATGTCATCTGGTGGTTCCCTCTGCTGTAACTGTGTCTTAAGTGTGTTTCTAAATTCACTGATGGGCTTTCTGTCCTCTCCCTTAATTGCAGCTATTCATGGATATAAAGACACCTGTTTGTCTTTAAGCCTTTGAGCTCTGAATTATGCCAGGGAAATATTCAGTGTTGAATAAACGTTTGATGAGTGAATTAGTGATTGACAATTGGTTCTGAAACGGACTTTTTTTTTTTTTTTTGAGAGACACAGAAAGAGACAGAGCATGAGTGGGGAAGGAGCAGAGAGAGAGGGAGACACAGAATCCAAAACAGGCTCCAGTCTCTGAGCTGTGAACACAGAGCCCGACGCAGGACTCGAATTCACAGACCGTGAGATCATGACCTGAGCCGCAGCTGGATGCTCAACCGACTGAGCCACCCAGGAGCCCCTGAAACTGACTTTCTGCCTTTGTCTTTGTTCACATTGAACTTAACTCAAGTGTTATTTAAAGATATTTTTTAAAAAATCCTTTTTTTTATTGATTTCAAAAGTTTACTGCCATCTGAGATTCCCATCCACTCTGCCTACCCTTGCTAACCTCTTTGATTTTTAAAAATAGATTTTATTTTGAAATTTTTTGTTTTTGTTTTTGTTTTAAATAATGTTTTATCTCAACTAAATCAAACTTAAAAAGTCCTGACCTTGTGAAATATTTATACTACAGGGTGAAATGAGATCTTTGTAGCATCAATAACCAATACGCCAGCTGACCTAACAGGACACTATTTCATTGCTTTTTTATTTACGCAATCAGTCAATAATTTCCACAGTGAAAGGGCTTTCTCTGCCTACATTACATCTTCTTTCTTTCTTTACTGACCTTTTGCTCCATCACTGTATTTATTCTTAATAGGTTCATACTCTTCTCGCTTATGAAAGTCATTCTGTGTATTGAGTGGCACAATACTTTTTCTTTGAGTCATTCCTATCATACTGCACGATACAATTAAAAGAAAATTATTTTATGCCTATAATTGCGTTCTATTCTAGAATGAAAGGTGATTATAAAGAGGACTATAATAGTTATTGAAAGTGGTAATTTGTTGTTAACTTGATTTATCCCCTGACTTTCCTTTGTTGTGTTGAAAAGTTGAAATAGCTTATTCTTTTTATTTTAATATTTTTAAAATTTATTTTATGGCTCAAAGATTCAATAGAAACTCCTAGTGCAAACTATAGAATAAGGCCTGCTTTATTAGGAGAATAGGATCCTAGTAAAGGATGCTAGATAGATTGCAGAATCTCTGGAAGGGTCAGAGAGTCAGGCTCCTGAATTATGCAGCCAGAATCCCCACACGCCCTTTGAGAATGTTCCAGCAAGAATGCTATAGCTGCTACCGATGGTACCGACTCTGGGGCCACGGCTGTAGTTTACACAGGTGGAGCTCGACACCTCATGTTCATCTGTCTGTACGAAGCTACTTGTCCACGTTGCCACCTTCACTAAAATAAGGGGTTCTTCACGTATCCACTTCTTCACATCACCTCCACGTTTGTGCCCAAGCTTGTTTGTGCTGGTGCAGTCAAGAAGGCTAAAAAAGACAATTCTCCAGTTTCCACCGTAAAAAGATGAGCACACAGTGTAAAAGATGGTCAGAAAATAGGCAAGGTGTTCAAAGACGTTAAGTGGTCACCCATGTCCATGGCAGCCACTTCCTCACATCATCGCATACCTTCTGCCACACTTAGACTTCCAAACGTCGATAAAAATTGCATCATGGTCCCACCTGGATGCCCACCTGGGTAGGCACCCATCCTTTCATTCAAAAGTGAACATACCTACCTACTCTTTCCCCCAAGCTGCACATAGCAGTATCTAATGGAAAACTGTAATCCCTTCTAGTTTTGGTGTTGCTATTTCCATCACAATCTTATCTTGATAATTTGTGAACTATTTGCCACCATTGCTATACAACGTATAAAATGGTAGGACACAGTAGGGCCAAAAAGAAAGGGAAAATCAAGTCAAGTATGTAAATATAGATATTTAAATGGCACAGCCAGAAAAGGAGTTAAGAAGACATTATACTTCCTGTTTCTGCTGCCAACTGTGAGGCCATACAGAGATTTCATCACCTCGATAACCATGCAGCGTCTCTCTCCTCCTCATCTAGTGCCTCAGCTGGTCATCATGTTTTACCTGGGAGGAAGTTCGAGTTTTCATCCTAGAGTTGTCTGAACCCAGATGGCTCTTCCTAAATGAAGTTGTTAAAGTAATCCAGGCGCTTGGGGCACCTGGGTGGCTCAGTCGGTTAAGCATCCGACTTCAGCTCAGGTCACGATCTCGCGGTCTGTGAGTTCGAGCCCCGCGTCAGCTCTGGGCTGATGGCTCAGAGCCTGGAGCCTGCTTTGGATTCTGTGTCTCCCTCTCTCTCTGCCCCTCCTCCGTTCATGCTCTGTCTCTCTCTGTCTCAAAAATAAATAAAGGTTAAAAAAAATTAAAAAAAAAAAAAAAGTAATCCAGGTGCTTGAACCATTGGATGTGACAGTATTGTCAGCTGCCTCAGAGGAGCCCCTATCTTGCTGACACATTCTTCTCTAAGCTTAGAGGGTAACATCAAAGTTTGTAGTAACAAATAAGTGAAGTTACGGTAAAAAACTTTGCCAGTAGGCTGAGAGGAAGAATAGTGAGAGTGGCCACTTTCACTTCCACCCCTTGGATTCTAGAATCATGAATTTTGAGAACGGGAGAAGAACTATATCACGGGCTGCTGGGATAGAACACACCGCACATACTATTTACAGAATCTCAACTTCACAAGATGCCCACCAGCTGGTGCTCCCTTCAGTGACTCTTTCTACTCTTCTACAGGTATTACCCCAATGGAACAGTAGAAAAATTCACTGAAGGGTGCGTTAGCTGGTGGACATCTTGTGGGAAAGTTGCCTCTTGATAATGATAATGGGATATGTGACAAGTGAAGTGAATCCTATAAAAAGCAGCTCATTGTCTTAATTCTATTCTTTGTGTGTAAATGAGTTCCTTAGTCTGAATGGGTTGCAAGGACTATGAATATGCCAACCTGGATTATGTTAATGGTAGAAAATAATATTCTGCTTCTTATGGATGTTACAAGGATTAAATACAATAAAACAAATGAAGAAACAAGCATGGTAACTCACACATTGCAAGTGCTAAATATATGTTATTTATTTTTGATGTCGTGGGGAGGGAGGGAAGTAAGATGAAAAGAGAGAGAAGGAAGAAGGAAGAGGAGGGGAAGAATGAGAAGAAGTCTTAAGTATGTAACAGAAAAGGAAAGAGAAGTGTTGGACCTTCAGCAAATAGGTCAAGGGTTATGCAAGGAAGGGGATCTTTAAAATTTTAGTCCAACAGAGTCTTCAGATTCTTTCAACATCAAAAAGTTATTAATTAGAAACAGAAAGGGAGGCAAACCATAACAGACTCTTAAATACAGAGAACAAACTGAGGGTTGATGGGTGGGGGAGATGGGAACATGGGTGATGGGCATTGAGGAGGGCACTTGCTGGGATGAGCACTGGGTGTTCTATGTAAGCGATGAATCATGGGAATCTACTCCCAAAGCCAAGAGCACATTGTATATACTGTATGTTAGCTAACTTGACAATCGATTACATTAAAAAATAGATTACATGAAATAACTAATGCATAGAAAACAAGGCTGTAAAAGTAATAGGAGACATAGCCGAGAAGTAAAGTTCTAACATTCTTTTCTCATTTTCTAGGTGCTAGAAAATATTTGTAGGTCTAAGTGATGGACAAGTATGTGGGAAGTACTGAAAAGATATATGGAAAGCTCTTGGAGTGTGGTGTCATTGGTATGTCTGTTGGAGCAGACCACTGTGGTTTGGGAGTCAATTAGCAAAGTGAGATAAATCTAACCAACTTAGACTAACAGATATACTCATGTGAATGCTTGGAGTAGATGTGAAAATGCTTGCCCTCTATGGTTTAACGTTACAGAACCTCCCCAATCCAGATCTAAATCTCACATACAGACCTAGAAGACTGAATTAATGAATCCTTCAAGCAATATGTCATTCAATTCAAGAGACGTAGCATTTAACAATTAGCTTAGCAGGTAGTGTTTTTATTAATTCTTTAATTTTTTTAAATCTATTTAAAGTGATATATATATATAAATAATTATTAGCATATAACCACTCTAAATAAGTGTAATTCCAGCCTTTCTAGTTATATGTAAGTATAATGAACAAAATTAATTTAAATAATATATTCAAATGAAGTTGAAAAATATGGTAAACAGTACTTAAAATAAGAAGTTAATAGCAAACAGTGTTTTCTTTTATAATTCTTTGTTCCCCCTTGAGAAATCCTGAAGCCCTGAAATATCATTCTAAAGCATTAATAAAATGGTCTATTGTTGATTTTGTGATTGGGCCATCCACATCCCTAATTGACCAAAAGTGTAAGATAATGAAGGCAAGAGCCCTGTTAACTTCTGGTATCAGTGAGCCACTACCTGTGAAGGAGGGAACTGGTAGCTTCAGTTTGCTAAAGATCATAATAATAGCAGTTCACAGTTAGTAAGTATTTAGTTCATGCTACATATTTTTACGTGTTTTACATTTTCACATACATCTTTACATGTATTATTGCATTGCATTCTAAACAATGCCCGAGGAGTTGGGGTACCACTACATTTACCAATTTACAGAATAGGGAACAGTCTGAGCAAGTGAAGTCACTTGCTCAAGAACATCTCCTGGAGCCCACACCCTTAGCCATGATGTACTACTTAGAGACTTCATAGGAATTTATCATATAAGAGCATGCTCACTCAGCTTTGGTAGCATAGTTTGAAAAGAATTTTGTATTCTCCATGGAAATTTTATGAAATTTATTTTTCAGTTATAACAAGTGCAGAGCTCTGGAAGGCAGCAGAATGCCATGACCTAGCATTGGTTTATATCCTGGGAAATAAGACCATCATTCCTGAGGTATCTGAGCTTCTTATTCTTGTCAGATATATGTAGTACGTGTCATATGCTGTTGGATCATAATATAGGCCATTGAAAAAGCTATATATTAAAAAAAACCCACAGGTTGAAATATCAACGCATTTCATTAAGATTCCTGCATAGTGTCAGAGGGTCTGAGTAAAACTAATATGAAGTTCCAGAAGAGAATTTATTAAACTAAAAGTTTAAAAAGAAAGATTCTAGGATAGACAGACCCAGATCCTGGATTAAGTACTATTTAAGCTGTTTGAGCATTAGAAAGCTACTTAAATTTTTGGGCGCCTGGGTGGCTCAGTCCAACTTCAGCTCAGGTCATGATTTCAGGGTCTGTGAGTTTGAGCCCCACCTCAGGCTCTGTGCTGACAGCTCAGAGCCTGGAGCTTGCTTCTAGTTCTGTGTCTCCTTCTCTCTGCCCCTCCCCTGCTTGGGCTCTCTCTCTCTCTCTCTCAAAAATAAACATTGAAAAAAAGTTAAAAAAAAAAAAAGCTACTTAAATTCTTGATGTCTAACTTTCCTCATCTGTTCAATGTAGAAGACAATGCTGTTCTCTCCTACAGGGGGGCTTGAGGATGAAATGGATTGATACATTTAAAGCACTTTCTTTTACATGCTCTATGCAATTTTTGTTGATATTCATGTAAATAATGTAGCCACTTAAGAAGATTCCAAGATTATAAGTGGGCTCAAAACAAAGCCATTTAAATTTTATTAAGTGGTATGAAGACAGAGCTCAGGGAAGTTTGAGAAAGAAGAAACCTAAATGAAGAAACGTGGTAGGTGAACAGAAAGGTAAGGTAGGTTAAAAAAAAAAAAAAAAAAAAGAAGAAGAAGAAGAAGAAGAAGAGGAAGAAGAATTTGATGGAGAAGAACACTGTGAGATACTTAGACATGAACCTGAGTGAAAACCCTCTTTATGACTTCATGTCATGCTGATATTCATGTTATGAGCTTCAGGCACATTGCCAGTGGGACTCAACCTGTAAATCATTCTATTACTATGGCTATAGTCACACGGCTTCTCCTGCTGAATCTACAAGTTTACGATAGCTTATCTCTGCCCTTTACAGCACACTGTTAATGGGGTCAATTCTTCATGCCAGGCAATACTTTTAGGTCCTTTTAAAAGGATGTCAATCTATCCAAGTTTTATACTCATGGAAGTCTACAAAAATTTATAACTCTTCATCTCACACCCTAAACCTTCACAGCAACCCTACAAAGAAATTAAATGAAGGAAAGAGACTATTTGAGTTATGGAAAGACAGGAGGTTAAGGTCCATTCCTTGTAAAAATCACTGCCCATATGTAACGCATATTCTGTCATGTCTGCTACCACAAAATGTTTAGAACATGATTTTATCAAAGAAATAATATTAGTTTTAAAAATCTACTAACTGTTGAATTTAGTCCCATTGACTTAAATGCCAGGTAACATTGCTACAACAAATACCTTCAGGAAAGACAAGATGATGTAGACAAGATACTCTTTTTTTTTTTTTTTTTTTTTTGTCTTTTATTTTTCGATGATTGCAACCATTATACTTTTGTTGACTGGGGACAGAGTTAGCTGGATAAACTGTCTACTCACCTGTCTTTCAGGGATTCTGATCTTGATATATTATTTCCCTAGGAGATTTTCTAGGGAAAGTAAGACATTTAAAAAAAAAAAACACCCAAAAAATGAATCTGATAAATCTTCCCATTATACTCTCTTGGAGGTAGGGTATAAAACAAAAATACTACTACTAACTAACATTTACAGAGTACTTGTGATGTACCAAGAACAGTCCTAAACATTGCACATATAGTAACTTCTTTGATCATCACAACAGTCTAATAAGATTGGTATTGGTTTTAACCTAACTTCTCAGATAAGGGAACAGAAGCAGCCAGAGGTTAAATCGCTTGCCTTTGGAGATCTAGCTAATTAGCAGCAGAGCTAGAATTCAAACTCTCTCTCTTGAGTCCTAGATGTCTTGCTTTTAGCCCCCACATTTTACTGCCTCCAGAAAATCTCTGCCTTAATCCAGTTAGCCTGCTGGATCCTTCATCGTGACAATTTTCACAGGGCATTATTAAGTGGCTTACTGGTGAGCGTATTGAGGGCTGGATCCAAATCTTCCATCTTGGCTTCCAAGTGTCTTTCACAGTATCTGGTAGAAAGTAGACATCAACTCAAGCTTCTAGGGTATAATCATTGATGTTCCTTCTGTATGAGAGAGACTTCCCTTAAGTTTAGTAGGGCTTATTTTATTTTATTCAGGTATCTGCTCACATGCCGCCTCTTAGAGGCGGCCTTCATTAACTCTGTATCAAACTGAAAATCAGCCCACAAAATTTCTTTCTTCTTACCTTGTTATACTGTTACATTTATTTCTTCATGGTGTTTTTCACCAAAATTCATTTCTATTGGTTGAATTCGTTAACTATCTGCCTCACTGCCTGTATTGTAAAACTTGTGACATATTTTGTTTTGTTCACTCCTGTGTCCCCTGTGACGAGAAAAAAGCATTTATCACATAGTAAGTGCTCAATACATCTTCATTAAATAGTTAATGAAGGAAGGATTGGACAGATGAAATGAATATCTGGAAGCATCACAGGGAACTCATAACTGGTTAATTCCAGGAAGGCAGCCTGAATAGATTAAAAATAAAGAGAAAATAAAACTTCTAGTAAAATATCATATTACTAGAATTTTGTAAGAGTACTGACATTTTCATTAAAAATTTTTTTTTCTTTAATCTTTATTTTTGAGAGAGAGCGTGTGAGCAGGAGAGGAGCAGAGAGGGAGACACAGAATCCAAAGCAGGCTCCAGGCTCCGAGCTGTCAGCACAGAGCCTGAGGCGGGGCTTGAACCCTCGGACTGCGAGATCATGACCTGAGCCGAAGTCGGACGCTCAACCAACTGAGCCACCCAGGCGCCCCTGGACATTTTTATTTTTAAACAGAATTATTATTTTTAACTACTTTCTGCTTCAAATGAAAATTTTGTGAGGTCTATGCAAATAAGAAATATATATTTCTTAATTTTTTTTAACGTTTATTTATTTTTGAAGAGACAGAGACAGAGTGCCAGCTGGGAAGGGGGAGAGAGAGAGAGAGAGGCACAGAATCTGAAGCAGGCTCCAGGCTCTGAGCTGTCAGCACAGAACCCAACACGAGGCTTGAACCCACGAACTGCAAGATCATGACCTGAGCTGAAGTTCGATGCTTAAGCAACTGAGCCACCCAGGTGCCCCAAAAATATGTATTTCTACTGATATATATTAAATGCTATTTACATTAAACTAAGTTGTTTACCCACAAGATCATTTATTTATTTTTATTTTTATTTTTTTCTATGTGTCTTTTTTGTGCCAATACCATACTGTCCACAAGATCATTTAAAGGTTATTTATTTTTTAAATAGTCTTGCCTGTCATAGATTGAAGTTATAATACATAAACGTGAAGATTTTGTATTAAGTACACGAAGATTTTGTATTTTATTAAGTACACGAGTACTAACACATCAGCAATGCTGCTTCTATGTTGTTACTTTTCAAACATTCTTAGAAAATACATTTGGAAAAGCTGGACCAATTTTCTTTAAATTGTTTAATTGAAATATATTTGACACATAATATTGTGTACATTTAAGGTGTGCAATGTGTCTGATACATATGTAAATTATAATGCAATTATATAAAAATATAATACAATATAATTATCATTTCTTGTTTGTGGTAGGAATAATTAGTTAACTTTGATTATTTATTCAAGAGATGTTAAAGTAATTCCTATACAGGCAGATGTATGAAAACAATCTGCAGTTGGAGAGGAGTGGTACTTAAATATTCTTTGTGCATAGTAAAAATTGTGTTGACCTAATTCTAATTTGGTAATCTTAGGGACTATTTTCAAAATGAAATACAATATGTAGACATTAACATCATTAAACATACAAAGCTTGGTTCTCTTTTATAAGTTTTAAATACGTGGTCTATTGTGTAATGTGCAGCAGGATAATAACGTAAAATTTAATTTCATACCAAATTGTATATGTACATATGTGCTAATTATGTGTCCTATAACACTGCGCTTAGAACTAATGTGAGCTGAGAGCTATTATTTTCATCACAACCTGCAATTAAAGTCCTCCATACCCCTTACAAAATCAAAGTTTTATTCCTATGCTCTATTTTTTTTTCCCTCACTTTAATGACAAATCCGTCTTCCAGTTGCTTTGGGCTGTAATATTCACTCAATTTTCCTTTCACATAAAGAAAGCTAGAATTAAATATGTACACATATTTAATAATGTCAATGCATTCATTCCAAAGAGCTTTATTTGTACCAGCCAACTTTCATTACCAGGCCTGGAATGCACTCATTCATTCATTCATTCACCCAATTATTCTTTTTCTTCTTCATGGATACATTCATCCATTACTCCATTCATTCAAAACACACTTACTGAACTTTTTCTGAGACGATGACATATTAATAGAAATTGAAATTATGTATTTAAAAGGAGGATCATAAAGATATGTCTGAGGAAGATTAAGAAATTCAGCTTGTTAGAATGAAGCCTGAGAGTGGGAAAATTATATATGATGAGGACTGACAGGGAATGGGAGCCATGTTACCAAGGATCCTGCAGGCCTCCATGAAAAGTACAAATACAGTACTGACTTATATTAGACACTATTAAAATTTTTTTCTCAGAAGAGAATGGTCTGGCCTAAATATTTTTTTAAAGAGTTAATTTTATTTTATTTTTTTTAAATTTTTTTTTTCAACGTTTATTTATTTTTGGGACAGAGAGAGACAGAGCATGAACGGGGGAGGGGCAGAGAGAGAGGGAGACACAGAATCGGAAACAGGCTCCAGGCTCCGAGCCATCAGCCCAGAGCCTGACGCGGGGCTCGAACTCACGGACCGTGAGATCGTGACCTGGCTGAAGTCGGACGCTTAACCGACTGCGCCACCCAGGCGCCCCTAATTTTATTTTTAAATGTTTATTTATTTATTTTGAGAGAGCAAGACAGAGAGAGAGAGCTGGAAAGGGGCAGAGAGAATCCAAAGTAGGATCAGGGCTATCAGTGCAGAGCCCAATGTGGGACTCAAATTCGTGAGTTGTGAAATCATGACCTGTGCTGAAACCAAGTGTTGGACACCTAATCGACTGACCCACCGAGGCACCCCTGGTGTGGCCTATATTTTTAAAGAATAACTCCAAATGTTATGTAGAGAATATACTGTAGGATGCAAAGATAAGGTTGGAGATAGGTAGAGATGTCACATCAAAAGTACCTAAATTAGGAGGCTAACATGTCACAGAAATTGGGGAGAAGAGCAGTGGTTTTAACACATGAGAAAATTCAAGTGTAATTTTTTTTTTTTTGGCCAGAAAAAAAGAGAACAAGTTTCTGAAAATAATAATAGAAGCAATAATAAAAATAATAGTCATAGCTAATGGTTAGGCAGTGCTCACTACATAGTAAGAAAATCTGTACATATTGGGGCACCTGGGTGGCTGAGGTTAAGCGTCTGACTTTGGCTCAGGTCATGATCTCGTGGTCCGTGGGTTCGAGCCCCGTGTCAGCTGTGCTGACATCTCAGAGCCTCGAGCCTGTTTCAGATTCTGTGTCTCCCCCATTCATGCTCTGTCTCTGTCTCAAAAATAAATAAATGTTAAAAAAAGTAAAAAAAGAAAATCTGTATATATTAATTTATTTCTACAAAGAGTTAGCCGAATTCAAGGTTATGAGCATAACCCTCCACAGTACCAAATCTTCCCAAAGATATCAGATATCTTCCCAAATCTTCAGATATCGGCCACAAGGTCCCTAGGGCCACCCTGACTTCTGATTAGCTGACTACAAAGTTGGGGGTTTCTATAACCACCCTCAGTTTCCATAATTCTTTAGAACAACTTACAGAACTCAGGAAAGTACTGCCATTCTACTTATGATTTCACTTTTATTATAGCTAAAGGAAAATAATCAAAATCAGACAAAGGAAGAGATACATAGTGGAATCTGGGACTGAAAGGATTCCCAAACACGAAGTCTTTATGTCCTCAGGGAAGTGCTTACCTTCCTGACATTCCTGTATGGTAACACGCAAAAAGACTTGCCAACTTAAGAAGCTTCACTATAAGTTCAGTGACCAGAGATTTTATTGAGGCTTTATTACATAGGCATGATTAATTGAATCATGGTCCATGTGGTTGAACTCCCTTCCTCCCGCCCCCCAACCCTGAGGTCAGACTGGTATCATGTGCCTCAACATTCCGATGCTATAACCACAGAGTTGATCTCTCCGCATGGGTAGCCCTCATACTGAGATTGTCAGATGTATTTGCCCCCATTTTTAGTTATGTCATTAGCATAAATTATCAGATGTGGTTTTATGGACCCACTATAGCAAAATCCCTCATATAACTCGAGAAATTTCAGGGATTTAGAGGTCACCTACTAGGAGCTGGGACAAAGGCCAGATACCTCCTTGGGGAGGATTAATTCTTGATGATGATGATGATGATGATACAAGTAACAACAAAAGCAATACTAATCGCAAATGATTAAAAAGCACTTACTACATACTAAGAAAATTTGCATGGAGTAACTTGTTTATTCTCATAATAATCCTATGAGGCTATTATGTTCCCATTACAGATGAAGAAAGTGAATCATGGATACACTAACTTCCCCAAGGCCAAAGATCAAGAAGGATGTAGATATAGGATTGGGACCCTAGTGAATGTTCCCTAAATCTGTGTTTTTAACAATATTATGCTGCCTGTCTGTAGGGATATCTGAAATTAAATCTGGAAGCAGGATATCAGCATTAGGAGACCGGCTAGCTAGGAAATGAGGGCCAAATGTGCTGACCTTCTAAGATCCTACACTTCTGAGCAACAGAGAACAGTCAAACTGTGGAAGAGGTTCTAAACTGAGTGATGCCAAATGTGGGATCATTAAATTCATTTGGATTCTTTATGATATCTTAATAATATCTTAAATAGTATCTTGTGCTCCAGTCAGCTTTCTCTCACACTTCTCAAAACTATTTAAATGTTCTCCATACCTCTTTTAACGTGTTCAGAAATAACAATCAGAAGTCTCTTTTCCTGATGCAAATGTGGAGAGGAGTGGATTTTGTGAACCTTAGATTTTTGAAACAATGTAACTGCTTTTGAAAAGAGTTTGAGATGTCACACTGATGTCACATATGGAAACAGTTGGTTTTATGTCAACCAAATTTCTCAATTTACTACAGGCAAACTTGATTGGTCTTTTCTAAATTACTCCAGGACCTAAAGATGATCTTAGGTGTTGGGGAAGGGAGTGATTGACAAGGGAGTGGAGACTGAGAATTCAAAGCACTGATTATATAGTTCAGAGTTCTACCCTATATCTTTTATGCCTTGCAATCTGCACACTGTCCCTAGGAAATCTCTGAGATCCTCATAGTTTTAAATAGAAGCTTCAGTTTTGAGGGGAAAAAAAGAGGAACAACTTCTGACATCTATCAGATGGTATTTGTCCCAACCATAAAAACTAGACCACAATGGTTCCCTACTTAACATAAACAATTTCATAGAATACCAATATCAAACAAGATCACTGGGTGACTAATGAAGTAAGACAACAATAAGAGCATTTTGTAATCATGCTTGAGTATAGACAAAAGCTAGAACACTGTGCACAAGAAAGGACAAAACATACCCTTCTCTGGGCTAATGGGAGTGACTGCTGCTTCTTTACCAGTTAGCTTTAGCATTACTCCATTCTTCCTACCTTATAGATAAAAATTACAAGGGTACTCAATCATAGAATTGCCTTGCTTTCTTGGTGCCCAGACTGGAACATATTTTTGGTACCCTGTCCAAAATTATTCCACACAAAATTTTTTAAAATATAAAACAGAAGAAACCTTTAAACCTTTAAAGACATTAATTTCCAGCTCCTAAGTCAAGCCCTTCCTAACACTCTCTCACTGACATACCCCACAGTTCCCCATGGAGCATGGTTTTCTTCACTGAAAAGAGTCAGTGACTCAAGTGAATTTGATGACAGAAGTGTTTCATATGGTTTTTGTCACATTGGCATTGACAGTCTGCTAACTTCCCAGAATTTATCTCTAGTTTATTGTTCTTTTGTGAAATCCAGAACCATATATCAGCTGTCTGCTGGTCATTTCCAAGACTTACTTCCCAGGTAGTAGATAATTTGTGAATTCCAAACTGAAACATTGTATGTCTCCCTCATTTGCATTTCTACCATTATTATTTATTTTAAGTTATGACACTACTTTCCACCAAACATGTTTTGATAGACTTCATTTTATTTGAGCAGTTTTAGGTTCACAGCAAAATTGATGGGAAGGTATACTGACTTACCATATATCCTCTGCCCCTATATGTGCATTGACTCTCCTGTTATCAATGGCGCCCATCAGAGTGGTACATTTATTACCGTTTATTCAACCTGTATTGACACATCAACATCACCCAAAATTCACGGTTTACATTATAGTTCACTCTTGGTGTTACACATCGTTTGGGTTTGGACAAATGTATGGTGACATATATCCATTATTATGGCCACCACTTTTTAAAAAAAAGAATTATTGGAGTAAGTTGTTACTCCACACACTGGCACTAAAAGTTTTGGGCCCTGAGAAACTCCTTGGTCCCAAGAAAACTGGGACATTTGATCACCTTATATGAATTTACCCTTCATAAACATCTCTTGAATGTAGATAGTTCTTTTATAGCAAATGTTATCACATGAGTTCATACCTCTCATAATATCTCATTTGTTTCCTAGAAACTTTGTTTTTTTCATTTCATTATTCAGAGTGAACAAAGTAAATGTGAAATCAAAATTGAGTTATTTGCATTTTAGTATCCTTCATTCTCCTCATATTGCCTTTAAGATAGCATCCAAAAGCCTATTCATTCTCTGTAATAATGTCAAGTGTTGGCAAACTACAGCCAAATCCAGCCAGGTTGACTTTATAAATAAAGTTTTATTAGAATTCAACCTCATCTATTCATTTATTTATTATCTAAGACTTTTCAAGCTACAGTGGTAGAGTTAGATAATTGTAAAAAGACTTTATGATGCCCCGGCTTTTTATTGAAAATGTTTGCTGACCCCTGCCACTTAAAGTGTGGTCCACAGACTCATGCAAGTCTATAAAGTGTGATAAGATAAATAAAAATACTGAGAAAAATATCTAGAAACAATTGGTGGAGGTTCAGTGTCTGGCCAAATGGGAAAAAAGGAAGGGACACAGACTCTGAGACTGCTAGGGAAACAATCCTGGGCAGGGGGCCATGGAGGATGGGGGTGGAAAGGGAAATACAAAAACAAAACCCATGAATGAATGGATGGATTTATAGAATGAAATGGAAACAGTTATGTAAGAATAAAGAGGGAAGAGATTACAGTAATTTTATGACAGAAATAACATTTTTGGATCTTAAAAGCACAAAAGCCAAGTCATTTTTATTAAGATTACCACATTTATTTATATGTACTTACTATGCGGTGGCCACTGTTCTAAGCACTTTTCACATAATTAATTATCAAACAATGTTATGAATAATTATTATCACTATCCCTGTTTTATGGGTGAGAAAATGGAGGCAGACAGAGGGCAAGTCAAAACAGCCAAGGGCCATAATTGTTTAAATCAACAATCTGGTCAGATACCTAATGAATTCAGACAATGGAGATAATCGACTGCATTTTTAAGTCTTCCCTAAATTGACTTATTTTTGGACTTAACTTTTACTAAAACAGCATCAAACTTATCATTCACTCCTCTTCAGTCCATTAAGTGTTTTCACTGATTTGTTAGACATAATGTGTACACATTTGCTTTCTGACCCCTTCAACAAGCTCAGCCAGCCCACAGTGATCCATATTACTATTCTCATTGAAATGCTCTGGAAGCCATTTGTGCCCGTCCACTGGATGTCCTGGTGGCCACAGGAGGAGCAAGCTGTGTTTCGTATGATTACTTCACAAGTCCTCAATTCTAAATAATTTGAATTGCTTTTAGAACTGCACTTACTGTTTTCAAAGGCTTAATTTATTTAATTTATCTAACTTTATGTAATGTCACAAATTAATGACACTTCATAGCCTTATTAAGGTATGCAGACTATGATATTAATAACAAAATCTTAACTAGTTTGTTAAATATGTCATACCTCAATGAGTAAAATTTTTAAAGCATTAAAGAGAATCAGTTTTATTCCTCTGCAAGTCTACCTATATTACTAGTGATTATTTTTATTAAATTAATTGAATTTTACAAATACATATGTATAGGTTGCAAACGAGTCAACAACTTCTGTGCTAATATTTCGTTGAAATTGCTATGACTTTATTTTCATTTTGCTTGCTGAATTGTTTTATTTGGAATATGGGAAAGGCATAGAAAAGTTATTCAAGAAAAAGAAGTGTACTCAAGCTTAGAAATTTAGGTATTTTACGATATTCAAAATATTTCCGTATCTGAGTGGCAATTCATTTGGATAAAGGAAAGATCCATGTTCACATTTTAGGAAACATCTTTGACAACAAGTTCAATTTAGATATCACTTCCTCCAGAAATCCCTCCTGTGGGCCTCAACCATAGGTCAGCAGTCCATCCTATGTACTTTAACCTAATTTCCCTATAAGGACATTTATCATGCTTGTGCAAAATATTGGTGAGAGATGAGTGTTCAAAAGAACATTAAATCAATACTCCTGTGAAAAGATGAATTTTGATTCAGATAACAGCTATCTCTCCTCAACAGGGCCTATGGGGAAATGGCAAACAGAAAACACAATCATGGCTCATATTTAGCTGGCTTTGAGCACAGTACTGACGCAGAGTACTATACTGAGCTGAACTGGAACCCGGATGGTAATTCAGAGACCTCATAGGCTTATGAAATTCCACACCCTGCTGGAAAGATGACGATAAAGAGACTTCTGGCATTTCTCAAGTGAACTTCAGATAAAGAAGAATATTGAAAAATAAAGAAAAGAGGAGAGCCTTCTTGAAAATTGTCCTAAATTTATTCATTCATTTAATTTGGAAGGAACAAAATGTGTTGCTAGATTTCACTTAGCCAGATTTTAAAGATTTATCAGTGGGAGAGAGACATGGTCCTTGGGCTTATGGAGCTTAGTCTCCTGGTTATTGCAATGATGTGTTTGTTTCCATTTAACCTTAAGTTCTCTGAGGACATTGATCACATTTCTCCTGTTCACCAGGCTGCCTCAGCATATGGCATAGCGGTTCCAACACAGCAGGTACTCAGTGCACATTTGCCAATTTATAGTGCAGAATATACTGGGTGCTAAGACCCATGTGTTCACTGCTAATACAATATTTATGAATATTGGGTTAGACTGAATGTGAGAAAGTCTCCTGCAGATGTAGACAGGCACAGATGCAGCTATCTATGTAGAAGTAGGTATCTGCAGAGGTAGAAAGAAACTCACTTGCCCAGTTTCTCCTCTGTAGTGCTCCTTGTTGAAAACTTTATCCTCGGGTTTGTGAGCTGTCTGAATAGACAAGCCCAGAATGCACACAATGGAGTTTTTGTGAGGATGCTTTGCTGCAAATTAATATACACTCAAATTATGAACAAGTAAGGATCTTTAGATTCCTGGGAAATTTAAAAATTAGTTAATAATGCCAATCAAATGGGATTTAAACTCTCATAAATACAATCTTTGTCCACAACAACAACAATAACAAAAAATGGGAAAAATTAAATATATATGTATATATATACACACACATATGTATACATACATACATATATATAATCACTTCTGTGACTTCAAAGAATAGATGACTGCAACAAAACCTAATAGGGCCCTGTCAACATAGTTGAAATACCATCATCTAGAACATTTATTCAAAGGCATTTTTGCTCTATCTTCCACTAAAGTGAAATGGAAGGTCACAGGTCTATTGTATCCATCCCAACTTTGTTTTTTCTTATGTTGGAGGAAGATTACTACTCTTGTGTAGTAAGTTGAAGAAGAAGAAGGAGAAGGAGAAGGAGAAGAAGGACGATGAGCAGGGCAAGGACGAGGATGAGGAGGATGAGGAGATGGAGAGGAAGAGGGAGAAGAAGAAGGAGAAGGAGAAGGAGGATGAGGAGGAAGAGAAGACGGGACATGGAAGAAGAAGAAAAAGTAGAAAGCCTCAGGACATTAGTATGATAGGCAGAAGTTGCACAAATCACTTGAAAACACTACTCTTACTTTCTTTTTCTGTAGATCTGGTAAAACCTTTTAAATAACGGAAATGTGAGTTGGGAAAATAGGAACTCTGGGGAAAGAAATTAACAAAGACCATCTTTTATCTTTACAGAATCTAAGTGCCTATTGTCTAGGACACATGAGTACCATGGAACTATTTCCAATCTGTTTCTTGCATAACATACAAATGTGGAAAAACTAAATGGCCTTAGTTTAATAATGTCTTAAGTTAATATCATTTACTGAAAACAAACTGAAGCAAAAGAGGTAAATATTTCAAAAGCAACCTGCTGAAATTCAATAAGAGTAAAATATGAATACTTGTCAAAAGAACAACAAAATCAGGTAAGGATTTTAGGAAACTCTTTGATAAATATTTTACTTTTTCTCATATAGAACATTTTAAATAATAATAAATATGATCATGCAATAAAAACTAATCACACAAACATTAAAAATACTTCGACTACATTTACTGTGAATACTTCGTTTTAAGAACCCTCTATCTCTATGTTTTTAATTTGCTACCCTTGAGTATGCATGGTGTCCTTCAGGAAACATTTAAAAAAAATTTTTTTTCAACGTTTATTTATTTTTGGGACAGAGAGAGACAGAGCATGAACGGGGGAGGGGCAGAGAGAGGGAGACACAGAATCGGAAACAGGCTCCAGGCTCTGAGCCATCAGCCCAGAGCCCGACGCGGGGCTCGAACTCACGGACCGCGAGATCGTGACCTGGCTGAAGTCGGACGCTTAACCGACTGCGCCACCCAGGCGCCCCAGGAAACATTTTTAAAAGAAAAACTGATTAGGGGCACCTGGGTGGCTCAGTAGGTTGAGCATCCTACTTCGGCTCAGGTCATGATCTCACAGCTCATGGGTTCAAGCCCTGCGTTGGGCTCTGTGCTGACAGCTCAGAGCCTGGAGACCGGTTTGGATTTTCTGTCTCCCTCTCTCTCTGCCCCTCCCCTGCTCATGCTCTCTCTCTCCTCCAAAATAAATAATAAATTTTTTTATTAAAATAATTTATTAAAATAATTATTAAAATCATTTATTAAAATAATTAATAAAATTTTTAATTAAAAAAATGATTAGAATGTGATGAATAAAATACAATAGATTAGTAATCTTACTGCCACAAGAAGAGAGAGAGGGACACCCTTTCATACCATTAGCACTGTTTACTTCATGCAACACCTCACATTCACAGACTCAGAACAATTTTGTGCAGAAGGTCCTGACAAATAGTGGCCCAGTCTTGAAGATCAGGATGTCGGGGCCCAGAGAACATAGTGACCGTAAGGAGAGCACTAAGTGATAAAGCAAAGAGAAAAACAAAACGGTTTCTCGGGGTTATTTCACTGCCTCTTTTGTGAAAGATTCCAATAATTAGCAGTGCTTTGAAGACTCCTTAGTTCCCATGTAAAAATATAGCAAACCAACCAAAAGGGTCAGTGTCAGTATTCCAATCCGCCATCTTTTTCTTCTCTAAGGACATGAGTAGATGAAGTTTTTAACCTTTCCTCTTTTCACAAGGCACTAGAAAATAAACCTCAGAGATGCCAAGTCCAAAGAAGTTTCTTATTCTTAAGATCCTAGAGATGCGTTGGGACAAGTCTTACTAACCATGTCCGTGATTCCCAAGTTCTGCTGTATGCTAGAATAATATGTAGAGCTTTAAAAAAAATCCGAATTCCTTGGTGGCACTTCATACCAATTAAATCAGAATGTCTGGGGGTAAGAGGAATCAGTACTTTTAAAAGATCCCAATGAAGCCAAGTTTGGGAACGACTAAAATGTCTCAAGGAAGTGGTTATTCACATATAGACCCTGGGTCACCCTCTCTGTCCCTTAGTGTCTTTCAAGTTTCCCTGAAAATAAGAGTCATCCAGGACTTTACTGAATAACTGATCAACCCCAACTCCTCTCTTGGAGATTCTGACTTTTAGAGGGTCTGTGCAGGATGCCTCGGAATATGTATTTTTCTTTTAAGCATTTAAGAATCTGTTTTTTTAAGCTTCATTTATTTGTTTATTTCTCTATTATTATCTTTTCAATATGAAATTTATTGTCAAACAGAGAAAGACAGATACCATATGTTTTCACTCTTAGGTGGATCCCGAGAAACTTAACGGAAGACCATAGGGGAGGGGACAGGATATGTATTTTTAACAAGTACTTCCCAATGATTACTAGCTCAATGAAGTTTAGGAAACATTAAGAGGTGGTTGATAATAGAGAATTTATTGGAAACCAATACCCCTTCTGAGCAAAACTCCCAGGTGATTTTTCAACGTCCTTTATCATAGCAGGGGAGGGGATCCTGCTATGGACAGAATTTTTTGACATATCCTTATTTTCAAAATAGGAGTCTATTAGCTCTCTAGTATTTAATTAATAGTATTTAATTCTCTTGTTTTTTCGCAGATAAAGAGCCCCATTCATCATGAAAGTGCAGGGAAGGTCTTCACAATTACGAAAATACAACAGAGAAGTAAAACACCAGACTTGTTAATTTGCACATTCTGTAATTTTTATATTAAAAATAAGCAATTATTTTCACTATATAACAAAGATATGAAACTCTTGGGAGGATTAAACTCTAATTTGCTATGTGGCAAAGTGGAAAATTATATTACTGAGAAGATTATATAACGTTCCTTGTATAAAGTCATAACTTCCCAAATCTTATACAAAGAGTATTGTAATAGATGATGTTTAGCAGTTTAAAAAGAATATTTACAGGGGTACCTGGGTGGCTCAGTCGGTTGGGCGTCTGACTTCGACTCAGGTCATGGTTTCGTGGTTTGTGGGCTCAAGCCCTGTGTGGGGCTCTGTGCTGATAGCTCAGAGCCTGGACCCTGCTTCAGATTCTGTGTCTCTGTCTCTCTCTGCCTCTCCCCCAGTATGTCTCTCTCTCTCTCTCAGTAAGTAAATAAACATTCAATAAAACTTAAAAAGAATATTAAAGAGCTAGACAGTTCAAAATAAATTGAGAACAATAGTTTTCAATATCCTTTCCCAGTGTTAGCAACATCGTCATCAGTTGGGAACTTATTAAACACGCAGATTCTTGGACCTCACCTGAATCTACTGAATCAGAAAATCTGGCGCCAGCAATCTGTAGTTTAATAAGCTCTCAAGCTGATTCTAACAAAATGATAAAATTGAGAAGTAGTTATTTAGAATAATCTTTGTGAATCTGGCTCATAATAGATGTTAAAGTATAATTTTCCAAGATGTAAAATCATGTCTTCCATGTAAATATAAGATGAACATACGTCAGAGATTTTATTCAACACATTAATTCATGAAGGAAACAATAAGAATTAAAAATTCAAGTTCATCTGAGAACATTTAAAAGTGATCGAGTTGAGACCAAAGGGTCTTCAAATAACAAAGAGGGCTTTATAATCAGTAATGTGCCCATAAATGTTGACAACTTTCCAGATTAAAAAATATATATGTATGTACGTATATAAGTACACATACACATATGCACACAATTTGCTGTAAATGTTACTGATATGAAGGATGTCTGGCACAAAATTCAAAAAATGTAAATATAATATTAATATATATGCAGTCATAAATATGTAGTTCTTTTGTTGTAAATTCCATATAGCCAATTGCTTCTCACAAAGTGCTGTGTTGATTTTAGCCAAATTTGTGGAATGATAGGCAACCCACGGCTGCAGTTCAACCAGGGATTGACAAAATAGAATTGCATTTCAATCCACTGTTTTCTCAGTAATTTTATTGTCTTTTAATATGATATGTGATCTACTATTAAACTATTCCTGAGCTTTATTCAAATTATATTCATTTTAATGAAGCTACTTTTATCCTGAACACTATGTATATCACAGTTTCACTTATTTCTCATTGATGTGAGCAAATGCTGAATCATATATTTTTCAAATATTGGGAAACCATTTTCTGATTTTTTTTGCTCTTCATAATGCAATAGCTAGAGACACAGCACACTTTTAAATAAAATTTGCATTATTAGCATTTCCCCATCACTTACTTAAGTAAATAATCAACAAAACAACCAATCAAGCCCTAACTGGTAGCTTTGACTGATTTCCATGGGGTAAATATTCTCCCACCACGGCCAATTTCTAACTCCTAATGTGGTGTCACTGAACACAGTTGGAAAGAGGTGGGCAGGAGAGCACCATTACAAAGTAATACCTCCTTATGGGTATAAGAGATGTAAATAGGGGCGCCTGGGTGTTTTGGTCTGTTAAGCATCCGACTTCGGCTCAGGTGATGATCTCACGGTCGGTGAGTTCAAGCCCCGCGTAGGGCTCTGTGCTGACAGCTCAGAGCCTGGAACCTGCTTCGGATTCTGTGTCTCCCTCTCTCTCTGCCCCTCCCCTGTTCATGCTCTGTCTCTCTCTGTCTCAAAAACAAATAAACGTTAAAAAAAAAAAGAGATGTAAATAATCTTGAGAGTACGTAGTATAGTAAAATGTAGTAAAATAATTAGGAAATTATAAGTTGTGGGTTTTATTACTTTTTAAAATATAATTTATTTAATTGTAAATTTATAGAATTCAATTTTTACTGATGACTGTGTTTAAAAACTGCCTCCCAGAATTCCTGTAAATTTAAGAAATGGCTCTTACGAGTAACTCAGTATGAATTCACTCTGGCACATCAATACTGAAGATAGAGAGACCAGGAATGCGCACAGGATAAGGAAAGTAGATAAGATGGAAACAAGAAACACTGGTCAAAACTGGAATAACAGAAAGCAAGGTTAAATATTGGGTTGGTGTTGAAGCTAGTTTCCATTGTCCCTAGAAAAGTGTGGTGAGAATGAGTGTAGTTCAAATACCGGAACCTCAGACACAATGACCATTTTGTCCCCAGGTATTCTCTTCTGGATTATATTCTTCCCGGAGCATTATTTTGGATCCACATGTTACCAAGAACCAAAAAAAAAAAACAATTCTGACATAGCCTGTCTGCATTAGAATGTTGGGATTTGTCACAGATGTGCTGTCTTAGGCAGCCAGTAGAAAAAGAAATTGTGTGGCAAAGAATGGACCGACATGATAAAGGGGAGCAGAGAACTGTCTCTGTCTTGATAAGCTCAGTTCCTGGCACCGAAACCAAATCTTCTAGCATGAAACAAAAATAAATACGGCTTATGTTTAGAAAAAGTAATGTATTCTCCCACCCCAAAGTGAGAATTATTAGAGCAAGTATTGTCTTTCTCATTATTTTTTTTTTTTTTGTAATTTTTTTGTAAATTTAATTCTTGGTAATTTTTTTTGTAAACTTAATTTTTGGAATTTTTTTGTGAGCCAGGTTTTTGTTCGCTGCTTTTTCCAGAGCTTAACAAATAAAAGTCATCTGGAATGAATGCATACATGAAGACAGGAAATCCACACCTGGGTGCCACCTGGATTTTCTCACCATGTATGATATTTCTTAACTATGGTCTTGCATCTTTATACATATCCCATGGTGGCTGACCTTTACCCATGTGTATGATTAGAAGATCTGCTTTTGATTCCCATGTCTGTCACTCGTGTAACCTTGACAGGGCACTTTACTGCTTTAAGCCTCATGCTCCTCATCTTCTAATTGCGGATTAAATATGAATCTCATATCTGTGAGTATACACACACACACACACACACACACACACACACACACATATAGCTAGGTCTGGTGCCTTATAGGCAAGAGCTCAGTAAATGATAACTATTTCTATTTCTGAAACTGCCTAGAGAATATGTCAGTGTGTGTGTGTGTGTGTGTGTTTAGGGTGCTTTTGTTTTTGTTTCTTGTTATTTTAATGTTAGAGCTTATATAATTAACAGGATTCCAGTCAAATTGAAGCAGACAGAATGTGTTCCATTTTATTTTCTATCTAGGCAAAATCTTCATTTATCTGCCCACTAATCCAGTCCAGGCCATCTTGATTGCCTGGATTGTTACAATGGATTTCTAATGATCTCTCCATTTATAAACAAATTTCTATATAGTTGACAAAATAAAACCTTGACTTGGTCAGGCTTTTCTGACTGACTGCACAAGTTGTATTCTTTCAGACAAGCAATACCTTCTTGCTTATTTTTGGGTACCTGATTAAAGTAGTATTTAAAAATTTGTATCCATTTCCCTTTTTCCTTTTTTTTTGATTATGGACACTTTTAATCATACACAAAGGTAATAATGAATTTCCATGTGTCCTATTATATAACTTTAATCTGCTGATTAACCATAGTAGAACTGATACTGTGATTGGATGTAAACAAAGTCTGTCCCAATCTTCACATAGACTGCCTTTCTGAAATCAAAGATGGAAATGTAAGAATGCATGTCCCAGATCCCTAATACTCTTTCAATTATAGTTGTAAATTTGATTTAAGGTCTGCCAGTCAGACCCACTCCATGAATTCCATAGAAAAATAGGCTGCAAGGCATCCATTTTCAGATATGGACAATAGCAGAGGAGGAATGAACAAGAAGCTCATGACCATATCCCAAACTTCCTGACTCCATAGCAACAGTAAGAGCAGATTCCTTAGATTCCTTAGAGTCCCAGTCTGTGGTTTCAGATGGAGAGTCATTCTCTAAAATTCTGTATGTCCCATATCACCCTGTTATAAGACTTGTCCTGCTCAAATTAACTACACAGATTCTCTGATCAATGCAAGAACACTGATCAATGCAAGAATCATCACCACCTCTCATGGTTCCTATGAAATCTTCTATTCCACTCATTTTGGGGTACTTAGTGACTGTAGAAAAATAGAGACATTTGGCCATGGCCGTGCTCTGCTGTATGACTCAGGGAAGCATAATTCAAAGGAAGGAGCCCCAGTACCAAGAAGACAAAGTTTGTGTTCAGGATGATATCGAAGGTAAACAGTATTTGGGAAATGAGCAGCATGATCAAGAAAAAGAAAAACATTCAGGAAGTTATTAAGACTCAGTAAATGGTCAAATTTAAAGAAGAGATTAGATATAGATATAATGCATATGGGTCAAGGGCTGACTCAGGATACATCTTTTCAGAAATTGTACTTATGTTGTATTTGTGATGTTCTATTGTTACTGTAGGCAATTAGTTAGGTTCTAACAGATTGTCTGGAGGACAGCAACTATGAGGAAGCCAGAAGCCTATCCTGGCAGCACTCCAAAACAAAACCACAAGAAACCAAATAAAACCAGACAGGCCTGAGATGGCTGAAAAAGTAGTCCAAAGGTCACATTATTCCTTCATTATACCACTTAACATACCAAAATGTCCTCCTCAAGGGTGCTATAACAGGAAACCCCTGACTAAATAAGGAAGAAAAACTGCATAACCCACATTCCTAGAAGACACTATGCTGTTTCTAAGAAATCCTCTATTCAAGAAATGAATATTCCACCTCTTTGTTAACAACTGTACCATAATAGGCACAGCTCTCCTTTGAGCTCCCTGTCTCTCACATCTTGAGACTGTACTTTCGCTTAATTAACTTTCTTGCTTGTATTGATCATCACTGTGTTGTGTCTATCTTTGAATTCTTTTTCATGATGACATCAAGAACCTCTGGTGACAACTTTTGTAGGGGATAGGTTGAGGCCTGAGGGCTCAAGGTCAACTCAGTCCACATGGCAACAGTATGAACTGGAAGCAGATGTTTAAAGCCAGAGAGTACAATAGATTTCTTCCTGAAAGTAACCCTCTAAAGATATTCCCACAATGCATTTTTATTTTTCCATCTCTGTTCCCACCACAACTGTTCTCCTACTCACTTGTTGTTATAGGTGCATATTGATCTCACCAGCCTCACCCCTTTCCAGTCTATCACATTGTATCCATGTTACCCCATACATGGTAGGACTTAAGATGTTATTTGGTTAATGAATGAATAACACTTTTGCCAATGACAACATTATTTTTCTTCCTATTCATATTGTGCTGTGCAAAATGTATAGCATATTGTTCAAATCTATTCTAAACCCCCAGACAAAAATATTAATACTACCCATTGCAGTCTTATTTTCAAGAAGAAAAAATGAGAAAACAACCTTAATCTAATGAATGGGAAGTTCTTCCACAAGGGAAGAAAGTTAAAGCACTTTTGAAGTGTTGAGATGCTCCATTACTTGCTTTTTAATCAATGAAAAGTTTTGCTACAACTCTCAGGTGTTGTCTTTCAACAGTGCGTCTTCACGTTTGTAAAGTTGAAATTATGCTTTTATCAAAGCTGTAACTCAGCAACCTACTGTGCCCAGTGATTTTGCAATATGTACAATTTGCATATAATGATTTCTCTGAGTACAAAAACCTTAATTCTCTGTTATTTTCCAGTTCAATTTCATTAAATTCAAAATTGATTTTTAATATACTCTATGAATGGACTAAAATTTTCAAGCATCTTAAAAACTCAAGATAGAATAATTTACAGAATTGAAAAGGACCCGAATAGACATTTTTCCAAAGAAGACTTGCAAATGACCAACAACCACATGAAAAGATGCTCAATATTACTAGCCTTGAGGGAAACACGAATCAAAACCATAATGAGACATCACCTCGCACATGTCTGAATGGGTAGAATAAAAAAGAAAAGAAATAACAGGTGTTGGCAAGAATGTGGAGAAAACAAAACCTCATCAATGATGGCGGGAATGCAAATTGATGCGACCACATACTGACGGAAAACAGTATGGAGTTTCAAAAAATTAAAAATAGAATAACCATATGATCCAGTCATTCTGCTATTAGTAATTCTGCTATTGCTATAGCAGTGCTATTTCTAACACTAATTCGAAAAGATATATGCACCCCTATGTATATTGCAGCATTAGTTACAATAGCTAAGATATGGAAGCAGCCCAAGTGTCCAGATACATGAACAGATAAAGAAGTGGTGTACACGTTCAGTGCAATATTACTTGGCCATAAAAAAGAATCAGATCTTTCCACTTGCAACTACATGGACAGACCTAGAGGATATAATGTTAAGTGAAATAGACAAAGACAAATACCATATAATTTCACTCACATGAGGAATTTAAGAAAAAAAAAAGAAAGAAAAAAAAAAGAGAAAAGAAAACCAGACTTTTAAATACAGACAATGAACTGATCGTTGCCAGATGGGAGGTAGGTGGGGGGATGGGTGAAATACATAAGGGGATTAAAAGTACACTTATTGTAATGACAACTGAGTTATGTATAGAAGTGTTGAATCATTATATTGTACACCTGAAACTAATATAACACTATACGTTAATTGTACTTCAATAACGATAAAAGCAACAAAGTTATTCATTATGAATTGTCTTTTTTTCTAGTTATATCATGTAATGCATTGCATATAACATGGTTATAGTCAAAACTAAAGTGGTTAATAAAATATGTCTAAGGACTTTTGTTCAGCTGGCTTTCAGTGATGAAGGGAGATAATTTTACACCTTGTATTTCCAATGGTTCATGAAAATAAGGAAAATGATCACAAACTCCAGCTGATGCTCCTGCTAGAGTGCTTTAAATACCTCAGAAGGTATAATCCACTAAAGAGGATATAAAACAATTTCAAGAAGGGTAATTGAGGGTGGGTTTGTGTGATTTTTTGTTTTCAAGGAATTGCAGCTACGAGTTTCACACATGTAAGCAAAGAATACTGGTGGTGGGTAATTCTTACCTTAAATCTGCTGAGAACATACTCAGTGAAGCTACCTGAAATTTGGGGAGACAGGATGCATATATTTTTCTTGTGCTCCAGACATGAACCATGAAGAGAGATTGCCACCTGGTACAGTTTCATTCCTACCTGTAACAGAGAGAGGGAGATACAGCATCTGAAGCAGGCTCCAGGCTCTGAGTTCCCAGCACGGAGCCCGAAGTGAGGCTCAAACTCACGAACCGTGAGATCATGACCTAAGCTGAAGTTGGACGCTTAACAGACTGAGCCACCCAGGCCCACCTAAACTCTGTCACTTCTACCTCACTCTCTCACTCTATATAATCAATTACCAATTCCTATTGATTTTGCCACCTAATATTTCTCCAAAGAAATTTCTTTCTCTATGTTTTTGGTACCTCAGTCCCAGCTCAGGCTCAGACCTTCACATCTCATATGCAGGCTTTGAAATATGTTTCCAACTGTTCTCCATGACTCTTGTCTTGTCCCTCTTTCCTGTAATCTATTCAAATGCAAGATAAATTTTATAAAAAGAAAATCTGACTATGCCATTCTCTCTCTTATGCCCTTTCAAAGACTGAGTCTGAAGAATAAAGTCCAAGCTTGTTAAAATGGCTTCCAATAATCCATTTTTAAATAATTGCTTGTCAAATAATTGAGCAAATCAATCAACAAACACATTAAGATGTTAATTTCTGGGTTATTTGATATACATATAAAGAAAATCTTCAAGCATGCTGTGGATTCTCGGCAAAGAAGCCTTCTGAGTCCTAATATAAAGATCCTCATAATTATCTGTTTATATTTGATTATTTTTATCTACATATACATATTTTTAAATGTTTATTTATTTTTGAGAGAGAGAGACAGAGTGTGAGTGGGAGAGGGACAGAGAGAAAGACATACACACACACACAGAACCAGAAGCAGGCTCCAGGCTCCAAGCTGTCAGCACAGAGCCCGATGCAGGGCTTGAACTCACAAACTGTGAGATCATGACCTGAGCTGAAGTCGGGTCGGATGCTCAACCGACTGAACCACCCAGGTACCCCTATATTTTATTCTTTTATATTGAAAGAAAACAATGTGGCAACCCTCTGAATTTTAATACAGAGTAAATATTGTTAAAATTTCTATTATACCCAAAGCAATCTACACATTCAATGCAATCCCTATCAAAATAATGCCAGCATTCTTCACAGAGCTAGATAAAAAATAATCTTAAAGTTTGTGTGGAACCAGAAAAGATCCTGAATAGCCAAAATAACATTGAAAAAGTAAAACAAAACTGGAGGCATCAGAACTCTGGACTTCAAGCTGTATTACAAAGCTGTAATCTTCAAAATACTATGGTACTGGCACCAAAACAGACAGAGATCAATGGAACAGAATAGAGAACCCAGAAATAGACCCACAAATGTATGGCCAATTAATCTTCAATGAAAAAGGAAAGAGTATTCGATGGAAAAAGGACAGTCTCTTCAGCAAATGGTGCTGGGAAAACTGGACAGCGATATGCAAAAGAATGAACCTGGACCACTGTCTTACACCGTACTCAAAAATAAACTCAAAATGGATGAAAGACCTAAATATGAGACAGGAAACCATAAAAATCCTAGAAGAGAAAATAGGCAGCAACCTCTTTGACCTCGGCCACAGTAATTTCTTACTAGATATGTCTCTGGAGGCAAGGGAAATAAAAACAAAAATGAACTATTGGGACTTCATCAAAATAAAAACTTCTGCACAGTGAAGGGAGCAATCAACAAAACCTAAAGGCAGCCAACAGAACGAGAGAAGATACTTGCAAGTGACATACCAGATAAAGGGTTAGTATCCAAAATCTATAAAGAACTTATCAAACTCAATATCCCAAAACCAAATGATCCTGTGAAGAAATGGGAAGAAGACACGATAGACACTTTTACAGAGAAGACATCCGGATGGCCAACAGACACATGAAAAGATGCTCAACATCACTCATCATCAGGGAAATACAAATCAAAACCCCCATGAGATACTACCTCACACCTGTCAGAATGGCTGAAATGAACAACTCAGGAAACAACAGATGTTGGTGAAGATGTGGAGGAAGAGGAACCCTGTTGCACTGTTGGTGGAAATGCAAACTTGTGCAGCCACTCTGGAAAACAGTATGGAGGTTTCTCAAAAAAATAAAAAATAGAGCTACCCTATGAGCCAGCAATTGCACTACTAGGTATTTATCCAAAGGATACCAAAATGCTGATTTGAAGGGGCACATGCACCCAAATGTTTATAGCAGCACTATCAACAATCACCAAATTATGGACAGAGCCCAAATGTCCATTGACAGATGAATGGATAAAGAAGATATGGTATTTCATACAATGGAATACTACTTGGCGATCAAAAAAAATGGAATCTTGCTATTTGCAACAAGATGGATGGAACTAGAGTGTATTATGCTAACCAAAATAAGTGAGTCAGAGAAAGACAAATGTATGATTTTAATCATATGTGGAATTTAAGAAACAAAACAGATGAATACAGGGGAAGGGAAGGATAAATAAGATAAAAACAGAAGAAGTCAACTATAAGAGACTCTTAAAGACAGAGAACAAACAGGGTTGATGGAGGGGTGGTGGATGGGAGGATGGGTTAAATGCATGTTGGGCACTAAGGAGGGCACTTGTTGGGATGAGCACTGGGTGTCATATGTAAGTGATGAATCCCTGGGCTCTACTCCTGAAACCGATCCTACACTGCATGTTAACTAACATGAATTTAAATAAATAAATTTAAAAAAGAGAAAGAAAATATCATTATGTGGTATATGATTAAGAAACATAAATATCAAATTTATCAATTTGGTGATAATTGTCCCGAGGTTTAACCCATATAAAATAGGTACAGAGAATATTGTTTTCCACTGAGCCAATTCTCCAAAGTTATTTTTAAAAATTAAAGAGGACTCTCTGTAGTTAAAGTCATTTATTATCACAATTTAATAATTTTAAGCAGCAATCTCTAGGAATACTCTAGGGGGGAGTTTCACTTACATCTTTAAACAAGGGGCAGCATTAGTGATTATGCCTTAATTTTCTTATCAAAATTCTTGCAGTGTAGGCTGAATAACCATTCATCAGAACTCTATAAAACTGAAACCCGTCCTAAGAAATATGGTCTCTGAATCAAATTGGCTACACAAATAATTTAAACAAGTGGATTTCTAGGAAAAAAAAGAAAGTTAAGATAGTATAAGGCACTGTTTAATATTGAGTAAACTTCTGAAAGATAATAAAATTGCATTTTTCCTCTCATCCTGATCTGTGGGAGATGTTTTCCCTCTAAATATATAACATGCATGATATATTACATGTACAGTTTTACTTAGTTTTTTTTTTTAACCTGGAAAGGGACTGCTTGAAAAAACACAATCAAAGTGTTCCACACAGACAAAAGCCATCACATTCTCCTCTTCTCTCTATGATTGATTAGCTGGTGATGATCTTAGGCACCAACTAATGCTGTTCTTTTTTTTTTTAATTTTCTTTATATATTTTTTTTAATTTACATCCCAATTAGTTAGCATATAGTGCAACAATGATTTCAGGAGTAGATTCCTTAGTGCCGTCACCCGTTTAGCCCATCCCCCCTCCCACAACCCCTCCAGTAACCCTCAGTTTGCTCTCCATATTTATGAGTCTCTTCTGTTTTGTCCCCCTCCCTGTTTTTATATTATTTTTGTTTCCCTTCCTTTATGTTCATCTGTTTTGTCTCTTAAAGTCCCCATATGAGTGAAGTCATATGCCAACTAATCCTGTTCTTATCCTTGCCTCCCTAGGACTCTCTCAAGAAATAACGAATTAAATCTGTTCCTGATATCTTGACAATGAAGGTCGCCACTAGGGAAGTTCAGGAGCAAATTTATTTTAGAAAACCACAAGCCATCCCACCAAACCACAAATCCTGGGAGCTATTTCCTCAGGACTTTCTTTTCCTCTTCTTTGATCTGGACCCTGAACTTCAGTGACCACGTCTCTTACTAACACTTTTCCTTTGGTATTTTTCCGCTAAACGTGTTGGTATATCATTCTGTGATAAATTAGTTAGGTGTCTATTTTGGCCTAGGGGTGTTGTGACTAAATAAAGTTTAGAAATTTCTAAAAACTGTGATTTCTTAATTTGGTTGCTGAAAAGGAGGAGCAGAATTTTCTTGAGATATGTGAATTAAGAAGAGAATAGTCAGTGAAGATATATATATATATATATATATATACACACACACACACATGGATATATATACATGTATGTGTGTATATATATATATATATATATATATATACATATGGAAGAAAATTATTTATAGTGTTTGCTAAGGCCTAGGATGAGTATGTCCTTCCTCCTCCAGGGGTGCTATGTATTTTCTTTGTCCAGATACCTGTTTTCTCCCTACTCCCCAAGCTTTTCTTGAACATTTTAAAGGAATCTTCTATTTATTCTATTTTTTGCCTCTATGGGTTTTCAATTTTTTTTATTACTTGTCATTTATACTTGACGTTTTAATGTGTATTTTTAATTTTTTTAATGTTTATTTATTTCTGAGACAGAGACAGAGCATGAGTGGGGGAGGAGCAGAGACAGAGAGGGACACACAGAATCCAAAGCAGGCTCCAGGCTCCGAGCTGTCAGCACAGAGCCGAATGTGGGGCTCGAACTCACAAACCGTGAGATCATGACCTGAGCCAAAGTTGGTCCCTCAACCGACCAAGCCACCCAGATGCCCCTTAATGTGTATTTTTAAATTAAACTCCTAAAATTAATTAATATCTTTACCCTCTTCCAAAACAATAAAGATTCTTAAAGCACTTCCTCAAATCACTTCTTCATTAATGTTGGGTATCCATCATTTAATTCTATCTTTATTTTTATTAACTCCACAAATCAGACATTGTGGTTATTTTTATATAGTCAATATTTCTTTAGACTTTTACCTGTATGCTTAACACTTGAAGAAAATTTTATGATTATTTTGTGATTATGTTTTTTCTTCACATGTATACTTCAGATGTTTCTTTAATCAATTGGAGGTAAAATATTAATTTTTTACACTTTACTTTTTTTATTTCGAGACAGAGAGAGAGAGAGAGAGTGCAAGTGGGATAGGGGCAGAGTAAGAGGGAAGAGAGAATCCCAAACAGGCTTCACACTGTCAGTGCAGAGCCCAGTGTGGGGCTTGAACTCAGGAGCCTTGAGATCATGACCTGAGCTGAGATCAAGAGTTGGACATTTAACTCACTGAGCCACCTGGAGGCCCCTGGAGGTAATTTTTTTTTTTTTTTTTTTTTTTTTTGTTTTTCTTTATCTGTTTGACTTGACTTGTGTTATAGGATAAAATTTACCATAATATAGAATTTTAGGCTGTTGGAAGATATTTTTGTGTAGCACTTTCAAAATAAATTCTACCTATTCTGCCTTTTAAACCTATTGTTAAATCAACTGTTAGTTCAATTTTAATTTCTCTAGAAGTAATCTGTCTTATCTCTGGCTCCTAAAACTCAGTATCTTTGGTGGGCTCCAGTTCATTCACATTTGTCTAGGTGTGGATATCTTTAGCTATCTTTTTTAAAAATGTTCATTTTTATTTATATTTGAGACAGATAGAGGTAGATAGAGCATCCCAAGCATGCTCTGCAGTGACAGCGCAGAGCCCAATGTGGGGTTCAATCCCACAAACCACAAGATCATGACCTGAGCTAAAATCAAGAGTTGAACACTTACCTGACTGAGCCACCTAGGCACCCCTCTATCTACCTTGCTTGGGATTCATAATTTTCCTGGCTCAGACAACTGGTGTTTTCAATTAATTATAGGAAAATTATCAACCATTACGTGTATATTTAATGTGTCACATCTGCTCAGGAATCCTATGTGACTCAGATCAGAACTTCCAAAGCTGTCTTCTGCGTTTTTTAACTACTTTCTCCAATTTTCATTTTCTTTGTTTCTCTGTGCCATCTTCTGTGTAATTTTTTTTGAAATCTATTATCCAGTTTGTTGGAAGTACTTATTCTTTTTTTATCAGCTGTGCCTTATCTATTTTTCATGTTTAGAAATAATATTTGATTTACCTTAATTCTGTTTTTGTCCCTTCTTTTTATTTCTCCAAAGCGCATCAGATAAGCTTATTTTAAAATTGTTTGGTTCATTAAATTATCTTCAGTCTTTGCTGACCTGATTCTGCAGTCAGCTGATTCTGTTTATTCACGTTTATAAGAGCTTTTATAATTTTTTGTTATGAAAAAATTATGAGCTCATTACTGGAAATTTTTTAATGACAACTCTTAAAGGACTAAGTTTAAAATGGTTTCCTCCAGAGAGGATATTTGGTTGTTATTCCCAAACTCCCGAGAGTAACAACAACTTCTAATTCTCGAATATCCTTTTGGCCACATGTGTTCTATGAATTCTGACCCAAAATCTTTGTTAAGTATACAGACTTGTCATTGGAAAATCTGAGAAATTATTTTTGTCTTTCCACTTTCCCAGAGCCAATGTTGGTATAAGCATGTACTCCAAATCTTCTTCTTCAATAAGGAATTGTTTTTAGTCCCAAAGGTCAATTTATGTGATTGATCCAGGCTTTGTGCAAAGCTTTCCAACCCAATCTGTCATCAAGCTGAGGTCACAGAGATTTTGTATGCTGTTGTTGTTGTTGTTGTTGTTGTTGTTGTTAACATAGGTCAAATGTAGGTTCTCTGTAGATGTTCAAGTCAGTGCTAACTTGTTTCTCTGCATTAACATTTCATTATTTTTACTACTCAAGGAATATTAAATTCTCTATAAGAATTAGAAAGTGCTTTGGGGTTTACTGTTTGACAAAGCCCAGATAATACAAAGGTACATATTAACTTGAAGATTTCTGACTGACATGGAAAATAACCTCAAAGAGGATGTTTTTCTTACCCTGTAAAAAACATTAACCAGTTTTGTTCTATCCTTGCAATCTTATTCTAACTTAAAAAAAAAAAGTTCATAAATACTGCATTTCACTGGTTCTCTCATTAATAATGTAAATACATTTTTCTATACGGTCATTAGAATTTGTATGGGAATCATGTTTTCATATGTTTGAAAGTGATATATATAATATATATATTATTTAGGTGTATTTATTTTGAGAGAGAGACAGAGACAGACAGTGAGTGAGAGGGGGAGGGGCAGAGGAAAAAAAGAGAATCCCAAGCAGGGTCCTTACTGTCATTGCAGATCCAACATGGGGCTTGATCTCATCATGAACTGTGAGATCATGACCTGAGCTGAGACCAAGAGTCAGACACTTAACCCACTGAGCCACCCAGGTGCCCTTGAAAATGATATTTTGACAAAAGCATCCTTTCAATTTCATAACTCAGGATGTTTTGATTTCATTCTTTTGCGCCATGTGCAATAGCATTCTGTTCCATGTCTTCAAGGTGAGAAGAATTACGCAACATGACACAAAACAAAAATAATAGTATAACACGACTCAGCTTTTTTAGAACCGCATTCTCTGGTAATGTTTGTTAACCCTACAGTAGTTTATTGACTAACATTTAAAATTTCCTATCAGAAAAAAAAAAAATTAACAGTAAGAAAGACCACACTGAAGAATAGTCCAGCTCACGGCTTTTACTAGCTTTGAAGTGCAGTGTTTAAGATCATCTGGGTAAGTAAATTAAAGTTATGAACACAGCCCTAGTTTTCTGATTTCCATTCAACCATAAATTCATTAAAAGAGTTTTTAAATTGTGATTCTGGATTTATCTGAAAGCATAAGACTGTTAAATTTGGAATTACTTTTCAATATGATTATTCTCTAAAGTGATATTTTATAACGCTACTGTCTACAGTATTGGCTCCCTTTCTGAAGAGCACAGCATCTAATTTTATTTGTGCAATGCTTATGTCTTTTGTAAGAAATATTTTATGTCCACAATAACTGCTGTATATTGAAAGATGCTTATTGGTTGCTGCTTTTGCTACATTAAAAAAAGTATTCCTACGAGTCAGCTTTCTGGTCTACTAAATGCCAATGCTTTGGATATTGAAATGTTTATGACACTAAATGGGGTATTTTGCTGCAACTGATTAGATCAATGCATCTGTTGCAGGTTTTAGATCATCTTCTTTCTGACAGATTTATTGAACAGCTCAAGATCCTTGGCATGAGGACACTTGAATGCATTGATTCAACTGGAAAGTTAAATATGGACTTGAGAGCCTCAATTTTGATGGTATTTAAATAGAAGGAAATGAAACTCCTAAAAATAGTTAGGGAGAACAAAATTTTAAAACTTCTATAAGTCACCAGATAGTTTGTTGTATCTGTTTAGGCAAATGTAGGAGCAACTTAGTGGCTCACAGAGATTTTATTTTATCACTTTGATGGTTACACTTGTGCTTCATTTAAATTACCTTTTCTGTACTTTGGAAATTTTTGTCACGCAAATTTTGTATTGCTGTCTATTCTTTGCTATGTCTATGCTAATTCTAAGTTCTCCACATAAATACTTGGTCATATTTTATTGTCCTAATTTATTTTACTCTTCAGGTTCAGTGTCCATATTTTATAAATATTTTTGTTTAGCATAATAAGTGTTCTTTACTGATGTAAACCACTCTAGTTTCTTTAAATATCTGGTTCAAAGATAAAATAGAAAAGAAATCAAATCAAGATTCATGCCAATGAAGCACTTTTATTTGAGTTAAAGACATCAACTTCATAGTAATAAAAGCTCTTCTTTCTGATTAGATTTAAGAATACAAATGGGGATTTCTCCCAAGAGTGTGATTCCCAAGCAAGCAGCCCTTGGCACTCGCTTTTGGTTCATTATCAAAAATTCAGAAAGAGCAAGGCATAAACTAAACATTTTGGAAGGCCTTAGTAGGGCTAAGATCAAACAAGTTTCTACAGATTCCTTCTTGGAATAGTTATGAAAACAGATTAGATAAGTAAAGCATAAAAAGAAGCATATATCGAGCACCTGGCTGGTTCAGTAGGTTGAGCCTCGGACTCTTGATTTCAGCTCAGGTCATATTCTCATGACCATGCTGACAGCAAGGAACCTGCCTTGTTTCCTCTCCTTCTGTCTCTCTCTGTCCCTTCCCCTCCTGTGTGGACTCTCTCTCAAAATAAATAAACAGTTAAAAAGGAGAAGCATATCTGCAATAGCAGCATGATTGCTGCTTCGTTTTTAATCTAACAGAATTTTCAGTACCTTCTTTCCTCCTTGTCAGGGACCCTAGAGTAATGCTGAAGGAAGCTATAGTGAGACTGGATGGGTTTTGATTGCTGCCCCATTACTTACTGTCTGGGAGACACTGAGCAGGTTGCTTCCTCTTTCTCTGCTTACTTTCTTCATCTTTTTTTAAGTTTATTTATTTATTTTGAGAGAGAGAGAGAGACATTGTGAGTGGGGGAGGGACAGACAGAGGGACGGTCAAGCAGGCTCCACACTATCAGCGTAGAGCCTGATGCAGGGCTTGAAATCACAAACCATGAGATCATTACCTGAGCTGAAACCAAGAGTTGGATGCTCAACCTACTGAGCCACCCAGGTGCCCTAGTTTCTTCATCTTTAAAATAATGAAAGTGATACCTACTCTAGGGAGTTATGTAAGAATTAAACAAGACCTTGTGCTTGGTAGTTATTGGTAGCTATTTACCAAATATTTCTGGTTCTCTCTCTTTCTGGGAACATAATAGGGTTGGCTTTCATGGTCTCTTTGTGATTATAATGGGCTAGATAACTTGTGAGGAAGCACTGTTACCTCTAGGCCAGAACATGTAATTGACTGCATAAGAGTAACATCTTTTCCTTTGTCTTAGCAACTAACAATATTTAAAATGGTTACTGTTCTTTTGTTCTGGGTCCCTGAGTGATTATGACAATTGCAGCCCCCTCGAAAACTCATGAACACGCAGAATGGATGAATAGTAAATTTTTGCTGAGTTCAGGATCTGAGTTTTCTTCTTTTTATCATCATGTAAACCTCTCAGGTTGAAATATCATGAAATAATAGAGATACTGATAGATAGAAGTGGGTGATGCCTTTAAAGAATCCTAAATGTGACATTGGCAGAGACTTGCTAATGGATAGTGAAGAAACTATTACCAGATGCTAGATGGATGGGGACGCTTCTTCTGTAGCGCAAAATCTCTTAAAATTGGCTCCTGCAATAACAGGGAAAGGATACAATGTCCCTAATGAAAATGCAGTTTTAGTAAAAGAAGTTTAAAAATAGAAAGCATATTTTAGAGGCTGTTGGCTATATCTGACAAGGTATTACAAGCACAGAAAGAAAGAAATAAGCTCAACTTGAAACAGAGATTAAAGAGAATAGAAAGAACACAGAATAGAAAGAAACTTCCAGTAATCAAAGAGGCAAAGACAGGAAACTCCTTATCACCCATTTGTAACAGTAAACTGAGACAACTGAGACCAATTAGATATTGTTCATTTTGGAAGAATCAAATCAAAATATGAGTAGCTCTCTCTTTGTTAAAACCTCTAGGTAGATTAAAGCTTTTCCCCAAAATTCTTTTAGTTAAACAAAATGGCTGGGGGAAGGGATGAGGGGAAACTAAAAGTATCTGCAATTAAGTTGAAAATAACTACAATCGTGGCTCTTGAAACAAGGACTGGAATGAAATACGTGACCCCGTTAAGTTCTGTAAACTTTGTATTGTAAAGGAAATCATAAACCTGGGCTAAAAAGAATCATTTATTTAAGACACAAAACAATCTTGGATTTCCAACTTTCTAGCCATAGAAACTGGGCTCGGAAAGTTGCACAGCCCCCAAGATTTGCATAATCTCCATGGATGTGGTAATGGAGTAGGAAGACTCATATTGGAAATAGAATTTTTCCAAGGTCCACCATAAACAAAGGATTGAGATGCATATCCCAGAAACAATGTTAAGGATCTAGTTAAGAAACAGTCTACATCTCAAGTCTTTGCAATATCTTCCCAGTCAAATTTTTTAACTCCTATGAACTAAAAACTGCTATGTCTCCATTTTTATCCTTCCAAATACTTGGAGGGATAAAACTTGGAGTTATCCTGTCCTTCTGCAACAGAGATAGGTGGTTTTGATGTAACTCTCAAGGATCTGTGCCCTACTGATATTAATGCCCTTGTAAATTCTCCTCCCTTTGATCTTGGCCTGGGGATAATGACTTGCTTCTAATAGATGGAAGATGGCAAAAAGGTTTGGATGTCAATTCAAACATTAGATTTTAAACGAGTGAGACTTCCATCTTGTTTGTGCTTTCTTTTCGTCTTTCCTTTATAATATATAATATAGTATAGTATATATATGTGGCTATAATTTTCCTAATTTTAAGATTGATAGAATCGAGGAACCAACACATTTTCTGTACTAAAAACTTAAGCATGTTATCATAACTCAACTGGTAATCACATGCTAGCTTTATTGAAGTCAGATGCCATTTTTATAACTACCTGTAGGGAGGTCTATTTGATAAGGAGAGAATGGAGGTTACAACCCAATAGCCTGAGAGAAAACAAGACCTTCAGTCCAATGACCCAAAGGGAATAGATGTTTCCAACAATCACTGAGTGAATGTGCAAGTCAATCGTGTCACCAATGAAACTTTGAAGGCTGTGGTCTTGGCTGAGGCACTGGAGCTTTGTAAGACCTTGAGTTAGAGAACCCAGTTAACTGATGCCTAGATTCCTGACTCACATAAACTCACAGTGAGTTAACAATGACGTTTTAAATTTTCAGTGGTTTATCACTGAGCAATAGATAACTAATAGATTTTATACAGCAGATGTGTAAAAGGCAGACAAATAGTCTTTTATATCACGGTGTTTTCAAGTCATGACATGCAGCATCCAGACTTCTTATGGAAGCAAGTGTTCATCCTCTGAGGTGCTAAACTTTCAATACAGTTTCGTTTTTGAATGAAACTTACTCTGTAAGCAAGAAAGGGAGAGAAATAAATATACAATAACTAGATGACTCTGGTAAACAACAGATCCATTAACCGAATATTTTTGGTTCTCTCCTCTTCTAGGTACAAGGCTGGACTTTTTCTTAGTCTCATGATTGCATGGCTCATTTGATGGTTATATAATGGTTAAGCTCAGCATTTAAATCTCTCTTTCCAGCATAGAAACTAGACAATGTTTGAAATGGTGGCCACTCCTTTATCTTCATTCCTTGATAGAATGATAAGAATCTGTTGATCTGCAAAGTATATGTAACATGGACAATAAATAAATCATTCTTGGCGTGCCTGGGTGGCTCAGTTGGTTAAGCATCTGACTTCAGCTCGAGTCATGATCTCACGGTTTATGGGTTCAAACCCCATGTCAAGCTCTGAGCTGACAGCTCAGAGCCTGGAGCCTGCTTCAGATTCTGTGTCTCTCTCTTTCTCTGTCAGGTCTCTCTCTCTCTCTCTCTCAAAAATAAATAAAACATTTAAAATAAGCAAACAAATAAGTAAGTAAATAAAAATAGATAAATAAAACCATTCTTGTGGTAAATCACTAAAATTTTGGAGCTGTTTCTTAATATGGTGTAATGTGGCTTAGACTGACATATTTAATACCTGAAATACTAAAACTTTGCTTTACATAAAGAACAGGAACCCTAAATGAATATCATTGTCTCTATGATAACTCTGGTGTAAGTCTGGTACTTCTAAGATCATTTCAAAAGCCAGCTCTACAAGAGTAGAACTAGACATCTCTGGGAATATTGTGGAGTTATAGGACACTTAAGCCATATACTTTCTTTTTCCTTATGGTTTCTATTAAGCAAAATATCAACCATACCTGACATTTAATAATTTTGGAAGGAATTTCATAAAAAAATTATTCTAAATGAAAACATAAAATTATACAATTACTTTGAAGGGAATTGGGCATTTTAATAAAGTAAAAAATCATCGCAAAAGAGCCAGACAACCCAGCTTCTAGATATCTATAATTTGTTCCCTTTTGTGAAGATAATTAGTCCTTGACAACTCTTACATAGAGAAAATCTAAATCAAAACCCCAATTACCGTTTTATTAAATACTTATGGTACGCATTTCAAACATTTAACAACACAAAAAGATAAACACTAACACAAAAATCAACCAAGTAGTAAAAATTTTGCAGAAAATCACTAATAGAAACTAACAAAGAAGAATTTGATATGATAGTGTAATGCAACAGGTGCTAACTAAACAATTACATACATAATCATATGAGTCCTCTCAATTGCTCCACTCATCGGTATTACAGGTGAGTAGGATCAAAATTGTTTCTTAAAAATGTAAAAAAAAATGTCCCATACTTCCAAGTTACATGATTTTTTAAAACTCTTTATAAGGTCAGAATATTATGAGACAAAAAATACTGTTTTGTTGATCTTTTATAAAAGTTTTTTTTGTTGTTGTTTTTGTTTTCTATTTCATTAATTTCCACTCATCTTTATACAGATTCTTCAATTTTCCTTTGGTCTAATTTCCTTCTCTTCTTATATATTTTTCACTTTAATGTGTTATCCACTTGTTTTTTCAGTTTATTTTAGATCATAAATTTAACTACTGATTTAGCTGCATTCAGCAAGTTTTGATAGGTAGTACTTTCATTAAAATTCATCTAGAAATTTTTGCATTTCTTGTAGTTGTCTCCTCAAATCCCAGGATCATTTTAAAGTTTGCTTTTTTGATTGAAACAAAAATGTTAAAAAAATTTTCATGTTTATGCTAAATGTAACTTAAAAATATTTTTATGGCCATTGTTTAATTGAATTAGTCAAATAACTCATTGGCATGATGAAATTATTTGAAATTTCTTGAATTTTAGATTTAAAAGAATCCGTTTATACTTGAACATCATATATGATGTCTATATGTTGGCAAGATGCATGTATTTATATGTGTATACATATACACATATACATATGCCCCATACACACACACACATACGTCACAGTTTTGCTGGTGTTTGTTGCATGATATAGTCATTTCTGATATAAATGTGTCAAAATCTTTCATAATAAGGTATTTTTCATTTCATTTGTTCTTCTGTCATGTCATGCTTTACATATTTGAGACTTTTTTTGCAAGATACATATAAAATATTCATTTATAAATACCATTTCTGACTTTCTCCTTTTATTGCTATGTATCCTTTTTACCCACATTTGTGCTTATTATATGATATATGATATATGACATTTTTATTACTAACTTACCTTACTTAGTAAATGTTTGCCTGGCATATTTTAACCCCTTTTTATAAAAAATTTAGTGTCATTTATTAGGTGTATCTATTTTAAGAGTATATATAAATATATAAGTAGATTTATTTACCAAAATGTTTAACCTACGTCTTTTATTGGATTATTTTGTTCTGTTTATGTTGCCTGTGTGTGTGGCAGTCAGGGTGGTTGCTGGAAGACTTACTGGAAGAGAAATTGCTGCAGCCAACATAGTTCACTAGTAACTCCCATGTGCTACATGTCAGGGTCTATGTTGGAATTCCTTCCGTTACTTTTCCTGTAGACTGGTCCCAGCCAACGACTACACCAACAGGGGACCACTCCAATTGTTGCTTCAGGGATCACCAAGGGTGTGGCCAAGACTTTCTCAGATGTCCTCTATAGTCTATCTCTCTTCCAAGCTAATCCTTCTTTCACATGGATTAGTCTTCAAACTGAAAACCTTCTTTTTATTCTTCACAGGTGTTTCAGAAGTAAATATTGTGTGTGTCTAATCTTATTCAGGCATCAGCTTTTCAGATGACTCAAACTGACATGTGATACAGATGCATGAAGACTTACTTTTACCTCCTAACCTTGCATGTTACCATCACATAGAGATTGCATATGATGTCCATGTATAAATGGATTCTTCTAAATCTAGGCTAAAATTGAGTGAATTTCAAATAATTTCATCATGCCAATGAGTTCTTTGACTACAATGCAATTAAATAACAGCCATAAAAATATATGCAATATTTATCCTGCTTATTTGTCTATATATTTCTCCCTTTCCCACTTCTAGTTGGAAGCTATGACAAAGACTGGTAGTCTTCTCCCAATATCTCTCTTCTATTCTTCAATAGTATCATGAAATCCAATTTTTATCTAGCTGCGTATTTACCCACCAAAAAAATAATTAAAGAAAGAAAGAAAGAAAGAAAGAAAGAAAGAAAGAAAAGAAAGAAAACAAAAGAAAGAGAGAGAAACAAAAGAAAAAAAATAATACATTCACTGCTCCCTTTAAATCAGAAGTGACTTCATGACTGTATGCTGATTAAAAGTGTATTACCAGAAATGGTACTGAAAACTATCCTCAACACGACCCAAACGACAGCAATAAAATCAACAAACTGAAGGGAAAAAGCAATAATCTTAAATTACAAAGATGCTGTCCAAGTTAAATATGGATTAAAAGGACAATAAATCACAATATCTAAAAAAAGATCCTCAAAAAAAAAATGAAGAACAGAAAAAGTAACATACACTTTGTCAAATGTGAAGTAGACAACAAATGTGAGAATTGATACCCTTAAAATTCGGAGGAGTGGTAAATAGAAATGATTAAGATAAGATAATAACTGTAAAAAAGGAGAGTAAAAAGTGGCAATCTCACCTAAGGAAGTATAGGTATGCACCGAAAGATAAAGCCACAACTCAGGAAAAAAATGATGCTAAGTTTTCTAGAAAAATCTTTGGAATTAAATGTGAATATTTGGACAATAGGAAAGTTTTTCTCACTCTAACATTATTTAATAATACAATATATCTATGGATTACCTAAAACATTTTTTAATTAAAAAAAAGAGTGATGAAAATATCTTCCAGATTCAGGTATCTGAGTGGCTCAGTCTGTTAAGTGTCTGATTTCAGCTCAGGTCATGATCTTGTGGTTGGTGAGTTCGAGCCGTGCATCAGGCTCTGTGCTGACAGCTCAGAGCCTGGAACCTGCTTTGGACTCTGTGTCTCTCCATTTCTCTATCCCTCCCCACTGGTGCTCTGTCTCTCTCTCTCTCTCTCTCTCTCAAAAATAAATAAACATTAAAAAAAATATCTTCCAGATAAACATTACTATGGCATAAAATTTATTTGTATTACTAGGTGTTGGAAGATGATGAATCATCTAGTACATAATTGTTAAGGGGAAAAAAAAGATTTGACTCAAAAATTTCATTTATAGCTAGATTGTATTTCATGTGCAAAAGCCATTTCAAGAACAATCAGATATGATACAGCTCACACTTATGTAACTTTCTTAGAAAAAAAGTATATATATATATATATATATTTATTTTATAATAAAAAATATAATGATGTAATCCAGAATGCAAAGAAAAGAAAAATAAACTAAGGTCATAATGAAAAAACACATGGCCAGAAATTGCAGTCACTTAATCTTGAATATACACTTACATCTAAGAAATTCTTATAGCTACAAAGTTTATAATATCAAAGCCCAGAAAGCAGAAGTGGGAAAAAAGGCAAGTTGCCTGATATACCAAAGGGATATTAAATGACCCATGTATTTTCAGAAAAATATAGTTTGAAATATACCTAAGAAATCTTATAGTCCATTAATATATTCAATCAAACAATACTAATGTACATTTATTATGTTTTTATTAAATGTCAAAAAATGTCCAGGCATTAGACCAACATAAATGGGAATACAAACTGGTACAGCCACTTTGGAAAACAGTATGGAGGTTCCTCAAAAAATTAAAAAAAGAACTACCCTACAACCCAGAAATTGCACTACTAGGCATTTATCCAAGGGATACAGGTGTGCTGTTTCGAAGAAACATATGCACCCCCATGTTTATAGCAGCACTATCGACAATAGCCAAAGTATGGAAAGAGCCCAAATGTCCATCGATGGATGAATGGATAAAGAGGATGTGGTGTATATATACAATGGAGTATTACTCGGCAATCAAAAAGAATGAAATCTTGCCATTTGCAACTACATGGTTGGAACTGGAGGATATTATGCTAAGTGAAATTAGTCAGTCAGAGAAAGACAAAAATCATATGACTTCACTCATATGAGGCCGTTAAGAGACAAAACAGATGAACATAAGGGAACAGAAACAAAAATAATATAAAAACAGGGAGGGGGAAAAAACAGAAGAGACTCATAAATATGGAGAACAAACTGAGGGTTTCTGGAGGGGTTGTGGGAGGGGGGTTGGGCTAAATGGGTAAGGGACATTAAGGAATCTACTCCTGAAATCATTGTTGCACTATATACTAACTAATTTGGATGTAAATTTAAAAAAAATAAAAAATTAAAATTAAAAAAGAAAGACCAACATACATAATATCAGTTTTATGCACTCAAGAATTTCGCAGTTCAATGAAGAAAATCGACATAAACAGTTAATTACAAAGCAGGGTATAAATAAGCACAGAGTACTAGAGATCTCCATTGAAAACACTGAAGATGTCTGGATGGTCTGGAGAATTCAGATTGTAGTAAACAAAATTGAAAAAAAATTTACAAAATAAACATTAGGCAAGCCAATGTCAGTAGTATGCAAAGTAAAATTCTAGGTAAAATGTACGATACAAAAATATAGAGGCAGGAAAGCGCATGGTAGAGAAAACAAAATCAGATTGTTGAATATAAATGGTCAAGGTCAGAGTGGCTAGAAATTAAAATGCAGAGGATAATCGGTGGAAGGTCTTGCATTTTTGATCTTTATAATGTCCATTATCACAATAGTGTATAGATCTAATAGAATAAGACAGTTCAAAAATTAAAACATGTTGGGAAGAAAACAGTAGGCATAATGAAAGATGACAGAAATAAGCCTGAATACATAAACTCAGAAAAAAAAAAACGCTCAAATACATTAAAATGCCAAAATGGGTTAGCAAATAAAATCTAACTTCATACTATATACAAAGTGTACCTAAAACAAAGTATTGTGGAAGCATAAATAATGAATGAGTGAACAGAAAAATACCTATCAAGCAAATGGTTATATAAGAGTGGTTGCATTATTTTTATTTTTTTAATGTTTATTTATTTTCAGAAAAAGAGAGAGAGAGAGAGAGAGGGAGGGAGGGAGGGGCAGAGAGAGAGAGGGAGAGAGAAAATCCCAAGCAGGCTCCCCACTGCCAACGTTGAGCCCAAGGCAGGGCTAGATTCCATGAAATGTGAGACCGGGACCTGAGCTGAAATCAAGTTGGACGTTTAACTGACAGCCACCAGGCACCCTGGAAGCATTATTTTTATGTAATAGATAATATATGTAAATAGACTAAGGAGTCCAAATAAGCCATTGGAATTAGTGAAATATATTAAGGAAACTTGACAAAGAAAATTATGGATGAAAATTAAAAGTAGAAACTAGCAAATTATCAACAGGAAGCAAAACTAAAAATTGTTCAGTATTGTCAAAGACCCATGCACTATGATAAAGTATTTTCCTTGAATTAAAAAAAAAATGAAGAAAAATGAAAAAAAAAAAAAAAGAAACACAAATTACTTGGAGGTAAGGAATAAACATACACAAATATCCATTTATCAGTTTTGTTTATAGTTCTGTTCTAAAGAACTTGAAGGTCAAAATGAATTTATGGAATGAGTGAAAATTTGTGTCATGAATTCTTAACTTCTAAATTTATGTCTCGAACCAAATCCTGACTCCATGAATAACAAACCCAATTGCCCACTAAGTAACTCCTTTTGCTTTCCCAGAGTCAATTCAAGTCCATTTGTTCAAGATGAATTTAGCACCTTCTTTTTCTCCCTACGTATCACTCTCATCCAAGCTCACTTCCTCCCTTCCCCCCAACGCACTCTTATCACAAAACTGTCCCCCCTTGTTTTACTTATTGTAGAGCAAGAATATCACTGACAGTTGCCCAGTGCATTTGGTTTTAAGAGCCGGAGTTGTGTCTAGTTCACTATCTTACCAACAGTGGCAAGCATAACTGGCCAGTGTATCATAAAATAAATCATTAAGTTTTTGCTCAAAAATTGGGTTAAATATTAAAAGGAATTTAAATTGGTAAAAACAGGTGCCTGGGTGGCTCAGTCAGTTAAGCGACCGACTCTTGATTTCAGCTCAGGTCATGGTTGCACACGGTTCATGAGACTGGGCCCCGTGTTGGGTTCTGTGCTCTGCTCAAGGAACCTGCTTAAAATTCTCCCTCCCTCCCCCTCTGCCCATCCCCCACTTGTGCAAGTGTTCTTTCTCTCTCTCTTTCAAAAACATAATTGGTAAAGACATTTTTCTGAAAGGCAAATAGAAATTATAAAATTCTATATACCTTTCATATGTATATTTACTTCTGATAGTGCATTTAAAGATGGAGGTAATAAAAACATATATAGGGAAATACACAATTTTGATATTTGACTAACAAAAATATGTATACATCCTAAACATACCATAATATGGTAATAGATGTAATGAATCTAATATGGTATATCCATATGTGAAACCTTATGTTGCTATCAATAATCATGGATTACAAGTCTCACCACATATTGCCAAGTTTAAAGCAAAAGGATATATATAATAACATCCTAATCTTTAACATTTATTTGTATGTATAAAAATTATTTTTCGGGGCGCCTGGGTGGCGCAGTCGGTTGAGCGTCCGACTTCAACCAGGTCACGATTTCGCGGTCCGTGAGTTCGAGCCCCGCGTTGGGCTCTGGGCTGATGGCTCAGAGCCTGGAGCCTGTTTCCGATTCTGTGTCTCCCTCTCTCTCTGCCCCTCCCCCGTTCATGCTCTGTCTCTCTCTGTCCCCAAAATAAATAAACATTGAAAAAAAATTTTTTTAAATTATTTTTCATTAATTATTTTTATAAATGTGTCCGCTGCTATCTGAAAAAAAAGTGTCCTTATGAAACCTTTCATAAGCCAAAGTAGCATAAAGCGAAGAAGCAATCACCATTAATTTAGGGAAAATTTTTTGAGGATTCCCAAACCCCCAAAATAATCTCTCATAGGCTTTTATGATATCTTGGGACACACCTTGTTAATGGATGTACAAAATAAATTAAGATAAAGCACAGATGTTCACAGACACAGTTCAAAGCTATGGCGGCTTGCTGCTGAGATGCTTAGTGTGGGTCCGGAGGGAGGATCATGATGGGGCCATTCTCTCCGCTCAGGGTTCCCTCTGCCTCTAAAACAGTCCTCTGCCAAACAAATGCTGAACACTATTTTCCCTTTTCACCTTTTTTCCTGAAAGCAAAAATCCTCTTGGGATTTCTTTAGATGAGTGCAAACAGGTATTAAGGTAGGTCTTTCATAAAAGCGAAGTGCCGTAATGTAAACTTCCAAAAAGTGGGGGATACTTGTATTCAACAAAATCTGCGTTCTGACAATGTGCCAGACATCCCATTACGTGCTAGAGACACTTGGATGTGTGAGGCCCAGGTTCCACCTTTGCAAACTACATATCACTACAGAGTTTGCAATTATGTGTTAGGGAAACGAATGATATTTACATTTAAGTTCATTTTTATGCCTGTATGATTGAAGGCTGAGTCCTCTTGAAATAGTTTACTCCACTTTGCATCTGAGGAGACAGAATGAGTCTGTGTCCTGAGTGACTATTGATAGACTAACACAGTCTTAGGCCATTATTCATTTGAATCAGATTGGCTGAGTTTGAATCCATTTGCCACAACCTTCTACATTTGTGGCTTATACAAATCCTTCCTTTCAGTTTCTTTCCTCTTCAGAAAACAAAGAACTAAATAAATTAATATAAGCTGAATAAGATTTACAATAAAATAATGTATCCACTCTACTGCTGATTACATCGTAAGTTCTTGAGATTTTATTATTCTTGAGAGTTGTTAATTCCTAGAAGAAGTGAGGAGAAAAGGAAGGAATATGGCAAGAGGTATGGAGGAACTTTGGAACTAACTTTGACAGAACATGCAGTATTAGATTCTGCTGTTTGGGGAGGGAGGATGACATTACCGAAAATTCCTTAGAGGGGCGCCTGGGTGGCTCAGTCGGTTAAGCGGCCAACTTCGGCTCGGGTCATGATCTCGCGGTCCGTGAGTTCGAGCCCTGCTTCCGGCTCTGTGCTGACAGCTCAGAGCCTGGAGCCTGTTTCAGATTCTGTGTCTTCCTCTGTCTGACCCTCCCCCGTTCATGATATGTCTCTCTCTGTCTCAAAAATAAATAAACGTTAAAAAAAAAAAAAAAAGAAAAGAAAATTCTTTAGAGCAGATGGTAGTTGACTTTGGCCCTAAAGATAGGATTTTGCTATGTAAAAAAGTGGAAAAAGGGTATTTTCATGCACAGGTATCATTTTTCTAGATATGGTTCTGACTTGATTCTATGCTCATTTGGGGGAATGTTTTATTTAAAAAGATCGTTTTATGAATCCTTTTGATTTAAAAAAGACAGTGTTTGTGGTATTGTTAGTGGAGGTATTAGCTTTTCTTTTTCTTTCTTTTTAAAGTTTCTCTTCTCCTGGCCTCTCCTTTTCCTTTTTTTTTTTTGTTCTTCCTTTTTCTCCCTCCTTTGTCCTAAAGAGGATAAATTGTTCTCTAAATTAGTTGAAGCCTGGGTGCTTCAAGTTAAAAACAGATTGATTCACCTTGTGTATAGTGTAGAAATTTAAATTTATGCTCAAAACTCTTTTGAAAATTGAATATGCAATCAGTTTTCAGCAATATAATTTAAAAAATTGGTAAATAATTCTTGCTTGAGTCTCATAGACCTTGAATGCCTGGTCACTCCAGATTAAGAGTCATGACAAAAGCTTGGACATCTTAAAGAAAAGGCCCTACGGCTCTCCCTCCTTTTGGTATAGTCTGAGAGCGGTAGCTGCATTTAGAAACCAAAGCATTTGCAGAATTTTTCTTTCTCCCATTGTCAGATGAGGCAGATCTTTTTCTTAGGAAATTTTGACCTTCCATACAGTGCCACTCCCCCAACCTCGACCCTCTTCTCAATCTGGTGCTGTGCCTTCTTGAAATAAATGAAATGAACCAGGAATCATTTGCATGTTTGGGACGAGAATGCAGTAGGCAGCCTCCACCATGTTATCTAGTGACCCTTGCCTCCAGGTATTCACACCCTTGAATATGGACTCCCAATGGGTTTGGACTGCATTTATTGCCTGCCTTCTACCAAAAAGAATGTGGAAGTTATGGGATGTCATTTCTGTGATTAGGATATAAAAAGATCATGGTTTTCATCCTTTGGACATCTAGCAGAACCCAAGAAGAATAGGGCACAGAAGAGATCAGGTCCCATCATGGCAGGAAGGAGAAGTAAAATCTCTGAAGAATGGAGGGCAGATACAGGGGCAGGCAGCACTGTTACTGCAGGAGTAAGTTTAATTCTGAGCATCCAAATGCGGAAGATGATTAAAAAAATGTGTCTTAATTCGCATTTTGTATACTTGCATTGCTATAAGCGATATAACTTCTTTCCATTAAAAAAGTCAGTATATTAACTTTTGTAAACCTTAGATCTCTCATCTGTAAAATGGGGATCATGTTGGCCAAATCCATCTTCAGGTTTTTGTGAGGATCAAGTTAAGCAGTGTGTGAAGCACAGGGCACTTTGAAGATTGATCTGGAAATTCATCTGAGAGTCAGTTATGGACAATGCGTTGTGCTAGGTAATATTTATTGGATTATTTCCAGGCTGTTTACCTCAATTTCCATACAAGGCAATTTCAATACCCTGTTCCAACTTTGCCTTCCTCATGTCCTGGTTAGTAAAGTTGAATTTAATTCCATTTCTTCTGTGTCAGAAGGGCAACCTTATCTTTATCCCTGTTTGGAAGTTCATATTAATACGTAATGCCTGGTGGCACAAAACTCACAGCTATATGAAAGGCTGGAAATCTTTAATTTTGTTCTAGACCTTGATGCTATATTGATGCCAGGGCTGTATGCCAGCCAACTGTGACAATTATTTCTGTTTAATTTTCTAATTTCAGTGAGGACTACTTAGCTTGCCAGTGAAGTCCGTCAGTGTCAGAAGCCAAGGCAGTTACTTATGAGCAGTAATAGCTTGTAATGGTTGCTTTAATACCCTGGGGAAAGTAAAAGCCTCTATGGGCTCTTCAATAATTAATACAGATTTGTTTATAAATTTATTCAAGCAAAAAACACATGGGGCCCAGAAGAGTGCTTGGTACATGGTAGGTACTAAAATATTTTTTGACGGCATATAGAAATAAACAAGTAACTGAAAGCTAGTGCATCTACATACATTATTTTCTATACTGTATCAGTGAAAACGACATAAATGGATCAAAGGTAAAATGGAATACAAATCCGTGCTAATAAATATAGTGCTTTTTGTGGCCCATGTCTTTCAGTTATCAGGTAATTATGCTTTGTAAAACCCAAATAATTAAGTAATATGGAATATTCCCTTTAGAGCTAGTGGTTACTTTCAGAACTCAAAGATTGACGTGTAAGAAAAATGTGTGGGAAACAGTATGGAGGTTCTTCAAAAAATTTAAAAAAAAATAGAACTACCATATGATCCAGCAATTCCCCTACTGGGTATTTTCTGAAAGAAAGCAAAAACATTACTTCCAAAAGATATGTGCGCTCCTATGTATATTGTAACATTATTTACAATAGTCAAGGTATGCAAACAGCCCTGTGTTCACTGATAGATGAATGGGTAAAGACGATGTAAACACATATAATGGAATATTACTCAGCCATTAAAAAGAATGCCATTTTTGACGATTGCAATGACGTGGATGGAGTTGGAGTGTATTATGCTAAGTGGAATACGTCAGTCATAGAAAGACAAATACCATATGATTTCACTTACATGTGAAATCTAAAAAACAAAACAAAATAAACAAACAAAAAAAACCACCCACATTGACTCTTAAATACAGAGAGAAACTGATGGTTATCAGAGGGAAGATGGGGAGGGGGGTTAGGTGAAATAGATAAAAGGGATTAACTGATACAAGCTCCCTGTTATAAAATAAATAAGACATTAAGGGTCACATGGTGATTCAGTCAGTTAAGCAACCAGCTTTTGATTTCGGTTCAGGATATGATCCCAGGGTTGTGGGATCCAGCCCCATGTGTGACTGCAAGCTCAGTGTGGAGCCTGCTTAAGATTCTCTCTCTCTCTCTCTCTCTCTCTCTCTCTTTCTGCTCCCTCCCACACTCTCTCTCACTGTCTTTCTAAAATCAATCAATCAATCAATTCATGGAGATGAAAAGTACAGCATAAGAAACTGACAGGTAAGATTTTCAGGCTTTCAAAGGCATCTCTAAATTTATTCGTCTAGACCAACGTGATCATGGTGCTAAATAACAAAAATTAACCCAAGTAAATTTAAAGATCAAATTGGCTTTATTCAATAATTTGTGAATCAGGCAGCATCCTGTCTAGCAAATAGAAAGGAGCTCCATCAAGCTACAGAAAAGGAAAGGTTTTTAAAGGCAGAGAGGAAACACAAAAAAGGAAATTATCGGCAAAGAAAGCATTGTTTTGGCAAAGTTACCCTCCTAAAGGGAATAAAAGAGGTGTATCAGTGGATTACCTCCTGCTGCTGACTAGGAAATTTCGAGTTGGCTGATTAAAGGTCACCTTTCTGGGAGAAACTAGAGCTGCAGTTAGGTTAAATATTAAGTCTTCCTGGGGTTTAACACAAGTGACTCCATTTTGGGCCTGCTGTATCCTTTTTAACAATTGTAACAGAACATCATTGGAAATTTACAAAATATGGCTTGAGAAAACAATTTATAGAGAGCTCAACTTCAAATCTGTGGACAGTGTCTGTTCATGGGATGAGTCAAGCATAAATCTTCAAAGCCATCTAAAGTTTTTGTGCATTTTCATGATTAGTTAAATCAATTTGAATATAGGTTTCCAGGGGCTTTGTAATCAAATTACTCAAAGAAACAACTGTTCTAGATGAAAAGAAAATTTAATCTTCCACTACAGATGTTTCTTTGGGGTCTTTATTGGTCAATAAATTTTGTTCCAGGAGAAATAATACATGCTACTTAGTGCTAATCCTTATTTTGTTTTAAAAATACTGTTCTTGGGGCGCATGGGTGGCTCAGTCGGTTAAGTATCTGATGTTGGCTTAGGTCATGATCTCGGGGTCCGTCCATGAGTTAGAGCCCCAGGTGGAGTTTTGTGCTGACAGCTCAGAGCCTGGAACCTGCTTTGGAGTCTGTTTTCTCCCTATCTCTCTGTCCCTCCCCCACTCATGCTCTGTCTCTCTCTTTCTCTCTATTAAACATTAAAAAAATTAAAAATATTGTTTTTGTTACACAAATCATACAATTGGGATTGAATGATTTGAATCCAAGTCATACAATTTGGGATTGAATGATTTGAGAAAGACGGTTATTTCATGACCATTGTAGTAAACCGTAGTCAGAATATTATTTAATTAAGGAGCAGTCCATAACTCTACTTCCTGGAGGAAAATATGGCACCACGGTCCTTTAAATCTTGAGACTTTACAACTAATACATCACTAGTGCTATTGAAATAGGCATATGAAATTTCACCACCTGCCACTTCATGGTTACAAATTCAAGTGGATTCCATATTTTAATTATGAAAGGCAAGCGCAAGTAGAATGATCAGTGACATTAAAAGCTTATTTTGTATAATCAACTGTGATCACAGTTTGATGATACTTTTCTCTTACAGCAAATATTACTTTTTTCAAAGTCTTAATTCCATCTCAGGTCAGTGATGTTCCTATTGTTGCTCACCTTACTCTTGCTTTTTAAAATTATACCCTTAGTACAAAGGTACATGAAAAATCTTTAGAGAGCAACCTATTCTATTCAGCACATTTTAATTATTCATTTCTTCTGTTTTATAAGAGGCAGACTGTACCGTTCTTTCCTACTGCAGTAGAGGTATCTCCACAGTGATATTTCCTTATAGTGTTATCTTCTATTGCACAGAGGAGCTCAAAACTCTGAGTCATTTGCAACCTTTGCAAATTTCTTCCTGAATTAATTATGACCTAGTTGAATTACTAATGTTGAAGATATATTGATAATTTCAAAGTGCTGTGTTCATTTTAAACTAAAATCAACAACAACAATCTGCAGTGTAACTCATCTAGTTAACACTTATTTGGCACTTATTCCAAATTAAGCAGTATTTTAAGTGTTTTATGTATTAAATCAGTGGTTGACAAAATACATCTCATAAGCTAAATCCAGCTCCAAGCTTGTTTTTATAAATAAAGTTTTATTGGAACACAGCTACATCCATTACGTTTCATATTGTCTGTTGCTGCTTTGACTCTACAATAGCAGAGCTGACCAGTTGCCACAGAGATCATACGGCCAAAGAAGCCTAAAATATTTACTATTTGGTACTTTGCAGAAATTTGCCAGTCCTTTTATTAAAAATTTTTATCTTGGGGCGCCTGGGTGGCGCAGTCGGTTAAGCGTCCGACTTCAGCCAGGTCACGATCTCACGGTCTGTGAGTTTGAGCCCCGCATCAGGCTCTGGGCTGATGGCTCGGAGCCTGGAGCCTGTTTCCGATTCTGTGTCTCCCTCTCTCTCTGCCCCTCTCCCGTTCATGCTCTGTCTCTCTCTGTCCCAAAAATAAATAAACGTTGAAAAAAAAAATTAAAAAAAAAATTTTATCTCCTCTTAAACACTGTGGAATATCGCTCTAATCTTATTTTTTATTTTTTTATTTTTTAGAAAGAAAGAGAGAGAAAGAGCAGAAGCGGGGGGAGAGGGGCAGAGGGGGAGAGACAGAGAATCTTAAGAAGGATCCAAGCTCAGTGCAGAGCCCAATGTAGGGCTTGACTCTGGGATCATGACCTGAGCCAGTCAAGGGTCAAACACTCAACTGACTGAGCCAGCCAGACACCCTGACTGTCATATTAATCTCTGTTTTAAAGAGGAAGAAAATGGGCTATGGAGAGGTTAAGTAACTTGCCCAAGGTCACACATTGCTCATAAGTGGGAAAGCAGGATTAAACACAAGAGACTTGGTCTGCAGTCCCCATTCTCAACAATGTTAAACTGCATCTCAGATGGAGAATTATGGTTGTTTCCTGTGAAGGAGCAATTATCCAAACATATTTCTATTAATAAAAATTGACGGGGCACTAATAGTTTTTCCCCAAAGCATAAAATACCTAGCGATTGTGGGCTACTACAGATTTGAAAACTAACCTCTGGTCACTTTCTGTTATTTGTCTAGAGTTCAGATAGGGAAATCCCCTATCTTTGTAGTATACTGCAGAACTTTTCTGTTGTTCTCTGTGAATACAACTAGAGAGTCTGAAGAATTTGATATGAATGAGATATAAGAGTTTGGTTGGCCTAAGACAAATAACAACAAATAAAGAGATTACAAAGGGATTCTGGGTCCTCAAACATCTTCTTTCTCGTCTCTACAGCAGTTACTGGAGGCATTTAGAAAATGACACTAATTAGAGAAGATAAGAGATGATTCTGTCATCCGGAGCAGAGTTTTAGATAATGACTGTAGCTTTTTGGGGGTAGGCCTTCTCACCATTAAAACCACTCATCCATACCCAATCCCTCTGGAAAATTAAATTTTTGCACTAATCAGAGCAGGTTTCCTGCAGCTGCCAGTGAATGATGGACTTCCCAGTAACAGGCGGACGGATTTCTCACACTTGGAGCAGGGTTCCCATGGCAACGCTCCCTGTATGCACTCAAATGAAACTTCTCTTTGTCCCTTCAAGATTTTTTTTCCTTTCCCTCTCCTTACCTATCTTGTTTTTTTTTTTTTTTTAATTAAAAATAAGTACCTTGATCTTTAAGAGGCTAAAATCTACCAGTGAGGCCCAGTTCTCCATTTTTCCTCTATGATGTTTAGAAGGAAAACACACATATAGACACACACATGTGCACACACAAGAGTTCATTGGGTATTGATATTCTCATTTATTATATCACAGGAAGAATAGTCAGAACTAGTTTTGGACATTGAAAAAAATTGTGAGGGCTCAGCCTTCATTCTGAATTAGAAACCTGAGACACAAGCTAGGGCATGTGACTTTTGCAAACATATGAGAATATACAAGGAATTCTTCTTCGACTGTGTGAAGATAAAGTAGTATAATATGGGAATTGTGCTGAGAGCAGACTGTGTTTTGCATATTGGCAGCCTTCCTGATTTATTACCGGGTGATTTGTATATTGATAAAACAGAGATTCTGCTGTTAGTAGCTGGCATTTCATAAAGGCATAAGCCACTTCTGGTAAATAATTCCCTGGGAGAGGGTTGTTGTTGTTGTTTTTGTTTTAGTTTATTTATTTATTTTGAGAGAGAGAGAGAGAGAGAGAGGTGGGGAGGGGGCAGAGAGAGAGGGAGAGACAGCATCCCAAGCAGGCTCCGTGGGGTTCAAACTCACAAACCATGAGATCATGACCTGAGTGGAAACCGAGAGTCGACGCTTAAGGGACTGAGCCATCCAGGCGCCCCTTGTCAGGAGAGTTTTATTACAAAGTAACCAAGAGCAAAAAAAAAAAAAAAAAGAATAAATGAAGACAAAGAGAGGGGGAAGAAAGAGTTAGCTGATGTGTAAAGAAATTGATCCTTGCAGATATCAAGCAAAATGAATAACCCACAGTACAATACCGCAGTGCAGTGCTATTTGATATGTGGGCGATGGGGTTGTGCTTGTCTGCCCGCTGTTTGTTACAGGTAAATTCAGTCTGTACTTGTTGCCAGGACATACATTTTCCAATGTGTGTGTGTGTGTGTGTGTGTGTGTGTGTGTGTTTAATTCTTTTCTTCTCTATTACGTTTATTACGATTAGATTTATTGAAAATGCAATTGTATATGTATTGACTGATAATAAAAATGGGGCTTCTATTTTGTATGGTTTTGATGTTTTTAATTTTATGTTTCTAAGAATTCATGTCTGTTGTGTACTATAAAAGTATTGTTGCAATAATAATATCACAATAAGATTATGGTTTGTTTTTGTTTTTCTTAATGTGTGAGAAGTGCGGTATAGTTGATACAGAGGCCACTTTTAGGCAAGCAACTTGAATAGTGGACACCTGAGTAAGGTGGAGGGACCCCCTGGCTGAATACAAAAGGCCCATTAGGTGACCCACCTCCAAATCTCCATCAGCCCCAGCTGTCCAAAGGTTTACTTACACCAGGGCGTAGAAACCAAAAAAGGGAAATTCCATACGTTCCCATACTTCCTCACCTTTCCTCCCTTTAGCTACAGCACCCCCACCCCCCCATTCCTGCCTCGTGGCAGACAGTCTCTGCTTTGCTGTCCTGCTTGCTGCTTCCTTGCGGTGTGTTCAACAAACTTCTGTCTCCATGCTCTGCTCTGGAGAATTCCTTCACTGTCTGCGCAGTTGACGAGAGATTATACTGGGCGCCTAGGTTCTCTGTCTCTGTGTGCTTGACTGAATTAGTTTCATTTTTTTTCTCAAAAGAAAAAAAATAACAAATGGTACAGATTAAATGGGACATATATTTTGCATGCATATATTTTTCATTTCATCTTTACAACCCATCTGTGAAATAGATATTTTGTCCATTTTACAGGTAAAGAAACTGAGCTTAAGAGGATTAAAGTAACTAGTCTGTATTAGTCAGGATGCTGCTGGAAATAGAATCCAGTGCAGATAATTTAAGATATCTTTTTTTCTTCCTTTTAAAACTTTTTAATGTTTATTTATTTATTTTTGAGAGAGAGAGAGAGAGAGAGAGAGCGCACAAGTGGGGATGGAAAAAGAGAGAGAGGGAGACACAGAATCTGAGGCAGGCTCCAGGCTCCAAGCTGTCAGGGCAAGCCTGATGTAGGGCTTGAACCCAAGAACCATGAGATTATGACCCGAGCTGAAGTTGGACGCTTAGCTGACTGAGCCACCCTGCACCCAGATGACTTAAGGTATCTTAGTGAAGGGATTCCTTGCAAAGGTGTGAGCAGAATCCAAAGAAACAAGGAGTATTGAAGTACCTAGAAACCAGCAAAAGCAGGAAACCATTAGAACACTTGGGTCTATGTGGACAAGAGAATAAAGTCTTTACTGGAGAGAAAGCCATACCATTAGGAGAAAGACTGTCCTATAGGTACTGGGCCATTAGCTGAAGGACTACAGCCCCTGTCAATCTGCAGCCTGGCAGGGAGAGAGCCAAAGTAATAAATACCAACCTCTCCCTCCATGAGAACTGGAGATATGTCAGAGGGACGCACAACAAGTGACAGTAAGGGAGAGACACAGCCGCTGCCAGTGGTCACAGCCCAGAGCTGAGAGGAAGCAGGGAAGAAATATGCCATACTTCCTTCTCTCCTGTGAGAAGTAAGTGAGATGATTCATTTAAAGAAATACCAAATAAAATTTGTGCTATGGGTGCCTGGGTGGCTCAGTTGGACTGAGCGTCAGACTTTGGCTCAGGTCATAATCTCATAGTTCGGGAGTTCAAGCCCCCCATTGGGCTCTGTGCTGAGAGCTCAGAACCTGGAAGCTGCTTCGGTTTCTGTGTCTTTCTGTCTCTCTGCCCCTCTCCTGCTTGAACTCTCTCTCTCTCTCTCTAAAAAATGAATAAGGGGCGCCTCGGTGGCGCAGTCGGTTAAGCGTCCGACTTCAGCCAGGTCATGATCTCGCGGTCCGTGAGTTCGAGCCCCGCGTCGGGCTCTGGGCTGATGGCTCAGAGCCTGGAGCCTGTTTCCGATTCTGTGTCTCCCTCTCTCTCTGCCCCTCCCCCGTTCATGCTCTGTCTCTCTCTGTCCCAAAAATAAATAAAAAACGTTGAAAAAAAATTTAAAAAAAAATAAAAAATGAATAAACATTTTAAAAAATCAATTAAAACCTGTGTTGTTTAGTTAATAATAGGTTTACGACCTGCTGGAAATATGTATGAACCACCCACATACACACACCAATAGTGGAGTCACTTCACTTCTTGGTTAGACACTTCACTTCCTGGTTTTTCTTCCTCTCTCCATCTCAAGGGCTTATTTTTCACGGGCTTTGCAATGAGCATATGCCAAAGAACTGAAGTCTGTGTGTCACCTCAAGGGATGTACATTTGTTCCAATCAGACTACTTTTTGCCTTACATGGGCATAGGCCACTTCCGGTAAGCCTGTAGCCTCTGTAGTGCTCAGCCAATGAGGAATCGGGGAGGGACTTCACACTAGGAGATAAATTGCCTGCTGTTACTGCCCTGAGTGTGCCTGCCCATCAGACACCTGCTCTTGCAAGAACGTTGATTACAGCCTCACCTCACTGTGCCCCTAGTCTCTATGTCTCTCCATTGTTGGGGCCAGTGGGCTTATTTCTCACACTCCCACTTATATATCTCTTGACCAAGGATGTATATTCCTTGAACTAATAATAGAGCTTATGCCTCAGGTCCCTGTCTGACATGAGTCTCTTCCAAGTTCTCAGGAAGAAGCCTGTCAATATATTTAGAATTCACACTTTCTGTAAAATTTGAAAAGGCATTTTTTTTTTCAGTCACTACTCATTATGAATTCTTTTTCCCCTCTAATTGCCCTTTCGCTCCTGACTGTTGTATGGGAGAGCTCACTGGCAGTTTGGGGGCCCAGTTAAGGGAACATTGAGTTAGGGATAAATTCAGGGTTTTTTCATGGGATATAGTTTTATAGCCCACAGTCTCTTTTTTTATATGTCATTGTCAGTCACACCACTGTAGGAATGGCTTCCAGAAATCCTACTACTTCTGTGTCAGTTCACCGGTCTTCATAACAAGAAAAGGCAGCAACAGAGCTGTGTTGCATAAGAATATGTCTAGGGCACCTCGGACAGGAAATATGTAGGTAGCAAAGGGACAACAAGGTTTAAAAAGGATCAATAAGGCGGGGCACCTGACTGGCCCAGTAGGTAGAGCTGCTGACTCTTGATCTTGGAATTGTAACTTCAAGTCCCATGTTGGGTGTGGAGATTAGTTTTTAAAAATCCTCAAAACAAACAAACAAACAAACAAACAAACAAACAAAAGAAAGAAAAAAAAAACCACAAAGGATCAACAAGTTTAAAATATTGAAATCTATCTTTGGAAATATGTTCCAAATCTTATATCTAACTCATACAATACCCAAAAAACCCCTGATATTTCCCCATATTTGACAATTTTAAAGTCCAAAATTTCGATAGCGTAAATTTAAAGATCTAATTGGCTTTATTTACTAATTCATTTGTGGGGCATCGTCCCCTCTAATAGAAGCGTCCTTAGAAAAGTTGTGCACATGGAAGGCTTTTACAGGCAGAAATAGTGTGGGAAAAGAAAGGTACTTCAAAAGAAAAGAAAGGATTGTTTCAGGAAAGGTCATTTTCCTTTAGGAGGTCTTATCATGCAGATGGTTTCCCTACTGCTGAGTGATCTAAAATTCCACTCCTAGGGGAGGCTGAAACTAGAAATAGGATTAAGTATAGTATCTTGGTGGAACTCAACATAAGTGACTCCAATTTGGGCCTATTGTTTATTTTCAACAAGAATCTTAAATATTTACATATTACTTCCCCCCATACCAAAAAAATTGTGAGGTTGAAAGAAACTTTCCTAAACTTTTTATATAGTAAGCAACAAAATTCTGTATGTTCAACCATGTAAGAATAAATGCAAAATTATCTTTCTATTCTCTCTAGAGAGAATTTTTTTTATTAAAATCTTTGTCAAATTTTGGTAGATGCATAACACTGAGTAAATGCAGGGAAAACTTTTCAAAACATTCAAAGATAAAATCTTTGTCATATGAAAAGTATTCAGTGAAGATAATACAAGGGGAAAACATCAAAGAGTTAATACAAAAATATGCTTCTATTCCTATATTTTGTGATATGGTGGTATTTGTCTTGAACATTTTTTAAAGAATTTGTCCTGTGTACAATTTAGTGATTCAACACTTCCATACAGCACCCGGTGCTCATCACAAGTGCCCTCCTTAATACCCATCACCTATTTAAAATACCCATCACTAAATTGTACACCTGAAACTCATACTACACTGTATGTTAACTAGATGGAATTTAAGTAAATACTAAAACAAACAAACCAAAAACCTTGAAATCAGAACTATACGAACACATACAATTGTTGTAGAGAAAGTGTTTTTCAGAACAAACCAACAAAACATTTTAATTTTTTGGTTAAAAAAAAGAATTTGTCCTATGTTTTCTTAAGATGTATAATTTATTGTGATTTCTTTCCTCATTGTAAATAAATACTTTCTTAATTTTGTATATATAGTTTTATATTCTTCTATGAGGGGGTACTCAAAGTTTCAGGCCCCTGAGCACATGATACGCCACTGCTTCTGAAGGTGCCTACTCTTGACTGAACTCAAACAGAAACCAGAGCTCTGGTGAGTCTGTCTGAAAAAGTCATAGAGGAATTGAATGGTGATGAGAGTGAAAGAAGACACAGAAAGACAAGTCTATCATCCAAGCTCACAAAGCTATAGAAGACTGGGGTCAGGAGTCAAACTCCAAATGTCTGCTTCTAAAGCACATACTCTTTCCTTAGATCTCTCTAAGCCTCAGTCAGTTACATACAAAAGCACTGGGAGTGGGAGGTGGGGTATGAATAAGACCGTTCTTTCCATTTAGCTACGATCTCAAAATGGGTAACTTTTAGAGCATATGAAAGGCAGTAAGGTTTGTAGAATTATGAATAAAAAATAAGTTATCTGATTTTTTTATTTCAGAACAAATATTTTTTATTCATTATGTAATCTACATGGATAATGGCTTGTTTCCGAAATAATTGGTTAATTGCAAACAAGTTCCACATTTAAGAAAATAACTTATTAATAAGCAGGGATAGCTATTGTCAAAGACATTCTTTGACATAGCTTGGATTAAAAAAACTAAGTTTAAGAAATGTTCAGAATAAAACAATAAAAATAAATTACCAATTAAGATTTCTTTCTCGAGGTGCTGGGGTGGCTCAGTTGGTTAACTGTCTAGCCCTTGATTTCGGCTCAGGTCATGATCTCACGATCAAGCATTGAACACGGGTTCAACGCTTGGAATACTGTCTCTCCCTCTCTCTCTGCTCCTCTCCCCTCAATAAATAAATCAAGTTAACAAAAGATTTCTTTTTCTTCTCCCCTTCCCTTAAAAAACACCACGTTATGACACTAATTCTCAGGCAAACTCCTTGTGCTTTAAACATCTCAAATTCAGGTACCATGAGACCTTGCCTTCAGCCATACATTCTGAAACATGTAGAATATTCTTTTCATATCATGAGTGAAAAAATACATAAACTTTACTGATGAATTTCTGTGAATCTTGTTTCCTTATTTGTAGTGTCTCCTTGGAGATAGTGATGTTTAGGCTCTGTGAAAAAAAATCAGTATGAGGAGAATCAAGGAGAGTTGTCAATCAAGGAGAGCCAAAAGGAACATCTGCTAATAGCTAACGGTGCTGGAACCAGCTGGATTATGCCTATGGTAAGGTTCATTACTTTCTGAGACGTGAGAACTCCCACCTCACCTGAATGTATTTAGCTACATTATCAACCCAGGATGTATAAATTGCATTTAAAGTTAGAATAGCAGCAAGGCAAAATAATTATAGTATCTAAAATAATGCAGTCAGGGATTACCATGGTTCTGAAGGTCATATGGAAAGAAAAGAATGGTAATTAGGCCATTAGTGTATATCGGGATTGTCTTCCAGAGGATCACATACTCTTTCACATTTCACGGACCCACAAATGACCCACACACAAGAAGATGGCATCACAGATGATTAACATATCTGGCAAAGACTTCCTTTGCCCTCATATCCATTCTCCTTTTCTTTCCTTAGTAATAGAAACCTTGCCTTTTAGCTGAATACGTAACTACCCCAGAATAAAGTGCATGTGTCTCAGACTACAGCCACGGATAAGCCCATATTAATACATTCTCACCAATGAGCTCTGAGTGGAGCTAAGTTATGCATCTTCTCCGTCTTGCCCTATTTTCATTCTTCACTTGACTTCTTGGAGCTTCTCTGTTCTAAATTTGGTAGTGAGCCACCATGTAGACACGTAGACCATGTACACAAGGGCAATTTTTGAAGATTGGAGAAAACAGAATGTCTTTGGGATGCCATGATTTCAACCCTGGATTACATAAACTCAGGCTATTAAGATAAAAAAGAAATGAACTTTTCCCTTGTAAATTATTCCATTATTTGTTATCTTTGATGTAGCAGCAGAATCTACATCCTATTTAAGAAAAAAACTTTCATTATTTTCATTAAACACTTTTCGAAAATATGAATTTTCCCTCCTCTCAGAATTGAAATCCCCATTCCTGCTTAACCATGATTCTATACTTTTTATGATTGAAACAGGGGATCTCTGCTGTGCATGACTCCAGGATGTCTCTCTAATTATATATTATAATGATAATATTAAAGTAAAATAAGTTAACAAATATGAGTTAGATACTATGTGTTAGATACTATTAGATACTGTTAGATACTGTTAACTTACTTCAAATATATAAACACATTCAGCCCACACAATAACGCTGTGATAGATAAGCAATAATTATCTTCATTATAAATCTTTTGACCAAGATCACATAGCTTGTAAATATTTGGGCCAATTTTCAAATCCAGAGAGTTAAAGTCTGAAGAAACCAGATCTTATGAGCTCTTTAAGACCTAATGTGTACATTCCTCCACACCTTTACATTTAGTTTATTGAAATCAGGTTGGTCACTCAATGTGTGTCCTGGTAGGAATATTTATATCTCAGAAATTGGCAAATGTTGCAAATCAGAGAAGTTTTTTTGTTTGTTTGTTTCCTTTGGAGAACTGAATACTAGCATACCACTTGTTTAAGATATATATATTCCAAGTCTTTATACTTAAAACTAACCATGTTCTGGCTGGGGATACTAACATGAGTATAGTTGTAGCACAGGATAATACAAGAATGTTATTAAAATTATGGACATAGAATTAAGGAAGCAATTTAGTTTAAGCATGGCAGAAGTCAGAACATCAACTGAGACATGGCATCTGAGCTAGACCTTAGTTCATATGTGAGGAAGTGTTGGTATTAAATTTTCTGTGTGTTTGTGATAAAATGACTAACTATAAGGGAAAACTTCAGTTCTGTTTGTTCTTACTCATATATTAAGATATGTGACAAACTTAACTTTACACTTAAGAGAATAAGATGGTTTTCTATGCTACATACATATTGAGTCCCTTGATAAGATTTCTTCCTCATAAATATCTTCATCACTTCCTGATAGTCCTAACTTTAAAGATTAATTTCCTAGGGTACTGAAGATTTCTCTCATTAAAATGCAAATATATCTGGAAGTCATTTTCTTATAACATCTTATCAGTTATTGGTTCTGAAGCTCTGACTGATTGGTAGTTCACAGAACTAGCCTCCTTGACCCTGAACTGTAAATTCAAGACAATCAGCACTTTAGAAATAATCATGCCCTTGGTTTAGTATGGAAAGAGAAACTTCAATCAATACTTCAGTGTCTCACCATATAGTTAATCTTCTACATTATTTCTCCTTTGGCTCATTTCTAATCACTAATACGAAGTACTTAAGCAAGTCCAAGGCATTTGTCCCTGTCAAGCTTATACAGCATAGTTTATACATTCAATAATGAAGTAATTCCATAGCAACAGTATATATTCTAGACTTCATATATTTTGTGTTTACCTGATTCAAAAGTTGGTTTTCGGGGATGATACTCAGTCTTGATATTTCTTAATATTTACCTGAAATACATGCCCAGTGGATTGTTATCCTGTTTTGTTTTGGCCAGTCCTACACTGATTGCCATGTTTCCTTCCACCGATCTCTAGCTTTATGACCTGGCCCCTGTTTCTGTCAGCTTGCTGAAAGTTGAAAGGTTGATTCCTAGCTTGCTGACCTGAGCCTCTGTGCATTTCCTACTTTTGAATTTGCCACTTCCATGGTTCTTCAATTCTTGGGACATGCTCATTCTTTGCTGGACTTTCCAGAGGGTAATTATCCACCTGTCAGCATCATCAAACCAATGAGAACCACCCCCCATCATATCTTGATTCCTCCCATAACCTAAGGCTGGTTTTGCCCCTTGAGGCCTGTAGCTGAGTGTCAATATCAATTTCTTAGCTGCAAGTCCTCCTATTTTAGCTTTCCCCCTAGCCTACTCAAACCTACAGTTAAAAAAAAAAAGAGAGAAAAAAGAAAAAAGTGAGATGGGTCAAAGATGCCAGGTAAAGGGAATAAACAGGGCAAGGGAGAGGGATGGCATTATAGCCATCAGAATATGGGAAGAGGGAACAAATCTTAAAAGAAAAGACCATTTTGTACATCACAATTTTACCTGGTCCTATACTATACTGGAACTATTTTTTGGAATAATCTAGGGCATGCTGTTTTCTATATGTTAAACAGTTTCCTCTGACCAGTGTGACAGAGGAATGAACAAATGTGGACAAATACCTCTTTACAGTGGAGCTGTGCCAATGTGAAATCAGCCACCTTATGGGCACAAATTTCATAGCTATATACAGCTTTTCGGTTATTGTGCCTACATGGTCCCAAGGATACTTGACTTGGGGCTTTTGATTAAGTGGGTAACATAAATGCATTTGAGAAAAACCATTTAAATATTTTGTATTTCACATAAATTATTACAATACCCAGCTTCACCTTTGTAAAATAGGACTAAAATGGATGAATGTGTGCTGTTTTTAAGTGTGTCTTTTGGTACAGTAGATTAGTTACCAGAATGGGTTGGCTGCCTATGAAATCATTTTTTGATTCAATCAAAAAGCAAATTTCACAGCAATGGCATATGTTACACCTTTGCAAATTTTTATTTTGATGGATCAGGATATTGAACTTTAGAATATTGGAGGGCATTTGCCCCATTGAAAGGGAATACAAGTTGTTGTTGTTGGTTTTTTTAATGTTTTTTTTTTCAATCTACTTGTCCTTTATGATGTTAAACAATACTTGAACAGCAAAAGAATATTTTCAGCTTCAACTTTTTTAGGAAACAATAATAAAGAAGAGAAATTGTTTAACTATTCTTGTTTCATGTTTGAATGTTTTGAAAAGTTTTCCCTGCATTTACTCAATGTTATGCATCTACCAAATTTTATTCATCTTCTTCCCTATTTATAGATACCCAGCTGGTTTTAAATCTCAACTACTGAAATTTCATGACAATGGGTAGCCTTTTATGAGCAACCTCAGAGGCCCAGGCAAAATTTCTTCTGGTACCCATACCCAAGAGTAGGCTTAGTGAATAACAAAATTTACATAGACTTGATTTTCCTAAATGCTGATAGGTTCCATTATATAATGGCTTTACTCTTATTACACTCCTTTCAGCAGGTCATGAGGATTCCTATTATCCCACATTTTTTGGCAATAATTGGTATTACCAGCCTTTTAAAATATCTTGTTTTATCTTTTGCCAATCTGATGGGTATGGAGTCCTTTCTAGTTATTTTAATTTTACTTTCTCTAATTACTAGTAAGGCTAGTCGTGGGCACTTCTCCATCTAAAATTTCTGGATTTTTAAATATTTTTGTTCTCCATTTTTACTGTTTTTTTTTCTTTCATTTGTGTTGTTATTGTTGATATATAGGAGCTAATATTATTCCATATTTTTAATTGAAAATATTTCTCTCCAATCTGTCAGTCCCCTACTATGAGTTTGATGTAGCAGAAATAACTGCTGCTACAGTTTGAATATTTATGTTCCTTCAAAATTTATAATTTGAGATCCTGACCCCCCCCCCCCCCCCACCAAGGATGATGGTATTAGAAGGTGGGACCTTTGCAAGGTGCTTAGATCATGAAGGTGGAGCCCTCATGAATGGGATGAGTGTTCTTGTAAAAGAGAACCCAGAGAGTGTGTAAGCCCCTTTCCATCATGTGAGGACAGAGCAAGAAGGGCAGCAATGAACCAGTGAGAAGTCCCTCATCAGAAAGCAACCATGTAGGTACTTTGACCTTGGACTCATCAGCCTCCAGGACTATGAGAAGTTAGTTTCTCTTTATAAGCAACTAAACTTGTGGTGTTTTGTTAGCAGCCTGAATAGACTGAAATACTTGTCTTTTGGAGCTTTGCTGATGTATTCTGTGAAAGTGTGTTGACCTGACCTGCTAGGTCACAGGGAAGTCACTTTTGGTAGCAAAGAAGCAAATGCTACAGAAGAAGCAAGAGAAGGAGAGGTTGAGAAGAAAGAACCAGAGACAAGCTGGCTCACAAAGAAGTGGATTCACTGGAGGAAGGGTGGTACATGAATGGGTGCTTGAGGCTGACTGCCTGACCACAGGCTCATGGGTGCTGCCTTGGAATCACTGGAATTCCTATTTGGTATGAATATCCATGAGAGGGGTTACACTCATGGGGGTGTATCTGCTGAAAGAATCTCTTGTTTTCCAGCTTCTCTATGATTTACAATAAAATATCAACAGAAGCAACCAAAATCTGTATTTCTCCTTTATAATTTGAAGGAAGTTAAGAACAGAATGCTACACACCAGAGCTGTGCCTCTGCCACCAGACATCAGGAGCGTTTTATGTGACATGATAGACTAATTTGCAATTATTAGAACTTTCAGTAGAATTCAAGAACAAAAACAGTGACTTTGATTGGCTCAAAAAATGGATTAGCCAATCAGACTGCATTAGTATGTTTCTCAGAATTTAATTTTCAATCAACTATATAATATCAGACCCATTTAATAGAGCAGATTTTTTTTCTCCTTTTTAGAAATTTGTGTAGAATTTCTGCAATCAACACTAAGGTTCTATTCTTATATTCAATGACTGTGATAATCATAACAATGGTAAATATGATTGTAGCTATCAGTGGAGCCTATTATGTGCTCCAGCCTCTCTTAGAACAATTTGTTTATTAATACATTTGATAGACTGGAAACAATGCAATAGCATTGCAGTGTGATTTTTTAATCCAGAATCTTCCACTTGCATTCAAACTTGAACTCTTTGGAAAGAAGTGGTTTGTATCACTAAAAATCACTTTATAAAGTCAGCCTCATTGGAATAGGCTATCTACAGAAAGCTGTTTCAGACTTCTCAAGATATCTTTGGATATATCAGTAGTCACAAATTCAGTTTAATTGGAATTTAGTCACTGAACCAAAAAAATATATATACATATATAGGTAAAAAATAAACCTTATCATGTAGGTCACATTTGAAGGAGAGTTTATGAATCAGTGTAAACATGATTACTTTAAAAATTAATCTTGAAAAGTCAATTGGCTCTACCTATGCTTTTGCCACAAGAATCTAATATTTATGAAAAGGACTAGATCACTCCAGTTACTTATGTCCCTAATATCTTGATGAAGGGGAAGGCCTTTGTACAACTGCCATAGTCAGTTTGGTCTGCCAAAACAGAATATCATACATTGGGGGGTTTACACAGACATTTTTTTCTTAGTTCTGGATCCTGGCAAGTCCAAGGTCAAGGTGTCAGCAGATCCAGTGTCAAGTGAGAGCACTCTTTCTGAGTTGCAGAGTGTTGTCTTCTTATTATAATCTCAAGGGGTGGAAAGAGAGATATTTTTTTCATTTTTAATAGATAAAATCACATTTTATTGTTTAATTTTAAATTTTTATTTTAGTTCTCATCACTTTCATTTATTATCAGAGCATCAATCCCATTCAGTAAGGCTCCACCTAATTACCTACCAGAGGTCTCACCTCTTAATACCATTACACAAAGGATTAGGACCCAACCTATTAATTAATCTATTAATTTTGGAGTTAGGAGCACCACAAACAACTAAGCATTACTCAGTCCATAACAACTATTACTCAAGCTAATGATCAAATCACTATCAATGATGCTACTGCAGATGCCCAAGTAAGGTTGGTAAGATAATTGAGTGGTAAAAGAAAAATATATAAAATATAAATTATCAATATTTCGCACTATTTTTTTCCATGCTTCTCTTATCCTCCTCACTGAGTTAAGACACTACCCCACTTATGTAAAAGAAACAAATTAAACATGTTGTAGAGCACTTCAATATTATAAGTAAGTTTAAGAAATACCAGTTTTCTTAAAAAGATGTTTAAAGCTAAGGTCCTTCATGACCAGGGAAAGGACCTATTTTAGGATTGAACTTTTCAGCAGGAGAAGCCGGTCCCAGATGTCAGACAGTTATTGGAATGCAGGTGCACCTTGCCTTATTCCTTACCAAAAGTGTTTCTTGCAGTTGGTGCTCATCTACTTAGCATGTTTGCACTATATATATACTCAGGAAACGGCAGGTATTATTGAAAGACTCCTTAGTCTAATTAAAACCAGCCTTGAATACCAAGCAAAGCACAAATCACCAGACCAGCTCTTTTGTCATAATTTGAGTCAAGATCAAAGATTCGGCAAAGATTAAATATGTCTTTGATGACCCAAAGCAAAACATGAGAACTAACAAGTTTTAAGAATCATGTTATGTGCATTCCCATCATCAGTGAACGAGGGTTCCTTTTTCTCCACATCCTCACCAACACTTGCCATCTCTTGTCTTTTTCATTTTCGCCATACTGACAGGGGTAAGGTAATATCATATTGTGGTTTTGATTTGCATTTCTCTGATTATTAGTGATGTTCAGTATCTTTTCATGTGTCTGTTGGCAAATTGTATATCTTGTTTGGAAGGCAGTAGGGAGGTTTCTCAAAAAATTAAAAACAGAAGTACCATATGATCCAGTAATTCCACTACTGGGTATCTACCCAAAGAAAATGAAAACACTAATTCAAAAAGATATATGCACGCTTACGCTCATTGCAGCATTATTTACATTAGCTAAGGTATGGAAGTTACTCAAGTGTCCATCCACGGATGAATGGATAAAGAAAATATTATATTAGAAAGGAATGAGATCTTGACTTTTGCAACAACCTGGTTGGACATAGAGGGTATAATGCTAAGTGAAACTAGTCAGTCAGAGAAAGACAAATACCATATGAATTCACTCATAGGTGGAATTTAAGAAACAAAACAAATGAACAAAGAAAAAAGATAAGCAAAAAGATTCTTAAATACAGAGAACAAACTGGTGGTTGTCAGAGGGGAGATGGGTGGGGGATGGATGAAATAGATAAAGGGTATTAAGAATATACTTATTGTGGGTGCACCTGGGTGGCTCATCTGTTGAACATCCCACTTCAGCTCAGGTCATGATCTCACAGTCTGTGAGTTCAAGCCCCACGTTGGGCTCTGTGCTGACAGCTGACAGCTGGGAGCCCGGAGACTGCTTTGGATTCTGTCTTCCTCTACTCTATGCCCCTCCCCCGCTTGCACTCTGTCTCTCTCACTCAAAAATAAACACTAAAAAATTTGAAAAAAAGAAGAATACACTTATTGTGATCATCACCGAGTAACGTATAAAATTGTTGAATCATTATACCATACACCTGAAACTAATATAACGCTCTATGTTAATTATACTTCAATAAAAATATAAAAATATCAAAAATTATCTTAAGGTATAATTCGCATATAACAAAACTCACTAGTTTTAAGTAAAAAAAATGATAATTTTTAAAAAAATGTGTACAGTCATGGGGTGCCTGGGTGGCTCAGTCAGTTAAGCATCCAGCATCAGCTCAGGTCATGCTCTAATGGCTCATGGGTTCGAGCCCTGCATTGAACTCAGTGCTAACAGCTCAAAGCCTGGAGCCTAGAGCCTGCTTTAGATTCTGTCTCCCTCTGACTCTGCCATCTCTTTTCTCTCCCTCTCTTTCTCTCTGCCCCCACCCCCGATCTCTCTCTCAAAAATAAATAAAAGATTAAAAAAAAAAATGTGTATAGTCATGTAACCGGCCCACAGTCATGATCTAGTGTTGTAGACACTATTTCTGTCCTTACATAATTTAAAATGTAGCTGGAGAATACACTGGGATGAATATTATTTCCCCCAAATTTATGTCTAAACAGATGTGATCTTATTTGGAAATAAGACCTTTGCAGATGCAATTAGTTAAGATGAAGTCATACTGGATTATGAAGAGCCCTAAGTCCCATGACTACTGTCCATATGAGAAGGCCATGTGAAGATATACAAGGAAGAAGTTCATGTGACAATGGAGACAATAAAATGGTAGATCTACAAACCAATGAATGTCAAAGATTAGCAATGTACATAAAGCTAGGAGAGAAGCATGGAGCAGGATAATGGACTGCATGTTTCTGCATCACTTCACAATTCATATATTGAAATCCTAACCTCCAGTGAGATAGTATTAGGAAGGGGAATCATGGGGAAGTAATTAGGTTTAGATAAAGTCTTATGGAGATAAAGTCTTTCCAAATGAGAAAGTAGTGTTTTTCTAAGAAGAGAGAGCCTGGGCGGCTCAGTCCGTTAAGCATCTGACTCTTGATTTTGACTCAGGTCATCTCAGGGTTTGCAAGATCGAACCCCTCCTCCAGCTTTGTGCTACCAGCATGGGTTCTCTCTCTCCTTCTCTTTCTGCTCCCCCACTGCACATGCATGTACTCTTCTTGCCTCTCTCCAAATAAATAAATAAACTTTAAAAAAGAAAAGTTATAAAAAGAGAAGACAGATATTAGTCTTCCTATCATGTGAGAATATATATAACAAGAAGATCACCATCTGTAAGCCAGGAAGAATGTTCTCACCAGATAAGAGATCGGTCACACCTTGAACTTGGACTTTTGAGCCTACGGAACTGTGAGAAATAAATTTTTGTGGTTTAATAGACCCTGTTATATTCTGTCATAACAGTCCAAACTAAGACAGAAATTGGTACTGAAAAGTGAGGTTCTGTTTGAAAGCAGAAAAGGAGGAAGCAGCTTTGAAAATGGGTAAAGAGTAGAGGCTAGAATAATTTTGAGATGCATGCTAGAAAAAGCTGAGATTGCCATGGAGTAACTTTTAAAGGTGACTCTGATGAGAGCATAGAAAGAAAAAAAGGAGAGCTGGAGAGAAAGCATCTATCTTTTCAGAGAATACAAAAATAATCATGAACCAAATGTTGGTAGAAATATGGAAAATAAAAGCCATTCTGATGAAATCTCAGGCAGAAATGAATATACTATCAGGAATTGAAGAAAAACTAATATTCTTATAATGTGGTAGAGAACTTAGCTGAATTGTGTTTGTGTTCTAATTTTTCGCAGAAGGTAGAACTTACAAGTGATGAAATTGAATTCTTAGCTGAGAGGATTTCTAAGCAAAATGTTGAAGGAGTCGCTTGGTTACTAGTAAAATGCAAGAAGAAAGAAATGAATTGAAGAAGGAATTGTTCATTTAAAAAGAAGCAGAACATGGATCTCCAGTGGCACAATAGGTTAGCATGCAGTAACCATATTGCATGCATCCATATTGCAAGAAATAAGAAAGCATATTTTCAAGAGATCATGAAGGGTTTGGCAGAACAAGCATTTGATAAGAAGACTTCATCAACAACCCCAGCAGGAAAACTGCCAGTTTGAACTGAAGGGAAAAGAGACTCCTTGAAAGAAGGCTGTCACTCTTAGATTCTACAGGACAGGATGATAAAGCTATTCAGCTGTACCCTTGCACTATTCTTCAAGAAAATAGTAAAATCGCCCTGAAATTGATTTGGAAATCATCAAGGTACCCTAGATTTCAATAGGGCAGATGACCTATGGGAATGTGACCCACATCGAGGCAGAACTGCAGCATGGAGTTGGGGGGTGTCTGACAGAAAGTGGTGGTGTGGATGGGACCACTGTCAAGGGCAGCAGCATGGCCAATGCCTTGTTAAGCTGTGGGAGTGACACTACTGCCCCAGTGGCCTGGAGGACAGAGCATCAAACCAAAGAGGATTATTCTTGAACATTAAGATCTCATGGGATTTACCTTGTTATGTCTTGAACTTGGTTGGCTTCCTTCTCTTCAATTTCTCTTTCCTTCTCTTAAATTTCTCTCTTCTAGAATGGAAATGACTGTCCTTCCATTGTATTTTGGGAGCACATAACTTGTTTGGTTTCACAGGTTCACAACTGAAGAATGTTGCTTCAGGATGAAATGATTTAGATAATGGTTAGGTGGGACTTTGGACTTTAGACATTAAATGTTGGAATGAAGACTTTGGGGGCTTTTGAGATGGAATGAATGTTTGCCTCTGGGAAGGATATAAATTTGGAGGGTCAGGGATGAAATGTTATGTAATGCATGTTTGTGTCACCCTGTCAGAAATTCATGTTGAAATCCTAATACTCAGTGATGTTTAAGGAGGTGGGATCTTGGGAGGTAATCAGGTTTAGATGAGATAATAAGGTCTGGCCCAAATGATGGGATTAATTTCCTTATAAGAAGATGTCAGGATACAATGAAAAGATGGTCATGAGCACAGGAGGAAGAGTGCTCTCACCTGCTGGCACCTTGATGTTTGGCTTTCTAACCTCCAGAACTGTGAGAAATACATTTTTGTTTAATCTACCTAGTCTATGGTGTTCTGTTACAGCAGCCTTAACTAAGAGTCTCCTTAAAGCTTCCAAAAGGAAACAATCCTGCTGACACCTGAATTTCACACATCTGACCTCTTGAACTGTGATGGAATAACTTTATGGATAGGATAACTTTTAAGCCACTGGTTGCCCTAAGACCCTACTCAGAGATATGGATTTAGTTAAATATTGATAAACAAAAGCAAAATTGCAGTTGTGAAAAATATTCTTTTTTTAAGTTTATTTTTTGAGTGCGCAAGAGAGAACCAGCAGGGGAGAGGCAGAGAGAGAGAGGGAGAGAGAGAGAGAGAGAGAGAGAGAGAGAGAGAGAGGATCTGAAGTGGGCTCTGGGCTGACAGCAGAGAGCCCAAGGTGGAACTCAAACTCACAAGCTGTGAGATCATGACCTGAGCCCAAGTCAGACACTTAACCGACTGAGCCACCGAGGCACCCGGAACAAATATTCTTAATGGACTTTAAGGGTTCATTGAGAGGCAGGTTGAGTCATCCTGGTCGGGGAAATCAGGGAAGGCATCTTTGAGAAGAGGTTCTCCTTCAAGTGAGAACCAAAGAGTAGGAAAAAATTAACTGTGTAAAGAGAAGGAATGAATAGTCCAAGTAGAAGGAAAGTGTGAATGTAAACCTTTAAAACATCATTCATTAAATACTTTTTAGTGCATACTTTATTTCATGTACTATTATAGAATCTAGAGATATACAAATGAGCAGGCAGCTTACTCTATGAAGGAAGATATTATCAGGATATTAAATAGCACATATTACATTTCTGAAGATAAATGACAAAACTATATATATTTCTTTTAATTATCTCTAGGCTCATATTTTAAGTAGAATTGTAATATTTTAAAATAGTGATTTTCGATTATTTCCTTTTATTGTTTCTTATTATGACACAGCCAGAATGAGACAAATAAATGAAAAAAATAGAAAATGATGAAACTATAGCCAGATTTTTAAAATTCTGAGTTAACTCTAAAAACCATGTTACTTATTTAAGTGATATGTTTGAATATCAATTATACAAAAATTGTCTGATTTATTTTAAATTTGGTATCTAATTTTATTTGAGTAAAATAGTGCCAAAGAAACTTCGTGAATTAGCTATAATTATCTAATTTATTTATTAACTAAGTATGAATGTGGAAAATTTAAATAAGATGCTTAAAATAGTTACTCTGAAAATTTAACAAATTAACAAGATAAATGGTTATTCCACAGCCAAAAAGAGTTTTGAACTTTTCCAGATTAAGGAATTCTAGGATTTCTTTCCTATAGAAGGATTCTCCCCCTCCCCCCCCCACACCCCAATTGCTAGGTTCCAAGCAAATTCTTTGCATTTGGGTAAACTTTGGCTGCCCTTCATAAATAAAAGCAGACATATGTACTTTATTTAAAATTGTCAGATTCTCATGGCTTCCTTATTGATGGGTTTTAGTTTATAAAAGCAGTAGAGATAAAGTCTGAAGAAGGTTATTATTATTATTTTTTGGCACACTTTGTTAGGAAATTATTGAGACTTGGTGTTAGTTTTTTGGTGACCTGAAGGTATTTAATCCTGTGGATTTTGAGGACATATTTATTAAAATTGATGTTTATGAATAAAGAAATTAAACAAGGAATAAATCAAGCATGTTCATACAGACAGAAAAAAAGAAGGAAAGAAAGAAAGAAAGAAAGACAACACACACGCAAAACGTAAGCGGGAAAGCAAATAAATCCCCTTAAAATACAGGTCTACGACAAAACTAGATGGCAAAGAATACTAAATAATTGAATGTCATATATTTATATTTGCATACATAGGGACAAATATCACCAAATCCAACAGAACTGTCTCCAGAGCCCATAATGAGTACAGACTCAAGTGGAGACTTGGTGAAAAAGGAAGGCAAAGCTTTAAGATATAATAGATGAATTCATCTCAGAAAGAGAAAGACTTGCTGTGAATGGGAAAATACTAAGATCACAATTAAGAACTGATAGATCAAAGGACCAGCTTCTGAGGAGTCCAAAGGCGAGGCCTTGAAAATACACAAGAACAGAGGTGACATGTTGCTTGGAATAACGGGATGTGAGTTGGGTAATGTATCCTTTTGGTATGTAAAGAAAAGGTATTAAAAAATAGAAATTAAGGAGCAGCTGGGTGGCTCAGTCAGTTGAGCAGCAACCAACTCTTGATTTCGGCTCAAAGTCGTGATCCTAGGATTGTGGGATTGAGCCCCCAAGAGTCGGACTTTGCACTGAGTGTGGAACTTGCTTCAGATTCTCTCTCTCTCTCCTTCTGCCCTTCCCCCCTGCTCCTGTGCTCACTCTCTTTCAATCTAAAAATAAAATTGAAAAATATAGAAATTAAGATTAAGAAAGAAATTAAGAGGGGCACCTGGGTGGCTCAGTCAGGTGAGCGTCCGACTTCAGCTCAGGTCATGATCTCACAGTCTGTGAGTTTAAACCCGGCATCGAGCTCTGTGCTGACAGCTTGGAGCCTGGAGCCTGCTTCGGATTCTGTGTCTCCCTCTCTGTCCCTCGCCCACTCGCACTCTGTCTCTGCCTCTCAAAAACTAAATAGGGGCGCCTGGGTGGCTCAGTCGGTTGGGCGGCCAACTTCGGCTCAGGTCACGATCTCACACTCCGTGAGTTCGAGCCCCGCGTCGGGCTCTGTGCTGACAGCTCAGAGCCTGGAGCCTGTTTCAGATTCTGTGTCTCCCTCTCTCTGACCCTCCCCCATTCATGCTCTGTCTCTCTCTGTCTCAAAAATAAATAAACGTTAAAAAAAAAATTAAAAAAAAAAACTAAATAAACATTAAAAAATTTTTAAAGAAATTAAGAAAGAAAATTAAATTACAAAGTCGGAAGACACCCCAGCTCCCTTCAAAAGGTGCTCTTGACTAAAACAACTACCACCAAAAGATAGTCAATGACTGTCTTAGGTTGGGTTGCCTAGAAGATATAAGCAAAAGGGGCCCATGGGCAACTGAGATATTAAATGCGTAGTCCCAGGATAAACCGGAAGAAAAATGCAATAGAGAAATGGAAGGACACAGGAAGATAAGCATGGTAGGGAAGGGGAAGATGACAGGCAATGCTGAAGTTTTCATCTAAGACTCAGGTTTGTCTTATCCTACAGGAACTCTGTGTGTAAATGGAACCATAGACTTCACTGTACCTCAAGGCAAGGAAACCGTGTTTTTATAGGTCTTCACAGAGTAGTTATTGGGCTCTCATGGGGGAAACAGGGATCTCCAGGTGATGCACCTCCGGTTGTCCAAGAGCAATCTCCTGGAGAAATTTGAAAGAGTGAGGTATGAACATTAGCATCAATAGCCACAGCCCCTAAGGAATGACACACCCAATCAGCAAAGAGATATGATGATATCTAAACAGAGCACCAAAAAGATCACTGGAGCCCAAACCCCTTACCACTGTCTACATAAAACTGTATCAAGACATTGAAAAATAAACAGAAAGTAGCAAACTAATAAAAGAAGGGGGATCAAAAATATTTTAGCTGATGAAAATTCTCTCCACCAGACAACAGAGAGCAGAATGAAACTATGAAACAATTGAACAGAATTAAATATCTTTTATCAGGCATTTATCAACATGAAAAAGTCATTGAATACATGATTCAAAGTTTACAATGTAAGTGGAGAAACCATAAGAATCTGTGAAAGGAGAGCTGATATAACTCAGGAAAGAAATGGGAGAAAGAGAAAAAGTAACTTTAGAAAAATTAAATTATAAGGTGTCAGAATAAAATACATTTGACTGAAAAGATAATCAGAGTCTTGAAAAATTACATGAAAATATCTCTGAGATATGAAAATATCTCTGAGAAATGAAAAATATAAAAAGGCAAAAAGATTCAGACAAGACAATTGATGCAGAGAATAGGAAAGGGTCCATTGTACCCGTAAAACCTTTGTCCACAAAAAGATTCTGGAAATAAACGACTCCGTTTTAAAAATCACCATGTACCTGGGAAAATGTACTGGAACAGAAAAGAGTGAGAAACAGACTAATAAAATTATTAGACTTCAAACATTAAGAAAAAAATATGTAGACCAAGTTGCAAAAGAAGGGACCCTGGATTTTCTTCAGCTTCTCAATCACACATTAAAAGCAAACAAATTATGGGCCAAGGGTTGTATGATAAGCTAAGTTGTTCTTAAAGTATCAAATGTATAGGAATATAACACTATATATAAAAGAGCTCAGGGAAGACTGTCTCAAGAGGCATTCCTATAGGGAGGACTTCCTGTTGGGGGAGAAGCTTTATTCAAACAGGAAATTATCAAACACTACAAAAAAACCAAAGTAGACTTGAACAAATAGAGGTAAAATTTTAATTTAAGTATGTTAATTTCACATCACAAAATGCCAAATTAATAAATGTTTGCTTGTTTAGATTGAGTTTTGCCCTAGAGCTAAAGAAAGTGTCTTCTAAAGGGGGTTAAGTTAAAAAAAAGTTCTGTCAATAGAACTCCTAGATTTTGACCCATTACAAAGCCTCAATTAAAAAGACAAAACAAAACAAAATGATTGGTCACATGAATAGGTAGAACAGAAAAGGAAGTTCAGACATAGACCTAGTTCAAGTGGAAATTTAGTATATGTGAACGGTGGTGTTCAAAACAGTAGAGAAAAGATGGACTTTTAAGTAAATGATATCAATAATCTGGATAGCCATTTGGAAAAAAAAAGATAAAATTATAGCTGTACCTCACAAAAAAAATTAAAAATTGAGAATAGAGTCAAAATGGGTGTGAGATCAAACTCTGAAAACACACAAACCCTTAAAGAAACTATGAACAACTTTCTTTATAAACTAGATATGCAATATAGAAAAAATGATAAATTTGACTACCATAAAACCCCACAAAACTACAACAACAACAACAACAAAGAACCTGCCTGGAAAAATACATATGCAAAGTAAAAGAAGTCAATAACAAGTTAATATACATTTGCAATATAGAAAAGGTAAAATTTAAACATTTTAATATGATTTTTAAAATTCTTAAATCATATGTACAAATGGCCCTTATTTAACCAACCAACCAACCAAACAAACAAACAAAAATACACTCAGTTTCTTTTAAATAAGAGAAACACAAAATCACACTGTGATAATCTTTCACAGCTATTAGATTGACCACAGATTGACAATACCCTATGAGGAAACAGGCATTGTCTTGCATTGATGGGATTTTAAAATAATACCCTTCTTTGGAGGGACATTCAGCAGATATATATATTTACCCATTTACTCAACAATTCTGCTTCTAGGAAGTGAATTCCATCAATTTAAAGAACAACAACAACAAAAACCCTAAAACAACAATAAAACTTATGCATAATGTTAATTATTATGAAATTAGTTGTAATAGCAAAATACTGAGACTATCGTCAATTGTCACAGAGATTTGTTGACTAATGTGTGGTACATCCCTTCCCTCATAATGGAGTACTATGGATCTATAAAAAAGAACAAGAAATATGAATACTATGTGTGCATCTGCGTGTGTGGAGAGAGAGTTTAGTGCTTTAGAATAATGGGAGTGGCATAATTAGATGATTGATTGAATATATGATACTATGGGATAGATACATAGATAGGCAGGCAGATGGATAAAGGGATAGATAGACACATGAATGAATATATCCATTATGTCTAGAAGGGTGAACAAATGGGCAAATCATGAACAATTGGTGAACCTGGGCAAATGGTATAAGTGTGTTAGTTGTATTTGCTTTGAATCACACGAAAATGCAGATATTTGAGTACTTTTAACGTATAAAAGTAGAAGTTCCGTGAGGCTCAACCTGAATACAAAGAACACTCCTATACTCCACCGAATTCACTGATGTTTTCGTAAATTAAAAAGTCTATTTGTCGATAGACTTATATACTTCTATCTACCCTATTCTTTCAACTTTTCGGAAGTTATGAAACTTCAAGTAAAGTGTTGTCAACATTAACAAAATGCATTTTTCTGAAAAGGTCTTAATGTACTTAACTCTATGGGAAGGAAATAAAGAGGGAAGGGAAATCACATTTCTGATGGATCAGCTTTGTCCAAGAGCTATTCTAGCTCTCACCTTGACATATGAAGAAATGATTCAAAAGAATTAAGGGACTCTTGTAAGTTTCTATATTATGAAAAGTTTATGCAGCTAATAAGTGACAGAACACTGTTTCTGTAGAATCATGAAAATAACATGAACCTCTATTAATTTTTGTATGCAGACTGGAAATTAAAGTACTTGATAACATAAAACTGAAAACAACCTTGGGGAATTTTTACAGTCATGGAAAACCTAATGCATATCATCCATAGTATAACTCTTTGTAAGTGCTTCTCTAAATTTGATTTATGCACTTTAATTTTTAATCTATTGATCTTCAAATATGTTTCACGTATTTTTAATGTTTGAAGTGATGCCGAATGGTTGTGAAAGGACCATCAGCAAGTCCTTTGCTGATGTGCTGTTCTGGGTGGAAAGTCCTCTGGTGCTTACTCACTGGCAATCTGCCTTCCCAACACTTCTTCCTCACGTAATACCTAGAATCCTCACAGTACATTTTATTGGCCTCTAGTCAGAGAGTGGCAGTTTGCTGATAAAACACCCAGTGTCATTTACCATCTGGCAATTCTTCCATGGCTTAGGAAGTATACAGTTTCTTTTCTGTCATCAAAGAGTTTTTCAGTGTCAAAAGAGGATCTTCTAGTAATGGGGGGAAATGTTGCCATTCATACAGCACCTCAAGTGTCAAAGAGAGGTGCTTTGGCCAAACTTGTATAGTTTTCAGCCTATTTACCAAACTTGTATAGTTTTAAGACTCTGGAAACTCTCTGTTACTGTGCAGGTGGCTAATGCGAGGGTGATGCAGTAGGAAAAAGAATAGAAAAAGAAAAGCAGGTGATACCAGCCAGAACCTAACAGACTTTTCAGCACTTTCTCTAAGCTTGGAGTTGGTAGGATCTAATAAATCACTTTCAAGGTGATAGAAAGTCTTACTTGGGTAAAAACTCTTATTCTTTTTAAAGTTATGTATATTTAAAAAGCAAAGAGTATTGTAAAAGACCTATGTCAAAGGCAGTAACCTTCATACTAACTTTGATAGTGTCTTTAAGTTGAAAATAGGAAACACATGGAAAATTTGAAATTTGCATGTTAATGTAAGATCAGCCAACGTGGGAACCCATGATGAAGAAAAGTAGATGAGTGTCAAGATTGAGAAGAAACATTTTTGTGGATTTATGAAAATGCAACCATTTAGTTTCTAAATGGTTTATAGTTTCTAAACTAATTTCTTGCTAGTCAGCTATAAATCCAGAGTTTTCTAAGTGGCCATGGTTAAAAGGATTCTAGTTTGTGGCTGTGTGGCCCTGTGTACAGTCCTTTCTCTTATGAAATCTTCCTCCTTTTACAACACATGAGTCTTCTAGAGAGGCCTTGGGAATTTCATGATTAGTCACACAAATCACTTTGTTATATGGATATTTTTGGCTTTTGTGGAGCTCTGTTCTTTTTTTTTTTAATGTTTATTCGTTTTTGACACACACACACACACACACACACACACACACACATACACACGGTGGCGGGGGGGGGGTGGGCAGAGAGAGAAGGGGACAGAGGATCCGACGCAGCAAGCCTGATGCAGTGTTGGAACTCACGAACTGTGAGATCATGACCTGAGCTGAAGTCGGAAGCTTAACCACTGAGCCACCCAGGTGCCTGTTTTTTTGTTTTTTGTTTTTGTTTTTTAAATCATTATCGGTGTTGCCTACTGTTGTCGGCCAGGCCTAGTGTTAACAATGCTCCTTTGAATCACTCATTTTGGCTGTGGCGCCCAAGTCATTCTCATTTATAAGGGATCTTCTTCCTGTGCCAGACGTCTTTCCAAAAGCTCTAAGTCCTATTGTATTAAATATGCAAGACTCTAAATTTTAATGTCACCCATTAACATTAATTATCAGCAGTGGTGATGCATTTTTTTATAGAAGCATCAGAACAAACACATTAATTTGCTTCCATTGAGTAGTAAGTAGATTGTCCGTTCTGGAGAGTCAGCAGCTATCTGGGGGCAGTCAAGAGGGCCTGATGGAGATCTAGTTTTAGGTTCTAAAGAAGCAGTTTTCTTCCCAAGGCATCTCTTGTCCTCTCCTCCAGAGTGCTCCCCCTTAGTGCTCTAGCAGTGCAATTTCTCCTAACAGGGCTCTTTCTTCAGACTTTCACCCTGGCCAGTGCCCCTGCTCCCCTTATCTCTAACAGGACAACCGCCATTCATGGGTAGAGCAGCTCACATCATGTGGAGCGGTATTGCATCTATGAAGGCTAGGACCCAACCAAGTCTATAAATGTTAGCTTGGTGATGGAAAAACTGTTGGGTGACTTGACAAACATTGTAGAATCTTCATGTAAAACATTGGATGAGATCCGCAATTTTCTAAATTACAAGGTAAATGGTCATATTTTTGAAGAACCCAGAAAGGTATATTCTCCTTGCTTTTGTTTTCTATTTCCCCTAATTCCCTGAATATGTTTGAACTTTCAAAAGAAGTGTATTTTCCTTGTGTCACGTGGATGTTCCTATTAGAACTTATAATTAAATATCTCTTCAGCTTTGGAACGGAAGGAGCTTCAAGCAACATAGCAGTCAGCGTACCCAATTTCCATTAGGTTGTCTTGCTCGCAGCTTTTAACATAAACAGAGTAACGTATTTTCCCTGAGCAATTCAAATTAGTTTTCTTCAATTGACAACTTAAGGAAGCTGTATATGAAATTCATAGATGAACTGCTTGCTAGTCTGCTATAAATCCAGAATTTTCTAAACAATTTAGATTTTATTTTATTTGACAACTAAATTATATTTTAATCTTAAAAGGTGTTAGTGAGACTGAGTACACTTGAAAAAAATTTATGCATGCAAAGATATTATGGTTATCCATATTAAGGAAACAAGTTCAACAAAATACCATAGTCTTGGTATTCAATTAATTAAAAAACATGTTTCATAATGTCATTTCTTTCATAAAAGAGAGTTCTAAGGAAATAATATTTGGAGACAGCATATATTAAGGATAAAATATGTATTCCTAAATTATTTTAAATCTGCATGTACAGATATGAAGATTTTATTGAATTCTATGTAAAAGTTGCATATCTGCTTAACTACTACTTTAAAAAAATCACTTAAACATATTTATTAAATGCCTACAATGCAAATCATAAAACTCTTAATTCTTACAAGTGAAGGTTTTTCTGACAACTGATAAAAAAAACTGAATGCTTTTATGTTTTATTTGCTTTGTTTAAAATACGTTGTCCTGAAATACAAAAACTGAAATTTATTTTATAATATGTTATTCATATAAGTGATTGATTAGACACTCATCCTTTAATATTGAATTAAATATTTATAGCATACTTGGCTCAAAATATTTTAAATGTCTTAGAAACATGTCTTAGAAAAATATTAGGGTACTATGAATATAAATAAATCTTATTTGGACACATTTCCAGTAAATGCTTCAATAGACCAAGTAGTTGAATAATTTGCCCATGGATGTTTTTATCCTTTAATGTCTTTCCTTGTTTTCCCTTAGTAAATCAGCTGCCAGTCCCAGTTTAAGATTGAGAAGAGCAATCTCCTGGGAATCTTCAGTTGTGGAATTCTATTGGTCTCAATTACACAGACAGCTGAAAAATGAGGCAAATTTTTGCCCTTCCCTATTTGCTAAGTAGGGCTAGTTGTAAGCTAGATGCCTTTGAAGTTCCTTCCATGTTTACTTTCCTTTCTAGCCATTCAAGTAGAACATCTTTGTTAAAATAACATATTTCCCAACCTTGGGCTATTTGATGCATCTATGAAAATTATACGCATTTAGAAGAATTTTCAAACCTTGGCAAAGTATCAAGATGCTTAATAAAGCTCAGTATGTTCCTTTTTTATGGTTAGATCCTTATAAGCACAAAATATTAGAAGCAATGAGGTTATCATAGAATCTGAGATAAGGTTGGACCAAGGACAAAGATGAGCACAACAATCTGACCCTGTAAGTCAAGTTTCCTCTGCTTATGATGCAAGTTTTTTCTCTTCTTTTTGAATTATGAAATTAAACTGAGGTATGAAAGGGGTTGATGAAATATGAACGTTAGTATATGTGGAATTCATTATAACATTTTGAAGGTTTCTCAGAGTCACATTTAGCCTGTATATGCCTGTTTTCGATGGTGGAAGAATTCATAGAGACAAATAGGCTTCCATGAGTTCGAAGGATCTAAGGACTGATCATTCCCATCACTGCCAATGCAGAGCCCTGGAATAAATTATGTTTATTCAAAAAGGAAATTGGCAAAGATTTAGAGCATACTACAAAGCTCACAACTTACAGTGGTATCACAATTAATTCCAAGTCTTGAGGGACAATGACAACTTTGGATGGCTAGAGGTTGGATAAAGTGTTGTTTGCAAAGCAGTAAAGGGACGCAGTCAGTTAAGTGTCTGACTTTTTTTTTTTTTTATGTTCTTTTACACTTACTTATTTTTGATAGAGACAGAGCACAAGTGGGGGAGGGGCAGAGAGAGAAGGAGACAAAGAATCAGAAGCAGGCTCCAGGCTCTGAGCTGTCAGCACAGAGCCCGATGCGGGGCTTGAACCCACAAACTGTGAGATCATGACTTGAGCCGAAGTTGGAGGCTTAACCGACGGAGACACCCAGGTGCCCCAAGTGTCTGACTCTTGATTTCAGCTCAGGACATGATCTCCTGGTTCGTGAGATCGAGCCCTGCATCAGGATCTGTGCTGAAGGTTTCAAGCCACTTGGCATTCTCTCTCTGTCTCTTTCTCTCTCTGCCCCTCTTCCACTCTTCTCTTTATCTCTCTCTCTAGATAAATAAACAAAAATTTTAAAAAGCAGTAAATATGATTCTATAAGTCAGTATGAGAATTAAAGGGAAAAAAATTAATGTACTGAGTAAGGGTATACAAGAAAATTTCCTCCCAATCTCTCTCATATTTAAATGTAAAAACAGTTCTCAAATATCATCCTTTCTTCTACTCTGACCTTCTCAACTTTAGACTGACACCAGTTGCCACAAAAGCGTTTCTTTAATATTTGCTTTAAATTAACAGTCACACAAATTTTCAGTGGTTACACATGTGATAAAGGGACATAAAACTCAAAAAGTGAAATAATTTGACAAATATTCCATGAAGTGTTCATTTAAATTATCACCATCTCATCCAAACCAGCTCTCTAGAGTTCATAAGAAAGATCATGAATACTTTTCCACTGGAGAAGCAGGGTGCAACTGAAGATTAAACAAATATTTGTCAGATTATTTTCTTCATCTGTGGAATTGGGATATTATCGGAATTTATCACAGTAGCTGTACAAGCTACTCTTTGGCAGTGGAGTTGAGAGCTCAAAACAGGATGCAAAAGGATAAAAAAAATAGCTGGAAGAAGAATTAAAAAATATGAAGGAAAAAATATGCAAGAAAAACCATTCAATTCCTTCTTTTAAGGACAAAGAAGGAATAAAATGACATTTGAGATTTAAGTCTGAGATTAAGACAATATTGAGTGTTTTTATAGAGGAGCATAAGATGCCAAGGTAAGAGTTTCAAGTCCCTTTCTGAGGATTCCTTAGGAGTGAAAAAAGATTGTCATGCATCTATTTTAGGAATAATTTTGCCTAAGATGCAAGAGAACAGCTAAATAACCTCTCAAGGTCCTTTTGTTCCAATCTTTAAATAATTATTTAAATGAAATCAAGAATTAAATGCCTGCTTTGACTTGCAATATCTCAGTGCACTGACCTGGGCTTTGTAACTTAATATCTATGAGTACTAATCTATTTTAACTAGATAGGAACAGAAAAAATGAATTGCAAAACATGTTAATGAGATCAAAGGTCTCAATATATCTTGCATGGTTCCAAGACCCAGAGGTCAAAATCCAGAAGGAGGAGGAGTGAAGTGGAGGAGAATAAAAAGGAGGAGCTTCATCCAGAGTTGAGCTTTTAAATGCAGATGCTGTGGATGAGGGCTCAGCCTAATTATATTTTACTGTGCATGTGATGAGAAGATACTCTCGTGGAAAAACCTCTTTTCTATGGGTCGTTATCACTGAACAAATTTGCATTTCATCTGAATGAAGACTTTGTTTCCTTATTGTGACCTAACAATAGCCAATTCCAATGACAAAAATCATCTTCTGAAGAGCGGTGATAATTAATTGAAACTATAGTCTTTACAAATGAATAAGTACAACTTTGATTCAGATCCTTCACGTTAATCACCAAGTACATTTTTAAAAGTGTACAAAGTTTCGAGATTCTTCTTGAGCCATCATTTGTATCATAGGCTGATGCCAAAGAAAGAATGAAACTTCAGGTTTTGGAAATGGATCAGTAACAGGTGCATTAATTTATAGTGTCACATTAAAAGATAATGTTGGTAATACTTCGCAGCTTGATTCTCGGATTACTTTTCTTGAAATCAAACCGACTTCGTTATTTTTTCTGTGTGGGTAGTTCTGATGATAAATTATAACTTTAAAAACATAAACAGAATATCTGGAAATTGAGGGAAGAAGTTGTAGGGAGGGGCAGATACTTCAAGAAGCTGTGCCGATCAAATATCAAACTGTTTTGCCTCTAATTCTCACTAAATTCAGTTTCGTTACCTCTATGTACATGCATGTATATGCAGGTACATGTACCATGAACATTGTATCATTAAGAATTCTAATTCCATAGAATGTTCTCTAAAAGGGCAACGGACAGCATATCCCTTAACTTAATTCTTAACTTCAGCTCAACTTCTTACAAGTCTGCCTGGAAAGAATTCTGCTTTTCTAATGTTTTCCCCTTCTTCTTCTTAAGCTTCCAATATCCAAATGTCACATCATTCCTTCATTCCTACTACAATCTAGAACCTACACTAGCCACATCTACATCTTTTGCCTTAATTTTCTTTTGTATAAACAAATGTCTACATCCTCACAGTCCAAATATGCTAGCTTCCCTTCTGTGTCTGATATCTGTTTCATGCACAAAGCCATATTCACGCTCACTGACTGTTTGCTCTGTGCCAGATATTGTTCTAAACCTTTATGTGTACCTTGATATTCACAGAATTGTATTAGATGGGTGCTAGTATTAGGCTTCATTTACAACTGAAAAAAATGGAGAGGCAATAGTGTTTAAATAACTGCTCTGAGTTTACCAGCTCTCAAGTGGAGGAGCTAGGACTCGAACCCCGGGAGAGCTTAATATTTTTCTCCTGACTGCTGTACCCCACACTCCACTCCTACTGACTCCTTGGAGAGCTTTCAGTAGAAGGGTTGGAAGTTCAAACTTGGCAAATGACTGGCCATGAGTTGTAACTGTGAATCTGGAAGAGAGTGAAGTGAATTTCCTGCATATGAATGGAAACCACCGACCTGGAAAGTCTAACATAATGCTTTCCCAAGTTGCACTCAACCTCTCTTCTGAAGATCACTTCCTCATTATTGTTTTTGCCGTTTTCGGCTCAATGGCTATGGTTTTCAATATGTCTCTTCTTGTCCATCCACAATGCTTGATTTCATTTCCTAGACTGTTTAACCCAACGAATTCCCTCAGCTAAAATTCTTGAAAAGATAAAGTGATTTTATCTTATCCTTTGAAATTATGTTTCTTATTATTTTGAGAAGTCAGTGAGGTCTGGAGATTAGAACAGTGGATTTGGAAGGAAAGTCCATGGGCTATAAAGTTGGGCCTACTATCAAGTGCTGGGTGACATTACGTAGGTGACTTCTCAAATGTAACTGTCCATTTATAAAATGTGGACAAACTAGCTTACCTCACAGGACTGTTACAAGTTTCAAATTCCACAGAGCACACAAAAAGCAACTAAAATGCTCATAACGTTTTAGAACTATTCATTGGTCCTGTTTTCCTGCCATGGGTTATCTTTGCGATGTGATTATTTTGATACTAACTTGTTTTCACCTTTGTTAATAATCCACCATCTGAAAATAGGGCTTTTTATACATGTGTTGCATCAGAGTATCTACACAATAAAAGGAAATCTGTAAGCGTAGGGTAACCTTTCATTACTATTTCTTATAATGAGGATAGTAGTAAGATGGTCCTTAACTAATTGGCTTTCTGCATCTGTCTTCCATCTTTCTAGATGTAGGTTGGCTTCTTTCGTTTGTGTACCAGAAATATGTAAAATAATTGTGAGTTCAGGAAGTTAGTTTCATTTGCAGAAATACTATCTGAAGTGGCAAAAAGCCAGGATTAAGGGAATTAGCAGACAAATGGTACTATTAGAACGCTTTCAATTGTTGTGTTCTAGTCCAGGTGGAACAATTAACAACTGCTTTGAACAGTTTTGCAGGTATGTTTTATTTATGTGCTAGACTCAGCCGTAGTTCAGTCACATTACTGTGCTATTCGCAACCAATTATCCCTAGATACACTGAACTTTGTAGACCAAATTGAACCATCTGTTAGATACATAAACTCTGAATTCCTTGAAATGTTTTCAACTCAGAAAAAAAAAAATGAATGTTTACATTTACTGAAAAATTTTCGTGATTTGCAACAGCCGTTTAAAATCTGTTTCTGTAAAGTTGTGGTATACGTAGAGTAAATGCATTCAGGAATGTGCTAACTATGTTCCCGAATTATTTCTCTTCTCTGGTGGAAAGGTAACAGAAAACTCCCCAAACAAGTTTCAGAGGGCCAAGGTGTCAGTCCTAACCGTTCAGTTATTGGTAAGAACACTGCTATAATCAAAGCTCACTTCGTAAATTCTATTAAGACAGACGTGTAAATAAATAAATATCATGCACCACGAGAACAGTCAAAATTAAGACAGATATAAAGAGCCCGATGCACAGTGGAGGGTAGGATTAGGTTATGGTTGGAAGGGGGAAGGAGGAAGCTACTTTTTAGTGTGGACCCTGAAGAATGCAGTACAGCAGGCACGCAGAAGAGCATGATTTTCTGGGAAAGAAAATTAAACTAAAGTGGAGGAGATCAAGTAGAACAATGACAGAGAAGCGAGCCTTGTGTTTGTCCCAGGGCTGCCATTCAATTAAGACATTCAACTTGTGGCTTTGCTATATTGATGTCCCTATTGTTTCAGTCCTTCCTGTATGGCTAGAACTCTAGTAATTTCTTATTGAGTAGGATTATTTCTTTCTTCCTTAGCTCCTAGCCTGCAGCCTCTATTATTTCCTACCTGATTTGTATCTTTTTACCCAAGTCATTATCTGGGCCTAGCATTACATCAGTTAAAATCAAGTGCTCACTGCTCTTCAATCACTATTCCGAAATGGTTCTCTGTTAGTGACATCCTACCTGTCTCATTTTTTTTAAGTTTATTTATTTATTTTGAGAAAGAGAGAGAGCACGAGAGTGTGAACAGGGGAGGGGTAGAGAAGGAAGGAGAGAGGGAATCCTAAGCAGCCTCCACACTGTCAGCGTAGAGCTGGACGCAGGGCTGAAACTCACAACTGTGAGATCATGACCTGAGCTGAAACCAAGAATCTGACGCTAAGCCAACTGAGCCACCCAGGCACCCCACCCCCCATCTCATTTTATAATAAGGCTTGTCACTCAACTATAGCAGCCACCATTCTATAGACTCTAGGAGGGCAAAGAGCAGATTGATCTTGTTTATAGTTGCAACGCTGGTATCTGGAAAGATGTCTAGTACATAACAAGCACTCAAAACTTTAGTTTTAAAATAAATGCTTGTCTGTGTTTATCTTTCCAATAGATTTGACTTCCTGTTCCTTTCTTTGTTAAAAATATCTATTTTTCTCTCCTCTGTTATTCATTTCTTCTGCTTCCAACTTAGTCCAGACAATTAGTCCACCAAATTCTGATGTGTCATAGCTTAAATTATGTCTTAATTGAGGTGGGCACTCAATGCTATGGGACTCTTTCTAAATTATTGTTTGTTTCATATCTTGATACACAATAACCAAGTTCCCTCTATCATGCCAGTGGGAAGGATATGAATAGAAGCCAAGTAAGATTTTTTCCTAATAATCTCCTATGAAAGACTTCGTAATAATCCCTAGGCTTCAGTAAATGCTTATAAATAAATGAGAAAAACACAACTAACTTCTAGTGTCTGCATGATGTATTAGTCTTCTCGGGCTTCTGTAATAAAATACCATAAACGATGTGGTTTAAACAACAGACATTGATCTCTCACAGTCCTGGAGGCTAGGGAGTCTGAAATTAAGAGTGTGAGTATGGTGGGGTTCTGGTGAGAGCCCTCTTCCTGGCTCGCAGACCTCAGCCTCCTTGTAGCCTCACACAGCAGAGAAAAAGACATGTGTTTTTGTGTTTTGGTTTTTTTCCTTATAGGGGCACCTATCCCATCCTGAGGGCTCCACTATCACAATCTAATTACCTCCCCAAATCCCCATCTCCCAATACCAGCACATTGGGAGCTGGAACTGCAACATCTGAATTTTAGAGGGACCCCCAGCCGTCCATAGCACATGTTTATGCAGATCACATGCATGTGAACATATATACACAGACATCAATTTTTTCCTACATTTGTGTTTTATATTTGTATTACTTATCTGTCTAGAGCCAAGTGTCTTCAGGGAACCCTTTGGAGTTTCTGATACATGTTCAAGGATCTGCTAGGTTAAGAGTATTTTATAACAATAGTAGGACAATATTTAGCTTCTTCACTTTATCAATATTTGCACTGAAGGTCCAAAAGCATGACCCATAAAAACGCTGATGGCTTAGCATGAATCAAGACTGCAGTCTTGGTACAAGAAATGCGCTTATGTAATCGTTCGAGTTGTGACCCGAGGAACCATTTTCTCTTGGGATACCATTTTTCTCTTAAAGAATAACTGACAAATGAGGATGTGGAGAAATAGGAACC